>NC_139238.1:18910356-19510356 GCF_977018435.1 Lepisma saccharinum
ATTATTGAATTTTCAAAACCTGCGCACTCTATGAAACACCCTTTATAATGATAAAACTACAGATCGTTAAGGTTCCTAAAATTGCACAGTATCAATGATTTTCCTTCCAACATTTTCTCCACCATTCCCAAATTTATGGCTATTTTGGTGTTGAACTTCATGCACCACACGCAGCGGCGGCGATTAGGTTCCAAAACCGGGGGGGGGGGGGGGCAAGGTGCCAAAACTGGGAGGGGGGCAAAGACAGTATATTTCAATTTGTAGATAAGGTTTAGCATAGAGCGGAGACAAAAGTGGCGAAAAGTGGGGGGTGGGGTGCAATTGCCCACCTAATTTCCGCCACTGACCACACGGTACATTTATATCTCGAGGAGGTTACAATGTCACAATCACGTGAGGATTATAATGGCCGTGAGCCAGACGCCAGATCCTCGTTAGTCTGCGAACTGCAGTCCAGGATGTACTAAGCAGAAGAGAGGTTGACACATGGGTGTCGGAAAGGGGTCACCCCTTACACACCGAGGGCTACCTTGCTAAAAGAGGAGGTTTTATGCGGCCGGAGAGTGGTGCTGATCACATCACCTCCAGAAAATAACCTAGATTGGGAATTTATGGTGACCTACTTTCACATCCTAATCGTATCCTTTCATGGTATGCTGTAATCTGTAGAGGGGGAGCTTTCCCCCTCTTTTTTACCGATCCAATACCAAGTAATTAACAATATAACAGAGGGTGTCCAACATGACACCACTTGAAAACTGAATAAAGGAAAATATCTCTATTTACAGTTGCATCTGTAAGGCGCTGCGAGGTGCCGAAGTTCGTCTTAGCGTGCAAGGGAAAGTGGGGGAGGAACACCTCTAATCGAACGCTCATTCGTTTACTTTGTGACGCCCTCACCACGTGATCTAGACGAACGTGTTCCGCTTCCGCATCCGACCAACTCATTTCCCAGCCGGAGCCCTGGTGGCAAATAACTCAACTAGTTGGCGAGGGGAGATTTATGGCCACTCTGTGCTCCCGACTTGTCCCTTTGGCATCTTAGGTGAAAATGGGATATCCTCTTTCACATTACTATCCGCTTTAGGTTCTGTAGAGCAACTATCGTTAAAAATATAATCCACAGAAATGCAGATTTTCCTATTGTAACTTAAGGTCTTGTCGGAAGTGACGTTAGGCCTACCTAGTGCAGTTCGAACGCGTCAATTAATGGAGAAATGAACAACATGCAGTACGCGACATTGCACACTCATTTACTACACTTATTTGCTTGTTTTGAAATCGTGTGAACCGAATGTTCAGCTATTGGTTGTAGTTCTTCTATTGTGTGGTAATGTTAAGTAGAAGAACTTTTTAAAATGCGATTTCATAGGGTTTTGATTACATACCGGGTGTCCCAGAAGTAAGGAGGCACCCTAGAATAAGGACGATTAGCAACACATGGAAGGAAGTCTGTATGAAGCATCTCCACATAACTTCCTCCTGTTACTGTTCCTTGAAAGAAGAAGGGTCCAACGAGCCCTGTTGCACAAATTGCAACTTGTTCACTTCTCTCTCGATAATCTCACGAGGATCACATTAGATTTGCCTTATTTTACTTCGCTTTTTGTGCCACTTTTGGCTATTTTGCGAATATGAGGATGAGTGATGATATGATGAAATTCATGAATGGACACTCGCAAACATCCATGCCCAGACCGGGATTCGAACCCGGGAACCCTGGCGTCGTAGCGCGATGTGCTAACCACTCCGCCACGGGGGCGGCCACGTGAATGTGCCCAGTAAACACTTTTATGTCTGTTAACACGACCATTTAACTTAAAAGTTGCCTCATCAGTCCAAAGGATGTTGCATGGGAAAGTGTCATCTTATTCAAATTTCCCAATAATTCATTCACAAAAGTGAAGTCTTCAGTCCGGATCATCCTCTGATATAGCATGAAGAAGGTTTCAACTTCAGTTCAGACAGCAACCTATGAATGACCTTGACATGTCAAGTTCTTGGCCGGCTTTTCGGATGGACCTTCCCTTCAAACCATTTCTATTTCTATGTGTACGTACCAAGTTTAATAAACATAGATCATTAAATCATACACAGTTGCCCCCTTACGTACGTCTGGTGCACCCGGTACATGCATGCAGTCGAGGTGTAATTTGAAAGATTTTCGATTCTAGTCCGGACAACACCATGTAATGGGCGATGACATTGGCGCCGAGGTACTCTGGTGTGCACGGCGGTGTATCACCGAAAACTGAACTGAACCAAATTAATTTGTCGTTTTCGGCCCAATTTGCCAGAAGTGTAGTTGATGCCTTTATAGTACATGATTTGTTGCTTAGAAGGTTTTGTCTGCAGTCACATCCAACGTGAAACACGTAGCGAAAATCGGTTATTACTAAGAGCTCTAACCTAACAACGGAATTAGAATAATAATTGTGAAAATAATGCGTTAGTTGGTTAGGAGGTTTGATTCTGGTGCCATCAGCATGTTTTAGCAACCGATTTTCGCGACGTGTTTCACGCTGTATGTGACTGCAGACAAAATATTCTAAGCAACAAATCAAGTACTACAAAGTCATCAACTACACTTCTGGCAAATTCCGCCAAAAACGGCAAAATAATTTGGTTCAGTCGTTTTCGAAACCATTATGTGATATACATCAATCATAAACTATATTAATTGGGAGACAGGAAATTGTGGCTAAACATTCCAGGAAAATTGCAAAGG
Source organism: Lepisma saccharinum (assembly GCF_977018435.1). Classification (NCBI taxonomy): domain Eukaryota; kingdom Metazoa; phylum Arthropoda; class Insecta; order Zygentoma; family Lepismatidae; genus Lepisma; species Lepisma saccharinum. The sequence goes on from NC_139238.1 coordinate 18,913,085, forward strand.
AAAAACGGATTTTTTTTCGTTGTTAATAACACAAATATATAGTATAATCCTTTCAAAATATAATCAACTGACTCCGTTCATTCCCTCCAATATTTATTTTCAATAAAGAGTTTTCCAACGGTGACATCTCGTGACCGAGTTTGACACATTCTGGACATCAAACTCCACTAGCCCACTAATGACTTTCCGGATGCAATGTGAATTGCTAAAATGTCCATCAGTCGAGCATCGCCGAGCTAGTTTACGGAACAAGCTGCACAAACCCTAATTCATTCCCGGATACTAGCACCAAAATTTGAGGGTTGGCTAAATACACACCAAAGACTGTAAAAGAGCAGGAAGACAACCATACAAATTATTACATCACACGCAATGACGTTATCAAAATGGCCGTCAACAGATATTACATATATTTACATACATAAAATATTATTTATGCCAACCTTGCCCGCCCCAAAGATTTATTTGAAGTTGGCGTCTCTTGTCTGTTCCATGGAATTTGAGGCGAACGCCTACGTGTGAGGAAAGGGGGGGGGGGTGCGCGCGCCTGCGTGTGTATGTATGCATTTATGTTTATGTGTAAGAAAATATGTATGGTCATGTGTAATAAAATGGGCCTCCCGATGGCGTAGTGATCGATGGATTTGGTTAATTTTACCTCGCTTTTCTGCCACTCTTGACTAATCGCGAATATGAGGATGAAAAGTGGGAAGATAACATTGATAAGCACCCCATGCCCCAGGCGGGAGCGATGGCGTAGTGGTAACGCCGTCGCCTTGTAATCAAGGAGTCTAGGGTTCGATCCCGTGTGGTAGCACATTACACAGTGTCTGATCCCAATTTAAACTGGAGGTCCAGTCCCGAATAGACTATCTATTTAGTGCGTAAATGGACTTAGAGCAAACATCGACAGACTAAAGAAAGATAATCCGCGAAGGGAAAAATAAAAATGAACGTAAGAGAAGGACATTTACTTTGCTGAAGAAATTTACTCAGTTATACGTAGTTGCGGCGCTGAAAAAGTTAACTGAGATATAGCTACAGTTACTTCGCTGTGAAAAGTAACCGAGATCTCAATTACAGCTGCTTCGCTGAAAAAGTTTCAGATACAGTTGTAATTACTTCGCTGAAGGATTAATTCTTACACTCGGTACGCTGATAAAGTAACTCTCAGTTACCGTAAAGCAATACTATTTGTAAAATAAGAATGTACGGACAGCAGGAGTGTGTTAAAAGCACTTATTGTTGATGAACTCTCGTATTTGACAATGGCGTCTCACATGCCTTCACTCTGCCTTCACCCAAGCAGAAAACAGAATTCTAGATATACTACGAAAATCGTATCACGTTCATTAAAAACTTCGTTTTCCTTCCAAACCTTTCATTTGCGTCAGCCGTTAACGCTTTACCTCCCAAGAAAGCGAATTAGGAATTGTCGTGCCACAATTTAAAGTTCAGAAGTTTCTACGACCTGGCAACAGCTGCACAACCACATGATTACCATGTTAGTCGCAGAGTTCCCTTTGAACTTCGGGAAAATTAGCCTAAATCCAATGTCCTCTTGCAAAGTATGCTTTCTATGTATGAAATTAATGCTCGTGAGTTGTAAATATTTTGTTGTTGACATGTTAACTTTTCCCTTTCACTCTTATTCTCCTGTCTAGGCAACCTTCTCAAGTATTATCGACCAAATGACAAACAGGTTCGTGAAGTTTTAATGAGGTCTACTGAATGAGCCTTATCTTGTGGGGAAAGGCTAGGTTGCGCCATCTTTTGTCCCGAATTAAATGTGTAGTTTTTCCACGTCTGTGGTCTGGTTCAAAGTAGGCGAGATTTCCATGTTTCCTTTCGTGAAACGATAACCTGGAACCAGCCATGCTCCACGGATTCCCGAAACAGTATGTAGCATTTTCCTGTACTATGTCGTTATCAATACTCTAAATGCCAACTAACGTCATCATCTATAGTGTATGGGCGTAAATGTCAATAACACGCTAAAACTTAATTTGATTTGAGGACAACTGAACAAGAAATCAAAATAGTGCGGACCCCACTTCGACACTAGTACATCATTATTATTAGTAGTAATATTATTAGAGAGGAGTTTTGTGAAATACTTGTCTTTATCGATAAAATACTCATAAAAATACAAATGTTCATGAAGAAACTCAAGTGTTCCTTCACCTATTTAATTAATACATGTAACCAGTTAAGTTATAAGCTGCGGGGTTTCAGTCGTTTTTTTTTACCTGAGCTGAATTAACTATCAGCTCATTTATTGAACATTGATTGTTCGATTTGTGTTAAATGTCCATTTATTAATTCTCTGCTGTAAAATGCTTACTTCTTCAATAAACCTCAGGCACGCAGTGTGCATTTTCCGAGTTCTTAATCTACACGGGGACAAACAAACATTACAAGCACCGTTTTGTATTGAATGCATAATTACAATACCATCCTCACAGCACATGGCTGGCGTAACGGCAAGGGGGTGGAGGATGGGGGATTTTGGCATGCCACTGGGCCCCAACGTTTTAGTTACGACACTGTATCAGACTGCTACGCTGGAGGCTCTGGTTCAGTTCTCGGCGTGGGTGATTTCAGATGGTAATTTTATCAGCAATTTCCTTGCATAGAGCTGCTCTGAGGTGCACCAAGCCTCTAAGGAGCAATGGCTGTCGGAACGTGGTGCTGATCACATCACGTCCACAAATGGCCTACCTCCATTCCCCACACATGCTGTTATTGAGTTTTTAAGTCCACTTTATGCACAGATAGGCTAATCGGAACTGGACCTATGGTTGAAAGAGAGATCCGAAGCACTCAATGTCTCTACCAGGCATAGAACCAAGGGCTCCTTGATTATAAGGCGTCGATGTTATCATTACGCCATCGGAGAGGCACCCTACCACATGCTTCATGACATGTTGATATGTGCAAGGGCTAGTTTTACCTGTAATTAGTTAAACAATAATTTTGCACTAAGTTACGAACAATTAATAGAAAAATGCAACCGGAAATTACGGATACACATAAAGTTTATGCTTATATCAACTGGTATAAGCATACAAAGCGATTAACCTATTCCATCATTAATTATCCTCAATTAATATTGCTAATTAGCTATAGTGAGTTAATCAGAGAAGCATATTATTTCAAAAGTCTATATTATTATGTTAGACTTCCCTTCTTTCCATTCATTAGCAATAAACAAACAAGGCAGTGAAGCAGAACATTTACACATCAATTATATTAATTGCGACGAATTTTATGTAATGAAATGTTCGACTAGAAGGCATATTTCAACGTGGAGTAAGTTTATAGGATTGTGAGCAAATGTACATGCCAATCTTGTTAAGCAAATACGAGTAAGCACTTGTTTGAATAATATGTAGCGAACTATAACTTTGTAAATCTCATCCTTTCTGTGTGATAACGTGTATACATACGTAGCGAAGCTCTAACTTACGCAACAAACTAACATTCGAAAAAAAAAAACATTCGAAGTCATCACATGGAAATACATAGGGTGTGTGTAATTGTGGTATTTTGAAAGTACAGTGTCCAATTAGATTTCAGATTTCTATGTACAGTCACGGACAGTGCTGAATTATATTGAAAATCAATGTATTCATTGCAACCCGGCAGTGTCCGTGACTGTAAGACTACATGTATTAGAGTGGATCAAATAAAAACGGAACAGGGGCCACAGAATTAAATCAACAAGATTTATTTCAAACGTAATCTCCAAGGTTACACAAGCACTTGCCCCTCTGTTTCACCAATCGGTGAATACCCTGCTCGTAGAACTCCTTTGGCTGAGATCGGAACCACTTGCGAACATTGTCCATGATTTCATTGTCCGAGTGGAAGCGCCAACTCTTCAATGCCTTTTCCAACGGACCAAAGATATGGAAGTAGCATGGCGATAGATCAGGTATAATTCAAAGTTCAGAAGTATGTTGGGAAATACTGCTTATAAATCAGGAATATAATAGCATTAATGAATACTTAGATATTAAACAATATAAATTTTGTAATTAATCCTATTTTCGGTTTCGTAATTAAAAAGTAAACACATCCAGATATCAATATGTGTGTGTGTGCGTGGTTTATGTGGAGTAAGGAGTAAATACACATTGTGGAGTAAGTACACATAAAGTTATAACCATCATTGAATTCGAAAAGAGTAAATGTGTAAAATGAAGATTATTTTATAATGTTGACGATTGGCGGAATATGCAGTGGAGTAAATAACACCCCTGCCACCTCCGCGGTGCGGGGGGCGCACGAGCTTCGGGGATGCAGTAAGAATGATAAAATATGAACTGTCGATATATCGTAAAAGTTTTCCTTTCGGAGTTAAAATGTATTTTCAACGGAACATATAATATTTTCTTTACCCTACAACTGCAAACAGAAAATGATAATCACTAGAAAACTAGAAAGTGAATTACCAGATTAGAAGAAAACCTTCATTAGCTGAATAGATTACGTCGCCGAAGGATAGACGACAGACAAGAAAATGCCCTGGCAACGCTGACTTTCACCGCTCCAAACCCCTACCTACAATTTCTATCAAACGGAAAAGATAAGTTAAAAAGAAAATCTTCGACGAAGATAATGGTTTCCTCGACCTATTGGATTGTTTTAAAGTTTTCTAGATACTAGTAAATCAAGTAAACAATAGATTTCAGGGCATGAAAGAAATCAAAGAAAGCTTCATCTTTATCTTTTTTAAGCCCCACCGCCCTAACGGAACACACAGACAGGCATCCGCTACTAGAAGTGCGCGTCAAATCTCCAGCATATGGCCTTGAACCGCTGAACAACACCAGCGAATCACAGACGTGCGGCGTTGCCGTGCTCTCCTTGACAAGGCGTTTCGCTCAACCACGCTGTCTCTTTTCCGTGCGAGATTTCGACATGGCACCGCTGCAGTGCGCTGCTATTGGCTATCGCCATATGCAGGAGATTTGACGCGCACTCTAATTTCTGGAACAAATATGAAGAACATGTCTCTCGCACTATAGCCACAGAAATGGTTTGTTTTCAGAATGTAGTGTCGACTGAAATCAAACGAAGGAACATGTCGAACATCAGCAAAGTTGCAGAATTCCTCTTGATAGAAACAAAATTCTGGCTAGTAGCATTCCTGACGTATGCACTGCTTATATGCTCTATTTGACCCTACCTGTGATGTATTCATCAGCTAAGAGATCGTATTCCAATTGATCAAAACTTACTTGAGAAGAACAATAAGAGTGAGACTGAATGGACTGGCGCTGTTAAGCATCGAAAGAAACTGATCACGAAAACTGGATTTGACCAAACTAGCAGGCTTCCATCAGGCTAGCAGGCTTCAACTCAGATGACTGGTAATAATTGGCATTTAACAATATCGTAATTTTTGTTGTAACAGTGTATTTTCACATATAATAGGTGTATAAGCTTAAATCTGCTGTTTGCTCATAGATGGCGTTAGTGAGTGTATGAAGCTACCATGGGCACGCCATACCTGGTGTTTGTATGAGTTGGACATCTGCCAACACAAATCAGTGCACATCGCCACCATGTGCAGACAACAACAGACAGTGTTCCTGTGATAAGTATGTCTAGTTTTGTGCCAGAAAAAGAGCATATGCGGGAAGCTCTGCTTTTCTGCTTCCATTTGAAGAAATTGGCTGCCGAATCGCATCAAATGCTTGTGGAGGCCTATGGTGACAGTGCTGTATCGGAAACAACGTGCAGGGATTGGTTTCGTGGGTTCAAAGATGGCAATTTTGACCTGAGGGACAAGAAGTGTGAAAATCGGCCCAGGAAGTTTGAGGACCATCAATTGCAGCCTCTTTTGGACGAGGACGATACCCAAACACAAAAGATGCTTGCCGAGCAATTGGGTCTTACTCAAGCAGCCATTTCCATGCGTCTACGTGCCATGGGAAAGGTTCAAAAGATCGGAAAATGGGTGCTGCATGAATTGACCGATCGGCAGCTGGAGAGACTCCAAAACACATGCGAAATCTTGCTTGCCAGACATAAAAGAAAGTCTTTCCTGCATCGGATTGTGACTGGCGATGAAAAGTGGATATATTTTGAGAATCCTAAACACAAGAAATCGTGGGTTGATCCCGGCCAACCATCAACATCTTCGTCGAGACCAAATCGCTTCAGCCGGAAGACGATGCTGTGTGTTTGGTGGGATCAACAGGGTATCGTCTACTTTGAGCTGCTGAAATCTGGTGAAACTGTCCCTGCCCACGGCTACCACCAACAACTGATGAAATTGCACTGTGCTCTGTGTGACAAAAGGCCGGATTATCAACAAAGACATGGCAAGCTGATTTTCCTCCACGACAACGCCCCACAGCACACGTCAAGACTGGTCCAAAACTACTTGGAGACACGCAACTGGGAGGTGCTACCCCATCCCGCCTATTCACAAGACCTGGGCCCTTCCGACTACCATCTGTTTTCGTCGATGGGCCACGTCGTCGCTGAGCAGCACTTCGATTCATATGCAGATGTCCGAAAATGGCTTGATGAGTGGTTTGCCTCGAAAGAGAATTACTTTTTTTGGCGTGGTATCCAAAAATTGCCCGAGAGGTGGGCAAAATGTGTATCTCGCGAGGGCAAGTACTTTGAATAAATTTCTTGTTGCTTTCTATGACCAAACCATTTTTTTTTCTAACTACAAAACAGCAGATTTAAGCTTATACACCTGTATAATACATATTTTTTTGCAGTTTGCTGTCTTAACCTTTCGTACCAGTTTTTACATTGATTCAAATTACATGTATGTATTTTCATATTTGTAGATACCTAATATAAATGTAGGCCTGAATTAATATTTTACAAAATAAATATTTGAAGACTAAAATTGGTAAACGCTGTAAGTGCCACAATAATTCAAACACCGTTTTCCACGTTAAACTGTAAAATGTACCATGCTTTATAATGTGGTAAACGTGAAATGTGGCTGGTAGCCCTCTAAGTAGTTCAAAGGGCGTGTAAAGAGGTCACTAGTGTGCACGTTCTTACGGGATGATGTGCGGAACGATGCGATTTCCCAACACTTTCGCATTTGGCACTTACAACGTTTACCACTTCTGGTTCTCATTTTTTAACGTAACAGATCAACTACAGATCAATTTTTTCACATCAGACAGACACTTGAAAAAAGTGGGAATATAATCAAAATGTCCATCAGCTATCCATTGATTTCAAAAAAGCATATGATTCGGTCAAAAGAGATAAATTATATAATATATTAGTAGAGTTTAGAATACCTAAGAAGCTTGTTAGTATGATAAAAATATGCACCAGTGAAACAGAAAGTAAAATTCGTGTGGGTATTAATATGTCTGACAAATTTACAATTCATGATGGGTTAAAACAAGGAGATGCATTATCTCCATTGCTCTTTAATTTTGCCTTAGAATATGGTTAGGAAGGTAAAAGAAACTAAAGAAGGACTAAAATTAAATGGTGTGACTCAGTTGTTAGCATATGCAGATGATGTAGACTTACTGGGGGATGATGTGAATACAATAAAGAATAATGCTAAAATATTTTTCAAAACTGCTAAAGAGATAGGTTTGGAGAAAACTAAATATATGCTTACAGGCCGAAACCAAGGGTTAGGTAATAATCAAAATCTAATTATTGATAACAACTCGTTTGAACCAGTTTCCAAATTCAAATACTTAGGAGTAATATTAACAAATGAAAATTATATTAAAGAGGAAATAAAAAGTAGGCTTACTTCAGGAAATGCATGTTACTTCTCTCTTCATAAACTTTTGTCTTCTCGTTTAATATCTGAGAAACTAAAAGTTAAAATATACAAAACAGTAATTTTGCCTGTAGTATTATATGGATGTGAAACTTGGTCCCTTACATTGAAAGAGGAACATAAATTGAGAGTATTTGAAAATAAGATCATTAGGAAAATATTTGGACCTAAAAGGGATGAGGAGACAGGTGAGTGGAGAAGGTTACATAATTTAGAACTACATAATTTGTATTCATGTCCAGATATTATTAGAATAATTAAATCAAGAAGACTTAGGTGGGCAGGCCATGTGGCACGAATGGGAGAGGAAAGAGGAGTTTACAGGATTCTTGTTGGGAAACCTGATGGTAAGAGACCTGTAGGAAGGCCAAGACGAAGATGGAGGGACCATGTTGAGATGGACCTAAGGAAAATCGGTAGGGATGGAAAAGAGTATATAGAACTTGTTCAAGATAGGGAAAGATGGAAGGCCTGTGTTGCTGCAGCCATGAACCTTCGGGTTTAAGAAGGCTAGAGAGTTAGTTAGTTTGGTTCTCATTTTTTCTTTAAACTACGGGCGCGCAACTGAAAGTTGTAGGGGGGGGGGGCAGAGAGTGTTAGTTACGCTACTGCGAATATGTATATTTTCTTGGATAGTTACAAAATTACGAGAAAGTGAATAGGAAAAAAGTAGTTTTGGAAGTCGTTTCGAATATATACAAATTGTATTCTATAAAAGTTGCTTAAATCTAAGAGATCTATGGTAGGTTTTCTCAAACTATGGTGTGCGTACCAGTACTGCTCGAGTCACTACTTGCTTAGAGGCCTTGTTTTTGTTCGCTTGCTTCAAAGATTCCCGAGAAAGAATGTAGAAAAATCTCCTGTATAACATACTTGCTCGTTGTACGGACTCCGTTGCTTGACTGCAGTCACACACAGAACTAGAGGAGGCACGAATTGCATAGAGTGAGGTTACGTCGAAAATAAAAACGTGCTTACAAACGGTTGTCCTAATTGCGAACAGTCCTTATTGCGAACAGTCCTAATTGCGAACAGTCCTAATTGCGAACATTGCCTAAACCATCCTAATTGCGAACACATAAAAGTGAGGAAATATTTCCATATTCTAATTGCGAAAACATGTAATTGATACACCCGTTTTCAAAAACTAATAAGGGTAGTGACTCAGAGAGACAGCTGGTTTGACTAGCAATAATAGCCAACCTTATTGACTTATCATAATGGATGATTTTTTTTCTTTTCTTGACGAAAAAGTGGCTAGGAGCACTAACAGGTGTGAGGAAATTGATGGTATACATAAATTTTAAGTGCAGTGTCATATGTTTTGAAATTTAAATTTGAAATTAATAATTATATTATTAAATGACGAAGCTCTTTTCAGTTAAGAAGTGTGCAGTATGTAGTCATTATATAAAATAGGCCACACTTTTATTATTAAATTATTTATAGTATGCAACGACTTTAATCATGTCTAATTATCTATGTTCCAACAAGGCTCTGACCAGTCTCAAAGTCCCCGAAAAATTCATTAAAAAGACACAGGAAGTGGAAGAGAAAATTGTAGGTCCAAAGGCGGAAATTGCGTTCGCAATTAGGACACTGCCCATCGAGGATAATCCTGTTTATGCAGGAAGTGTTCGCAATTAGGACTGTTCGCAACTAGGACTGTTCGGAATTAGGACGATCATTTCAGCATTGTCTCCCTGTTCCATTTTTGTAAAACTGAGAATACATTTTTAAAAATGTGTTACAAATTTTGGTTTCTGAACTTCCATTAAACCAGCATGCCAGAAGTTTCGGAAGGTTGAACTCAACCCCCTCCCCGCCCTCTAAATACGGCCAGGTCTGGCAACTGTGAATTAGTTGAACCTAGCCTACATGCGAGATTTAAGAGTAACGTAAATAAGTATTTTAAGGAGTTAGTCAAGTATTTACTTTATAACTATAGGAACACAGTCCGTCCTCGGATGATTAACAGATTCCTAATTAGCTAATCATTATTCTTAGAAAATGAGTATTTTTTGCATTATGTTTAAAACATGTTCTTTGTTCTTGATTAAAACACTGTTTATGACATTTACAGTATTTTAAAACAAAAAACTGTTTTGTTTATTATTTTTTTAAAAAAATTGCCAACTCTAGTCTCAATTCCAATGGGCGCCCAGTATTAACCCAAACAATAGTACAAAAACGACAATATACTTCCGGACAAACTTAAAGAAACTTCTGAGGACGTTAAGTTTGTCCAGAACTGTATATAATCTAACAGAGCACGTGTACAGCGATGGAAATAGCGATTCAAGCAAGCATGGACACTGAAGAACAGGAAAAACCGTCTACATTGTGTTTCCAATTAGTCTTTCAAGCATACATTTGCTAGGATTTACCAAAGTTCATCAGCGGCGACAAAAACAGCTCGTGTTGTTCATCGGAAAATGGTCCAGAGCGGAAACACCTCGCAGCATCCAAATCTCGGCCCATCTTCTTTCATCTCCATCATCTGGAGCGTCGTAATCTTCTCCATCCGCAGAAAGGAAGCAATGCAGAGAGAGAGGGGAAGGGGGGAGGAGGGGCAGGCAACAATCTCGACGGAGCTGTTGCGAGGATCCGAGCTCATTCCATCCAGATTATTGGTTCCGAATGGTCTCAGAATTACAACGCGATTAATTCTCACCACATTGCGCGCTTCTCAGCCAATTCTGGAAGGATTTTGGGGGGGCGAAGGGGAAGCAGGAGATGAAGAGCATGTGGACGGAGGGATGATTGATTGTCTGCAGAAAGTATATTATCTCCGAATTCGATCTCGCTCTGCTGGGTCGCCTCGGAAATCCTTCCGATTCACCACCGCGCCGTGTGGAAGTAACGATTTACTTGTACTGTATGCGTCGTTGGAAGTAGCCGTTACGTTTTCGATAAGTGATACTAACTCGAACTTTTCAATTTTTGAGCGTTTGTTTTAGTTCTTTGCCTCTTTTAGATATTATTTTTTATTAATTATTTTAATTTGGTTTCAATTATGCCATTTAATATTTAATAGCGAGTGGGTCTAGTAAAGTAGTGTGATGCTGCAAACGCGTTCATTGGTCCAGCTCTCTCGAGTCACGACTTGTGCAGAGGACTTGTTTTCGTTTCCCGGACAGAGTGTATTAAATAATATGTAGATTTACTACACATAAGAAAAATGAGATGCGAAAAAAACACGAGTACAGTTGTGGAAAAAGTTCTTCCCCACAAGACTTTAATTGCTGTAAATAATGCCGGAAGGGTACGCAACACACATTGCACGTTTAGGTGATCGGATGATTCTGTCTGTCTCAAGAGGAACTCGTCTTTCATGCAATAGCCAACAGACACAGGAAATGTAGGAAAGTCACGTGACTTGTCAGGTGGAATATTGTTCGTCAGAAAATCGCATTTTCTCAACCCAGGTCGCAGAACCGACACGTTATATCTCCGAAAATGATTAGCCTAAAAACGATGAACGAATCGCTAAAATAATTCTTGCCTTAATTAAATAGCCTACTATACTATATGTGCCGCAGTAGCTAAGTCGTTAGGGTGTTTTATTACCATGCGAGAGATCTGGGTTCGAGCACCGACGGGGGAGAATCGGGATTTTGTCCATCTGTTCAAGCGGCTCCGGTGCTCAGAGGTCTCGCATACTTTGGGCGAAGGCAGCCTGTGGGATGCGGTTGAGTTCAGCGTTCACATTACGTTGGACGTCGGCAATGTCCGAAAACCGTTGTCCTTTTAAGTGTTTCTTCAAGCGAGGGAAAAGGAAATAATCGGCAGGGGCCAAATCTGGTGAATAAGTGGGATGATGGAGTACAACAACCCCCTTACGTGCCAGGAACTGTTGCACGGTTATGGCGGCAAGTCGTGACATTCCTTTGGCGTTTTCCCAAGTCTGAAGCAGAATTTCACATTCGTACGTTGCTCCATTTCACCCATTAACAGCGTCGCTGCACTGCATCTTACTTCCACAACGCATACACACAAACTGCACGTCTGGACAACCACACGGCTTCGCGAATGATGACTGACAGACCTAGGGGTTCTCTGACCTGACCGTCAACCAGTAGTACCAACTGCACCGCACGCCAGCAATTCATTCACCGTATTTCTTGATCAAAGGTTGTATACAGTGATGTGCCGTACACTATAAGTTTACGTCTGCATGCGTTGTCTACACGTAATCTATGTGTAGATTACATTGGGTTGTAGTTTACATAGACTACGTAGACAATCTAAACTACATTAAAATTAATTTTCAAGGGTTTCACGAAATGAAAAGTGACATTTTCAACTATATTTGTTCGTAATGAACTGACAAGAATTCTATTTACAACATAATTTCTGTTCTATTTCTATCATCAACTGTGAAAAGAGCTAAGATGCCAAAGATGTCAAAGGCGCCAACAGATGGCAGTGGGTATAATGTAGTATTTTCCACATAAAACACTAGAATATTTCCTACGTTGCGTTTTTTCCCTCGTAATTGTAAAAAAGTGTATTTCTTCTCACGCATCAACAACTGATACGCAGTATAATTTTGTTTTTAATTTTACAGCGCCCTTTACTAGGTCATCACCTATCGCAATGTTGTTTACATAAATTACGTGATCTACGTGTATAAAATAGTCTACGTGTAGAATGTAGACTATCGATGTTTACGCGTAGACGCACATCACTGGTTGTACATTAAAGCTAAACATAAAAATATGCCAAAAAAGTTGGTTTATTGGGCAGCAAAAGCGGTAACATGGAACCATTGTAGCAGGAGAACGTTGCAGGTTCTTGAATAGTAAGACAACCTCGACCACAATATTCCCTTTTCACCTTCGAGACGTGCATAAAACGGAAAAAGAAGAAAGCGTTCATTGAAAATGAAAGCATTGTAATGCAACCAGCCCCAATTCACTTTCTACTTTCCACTATCCTATTGTCGACCTCCCTCCCTTTGTCGCAAAGTTCTTGCTAAAGTCGAACTTCCATATTTTTCTGTGCCTTTCACTCATTCTCTGGCTGGGAAATTTCTGTTACCCAAGCAAAAACAAAAGAAAAACTCTCTTAACTTTCCTTCTGCGGAAATCATGTTCTTGAATACTGAGAAAGGGTAGCGATAATTAAGAGGGGGGGGGGGGCTAGAATGCAGGCTACCCTTATTTAACCAACCCTAGCTTTATGCGGACCCCCTTCCACACCCTCTTCTCGGACAGGGAAAAGGGGACAGAAATGCTACAGCGTGGATGCTGCGAAGGGATGGGAGATGGATTCAGAATTCCAATCACGTCTTGGTCATCTTTTCATTTGGGAGATGAATTGCGACAAGTAACAGATAAAGAAGGTGGAGGGAGGAATACATATTAATTAAAGCTGTCTTCTCTTTAGTCTTTAGGGCACCGTTAAAAGATGCACTAAAGCAGCATGGTGTCTCTGTGCAAGCAGTTCCTACGAGGTATGTTCAAAAATTAACGAGATGATTGCTTCATTGTTCGTCAAATCAATGCAAGTTGATGTGTGGTTACAGAGATGATTTAAGTTCTAAAATTACAAAAGAAATAACGTTTAGTTTACTAAATTTCGCATTATTATAGTTTATTTGAAGTGAAATTTAGCAACTATAAGCGTTCTAAGAAACTTCTCCCAAACGGTTTTTCGTTTTGTCGATGATTAGTTTGTTTTGTGGTTCTCTTCATGCACAGAATAGTTAATCGGGACTAGACCTACAGTTTAAAGTTGGATCCGAACAAACGTGCCCCCACCGGGTATTGAACCCTTGGTTTGTAAGTATTTTGAAGAGGAGGTCGATCTAACTGTCGAAGGTTCAGGGTTCGAGTTCTAGTCTGGTGTTAGTGCCCCTTAATAAATTTCGATAATTTATCCTCATCGTCGTGTTTACCTTTAAGAGACATGAAGCGGCGTAGAATAGAATAGAATGGTCTATATTTAAGCAGGTTTGTTTCGGCCTCATGGGCCGTTCTTACAACCAACCCTTGTCAGAGATACAATAATTGAATAAAAACAAAGAGAAAAAAACACATAATGATTATGATAATACAATAAAGATAATATAAAGATTATACAATGTTAAAATAATGCATTGAATAGATTAGCATATATACTGCGGAGTAAAGATAAGTAATAAGTCTTCAGTAGTTCATTGTGTGTGCGGGATTGGGTGGGGTAGGTTAGGTATGCATTGTATGATGTGTAAGTGCAGGTCCAATTGTTAACATATGAAGGTTAATGTAGTTGTTGGGACGCGAATTTTCTTTTTCCAGTCAACTTGTGAATGCGGTTTCATTTCTTGCTCTCTGATTGGCTGTTTGAAAGTTACGGTGCTGTGATTGTGAGAGTCTTATTTCCTATTTTTAGCGCAAATTTGCTGGTTTCTAATCTAATCTAACCTTACCTAACGTAACCTAACCAAACGTACAGCGCAAACAAGATATTCTCACAATCACAGCACCGTAACTCTCCAACAGCCAATCAGAGAGCAAGAAATGAAACCGCATTCACAAGTTGACTGAAAAAAGAAAATGCGCTGTTGGGACAATAGTAATAAGGAATATGCATGTACGAATATAAGCATGTGAGACTTGCCCTTGTGGACGCTACAGGAGCTGCACACCTCACCTCAAGCAGTAAGCAGCAGAGAGGAAGAACAATAGTTCGGGGGAAGGTGCCCTCCTTTTCACGACGGCACCTCCTGTTTCTGTTTCCATGGTTACAATTCCACACTGCACTGTTATTTACGAATCAGCTGAGAGACTTTTCCCACTGCACGAACGCGACCGTCGAAGCCTCCTTTCCGCTCCTCTTACGGCGCTACAGCACCGTTGCTCTCTCCGCAGTCCACACATGCATACGAGAGCGCTCTATCAGAAATATAGCGGGTTGCCAGGCCTGATGTACATCAAATAATTTTTAAACAAACATAGGGTCCAGACCAGCGGTTCTTCAACTTTTCTCTCATTGTACCGTAACTAAACAATAACATATGTTTTCTCTGGTGTGGCGTTTTTGATATTTTCGATGCGTGTTTAAATAGAGCAAAATGGCATTCGTGCTGTATGTGAAAAGACGGTAAACGCAAGGGCGTCCACAAGGAGGGGGCAGTGGGGCCACTTGCCCCTCCCCCTGATATTTCTGGAAAGAGATAATGTAATTCGAATGGTGAAGTTGTAGCGATATTTTGCAACAAACAAATTGTTTTTTGTGATTTACAGATGTAAGTTACAGCAGCTATTATTATTATTATTATTTTTACCTACAATTTGAATTTATGTTGATGTATAAGATTGTAGAATCCACTGTTTTATTTTATAATTATGTATTCTTTTTTTTAAATTTTGTATAACCAATTTTGACTTAGTGATATACCTGGTTGTTTAATCGTTATCATCACTTAAATAAATATGATTAGTATTATTATTAGAACAATACACAGTTAATTGCACAATATTATATAACAATAAACATTTCAGAGATATAATAGATCTCGTTGAAAACTGTAAACTGAAGTGTAAATATGCTAATTTGTTATGTTTATTCTATTTTATTCGTGTAACTTTGTACTTTTGTATTTGACTTAGTGCTGTATTAGGTTTCATACTGTGCTCAACACTTAAAATAAACGATTATTATTATTATTTTACAGTACCCTTCGGCACGTAAAAACATGGATCAGAGGTACCATAAAGGACAGTAGCTTCTGTGGTCTCTGACGCTGATTGATATCTGTGCAGTGTGAAAAAGTACAAAAAGACAAGGAACTGTTCATCAACAAGTGATAGTCTAGATGCTTATTAAAGGAAGAAAGGCGAATTCAGTTTCTATCTAAATAGTAGACTCGAGTCTGAACTTGTATGCAACGCCAAAGTATTTTTCTAATTCAATATCAATTTTATAATTTGTAAAGTTGTAATAGTAACCATGGGCGTCGCCAGAAATTTTTGCAAGGGGTGAGTGGTCGGGCAAATGATAAAAGTTGAATCGTAGAAAAATAATAAGTTTTATTACCAAGGTTATAAAAGGTATTATAAAGGGTATTTCATATAGTGCGCAGTTTTTTAAAATTGACAGTTTTATTTTTATTATTTTACACATTCACTACGATTTAATCATTGAAAAGTGAAAAGTGTCCAGCATATGCCCGTATCCACAAGAGCACAGTTCACGTCAGTGGTTGAGGTACTGGGCCTACCGCCGTGTCCAGGGTTGTCATTAACAATACTGGTTCGTCCTTCTTTGAAGGCACGACACCACTTCGCTACATGTGGCCTTGAAATTATCCCCTACCCATACACCTCCACAATCTGCCTATGAATGTCAGCAGGTGTAGTGTTTTTGGCCCACAGGAACCGCACCACTGCCCTCATCTACTCTTGACCAATTTTCTAGACGAGTCACAATTTTAAATGTCCGCTTCTCGGGTATACATGGTCAGAATCCGAAGTCCTCAAACTCGCAACAAGACAAACATGTTATTAATTTACACATAAATTTTCGTTACGTTACAGTGAATAAAACAAAAGTTATATGCTTTGTAACATTTTTTCCGATCATCCTCGTATATTATATATATATATATATATATATATATATATATATATATATAATCTTATGTACGCGAAACACAACTGTATTTTCAGATGCTGACCGACTACTGTACCTTGCAAGGCTTACTCTGAAAGGAGGTGAATGAATTCGTAGCGTTCTACCCTGGAGAACTGGAAATAGAACTAATGGGGAAGTAGCCCATCCCCATAAATTGTGCCACTCGCTTGCAACAACGGCCCCGGGCCAGGTAAGAGGTAACTCATCTAGCTTAAGGGCATGCGAGACAGCCTCCGCCCGGCTTTTCCCTCCGAGTCAGTGTTGCCAACTTAGCTCTCTTGGAGCCAGATCTGGCTCTCTCGTGCACTCGTTTGGCTGTGAACTGGGGCGCCCGCCCCCGTGCCTCACTATGATACCATCACTGGTTCCCGCCCACATAGACCAACTTTTGCCATGATTATACATTTTGCACGCGACGTAATATTGTTATATTGGCTGCGTCGCCGAATCCCCTCTTATATCCCCAGCTACTATAGCGCCGTGTTGACGTGAAATTGGCATAATATTGTTTTCAGGGAATCCTTTATTTTCGATTTCGTACGACCATGAGATGGGCGATGCCGCCGGATCTAGATGGTGAAAACTAAGAATAAATTGTCATCAATTTAGAGTTAACGGTAATAGCAGCGCCCCACCCCTTTGACAACTAACGTTACTCTAGGAAGCACTTCGTAAATCTAGCTCCTTGAAAGTCAGTTTTACCTCCATTTAATTTGAAATTTAGCTCTTTTATGCGCACCAGGTTTGGCAACACTGCCAGGAGGAAAGGAGAAATGCGTTGAGCATATGGGAGTATTTTTTGATTTGTTACCTTGGGAATATCAAACTTCCGATGGAATAGAAAATGAAATCAACGGAAAGAGGGCAGTTTGAAGAAGTGATTGCTCAGCAGAAAAGTCGAAACTCCCATTTGATTAGTCGTAGTTTGATGTTGAAGTTGATTCCCCATAAGGAATACATGGGATTTCGAAAATTCTTATTCGTCATATTTTTACAGGTTGTATCTAGCTTAATAATCAACTTTGAAAAATGCTTCGACCTGCCACATGTGGAGAAATTCATACTCTCTTGTACCCCCAAGTTTTTCTTCAGTAGCATTGCCCATTCCGACGATATTCAAATAAATGCACACATGGTGCGTAACTATATCGCCTCGCCTTCATTACAGATACTTTATCCCAACCCTTCTGACTGAGAGTGGCTGATAGATTGATTCTGATTACTAGGGAGCGGAAGTTTATGAAATGTCATCTTTCTTCTGTCATCTCGGACACGATGTCCATTAAATATACACAATATTACACTTCGTCTAGAACCCAAAAAAGGCAATTTTGAAGTGCATTTTTTTGCATTTTTTGCCAATTTTCAGGTTTTAGGTAATTTTCCCCGATTTTCGGCATTTTCCCGTCATTTTTCGCTATATTCGGTGTATTGTTTCGTCATATTTTATTACTTCTTTCATTCTCGTAATATTCTTGAATATTTTCACCAAGGTGAACATAGGCCTATATAGATCTCGCAAGATTGGAATTTTCACGCACAGATGCGGGAAATTGATGCATTTTACACCAATTCATTCAGTGTATTCGACTTTTTCATTAAATTGTTTAAAAATTATTCGATTGTTCCCATTGCAAATCCACGTTGCATATTTTGATTGAATGTGCATGTGGTATCAATTGGTGCTTTTTTTTTTCTTTTTAAAAAAAACAAGATTGCATTTTGTTTAATTTCCTTTTCATTTGAATTTTAAACCTGAAACTAACAAATTTAATGGTCATTTTTTGCATTTTTACGTAATTTTTTCCCATTTTTTAGGACATTCTATAGGTCATATCAGTGGCGTATACGGAGTCAAAGGTCTGGGCTATCTCACTATGTCACAAGGTCCTAGGCTATGAATAGAAATCAGGTTGCCAACTCATAAGAAATCAGGTTGCCAACTCATAGGAAATTAGGTCGCCAACTCATAGGAAATCAGGTTGCCAACTCATAGGAAATCAGGTTAAAAACTCATAGGAAATCAGGTTACCAACTCATAAGAAATCA
The DNA here is from genome assembly GCF_977018435.1 of Lepisma saccharinum. Taxonomy (NCBI): domain Eukaryota; kingdom Metazoa; phylum Arthropoda; class Insecta; order Zygentoma; family Lepismatidae; genus Lepisma; species Lepisma saccharinum. The sequence continues at coordinate 18,931,551 of NC_139238.1, forward strand.
GGTTGCCAACTCATAAGAAATTAGGTTGCCAACTCATAAGAAATTAGGTTGCCAACTCATAGGAAATCAGGTTACCAACTCACAAGAAATCATTTTGCCATCTCCAGAATCACCATCATCATCTGACTGATATGAATAATTTTATTTACAATTTCTGTTCAATTTTTCTCCTTTCTTTTATTCTCTAGAACTTACCCTGTTCGATACACACCTTGTCTCTCTCCCTCTTCACCTGGTAACGATCAATAATCAAAAGGCCCCTTGCCCCTCGATCCTGTTGGTTTTGTTGTTTTTTGCCTGACCTTCACTCACCTCTCCTCCACAGGTAAGCAGCCTCGCCGCTTCCTGTGAAAAAAAACTTTCTCGGCAAAATCCAGCTACAGGTTTGGACAAGTCGGTGCCAGATTATGCACGATATCGAGCAGGGATGTTACGACTTGTACAGAAAAATCTTGCGGTGCATTTCATGAAACTTTGAAGTAAAAATAGAAAACTACATTAGCACTTAATTGGTTTTCCCCCTTTGCTTCTGGAGTTGGAACCACAACGGGTTTTATCGACTTATTCAACTACTTTTGTAATTTATGAAAAAATCAAGCTTTGATTTTAAGAGCAAACATTATTTTTAGGTCATTTCTTACGATCTTTTAGGTCATCAACTTCCGAGCCCTATTTATAATTATCGATAGACTGTAGTTTCTCCAATCACATTTATCCATTTCGTCGGACAACGACAGAGTAATCAGAAGTTGCAGGTTTAAGGCTCCTCTGGACCTTTAACAGACTTATGTAATCACAAAACTATTGATAATATCTAGACAACAGTGAAAGAAAACTACACGAAATTTCACGTCAATGCTCTAGAAGGAATTCTATGATGATGTAATGTTTCATATTTAGAAATATACAAGAAGTTTTTCGAATGGAGAGGAAAATTTGAAAAAAATCGCAGGCTACCCTTATTTAACCAACCCTAGCTTTATGCGGACCCCCTTCCACACCCTCTTCTCGGACAGGGAAAAGGGGACAGAAATGCTACAGCGTGGATGCTGCGAAGGGATGGGAGATGGATTCAGAATTCCAATCACGTCTTGGTCATCTTTTCATTTGGGAGATGAATTGCGACAAGTAACAGATAAAGAAGGTGGAGGGAGGAATACATATTAATTAAAGCTGTCTTCTCTTTAGTCTTTAGGGCACCGTTAAAAGATGCACTAAAGCAGCATGGTGTCTCTGTGCAAGCAGTTCCTACGAGGTATGTTCAAAAATTAACGAGATGATTGCTTCATTGTTCGTCAAATCAATGCAAGTTGATGTGTGGTTACAGAGATGATTTAAGTTCTAAAATTACAAAAGAAATAACGTTTAGTTTACTAAATTTCGCATTATTATAGTTTATTTGAAGTGAAATTTAGCAACTATAAGCTTTCTAAGAAACTTCTCCCAAACTGTTTTTCGTTTTGTCGATGATTAGTTTGTTTTGTGGTTCTCTTCATGCACAGAATAGTTAATCGGGACTAGACCTACAGTTTAAAGTTGGATCCGAACAAACGTGCCCCCACCGGGTATTGAACCCTTGGTTTGTAAGTATTTTGAAGAGGAGGTCGATCTAACTGTCGAAGGTTCAGGGTTCGAGTTCTAGTCTGGTGTTAGTGCCCCTTAATAAATTTTGATAATTTATCCTCATCGTCGTGTTTACCTTTAAGAGACATGAAGCGGCGTAGAATAGAATAGAATGGTCTATATTTAAGCAGGTTTGTTTCGGCCTCATGGGCCGTTCTTACAACCAACCCTTGTCAGAGATACAATAATTGAATAAAAACAAAGAGAAAAAAACACATAATGATTATGATAATACAATAAAGATAATATAAAGATTATACAATGTTAAAATAATGCATTGAATAGATTAGCATATATACTGCGGAGTAAAGATAAGTAATAAGTCTTCAGTAGTTCATTGTGTGTGCGGGATTGGGTGGGGTAGGTTAGGTATGCATTGTATGATGTGTAAGTGCAGGTCCAATTGTTAACATATGAAGGTTAATGTAGTTGTTGGGACGCGAATTTTCTTTTTCCAGTCAACTTGTGAATGCGGTTTCATTTCTTGCTCTCTGATTGGCTGTTTGAAAGTTACGGTGCTGTGATTGTGAGAGTCTTATTTCCTATTTTTAGCGCAAATTTGCTGGTTTCTAATCTAATCTAACCTTACCTAACGTAACCTAACCAAACGTACAGCGCAAACAAGATATTCTCACAATCACAGCACCGTAACTCTCCAACAGCCAATCAGAGAGCAAGAAATGAAACCGCATTCACAAGTTGACTGAAAAAAGAAAATGCGCTGTTGGGACAATAGTAATAAGGAATATGCATGTACGAATATAAGCATGTGAGACTTGCCCTTGTGGACGCCACAGGAGCTGCACACCTCACCTCAAGCAGTAAGCAGCAGAGAGGAAGAACAATAGTTCGGGGGAAGGTGCCCTCCTTTTCACGACGGCACCTCCTGTTTCTGTTTCCATGGTTACAATTCCACACTGCACTGTTATTTACGAATCAGCTGAGAGACTTTTCCCACTGCACGAACGCGACCGTCGAAGCCTCCTTTCCGCTCCTCTTACGGCGCTACAGCACCGTTGCTCTCTCCGCAGTCCACACATGCATACGAGAGCGCTCTATCAGAAATATAGCGGGTTGCCAGGCCTGATGTACATCAAATAATTTTTAAACAAACATAGGGTCCAGACCAGCGGTTCTTCAACTTTTCTCTCATTGTACCGTAACTAAACAATAACATATGTTTTCTCTGGTGTGGCGTTTTTGATATTTTCGATGCGTGTTTAAATAGAGCAAAATGGCATTCGTGCTGTATGTGAAAAGACGGTAAACGCAAGGGCGTCCACAAGGAGGGGGCAGTGGGGCCACTTGCCCCTCCCCCTGATATTTCTGGAAAGAGATAATGTAATTCGAATGGTGAAGTTGTAGCGATATTTTGCAACAAACAAATTGTTTTTTGTGATTTACAGATGTAAGTTACAGCAGCTATTATTATTATTATTATTTTTACCTACAATTTGAATTTATGTTGATGTATAAGATTGTAGAATCCACTGTTTTATTTTATAATTATGTATTCTTTTTTTAAAATTTTGTATAACCAATTTTGACTTAGTGATATACCTGGTTGTTTAATCGTTATCATCACTTAAATAAATATGATTATTATTATTATTATTAGAACAATACACAGTTAATTGCACAATATTATATAACAATAAACATTTCAGAGATATAATAGATCTCGTTGAAAACTGTAAACTGAAGTGTAAATATGCTAATTTGTTATGTTTATTCTATTTTATTCGTGTAACTTTGTACTTTTGTATTTGACTTAGTGCTGTATTAGGTTTCATACTGTGCTCAACACTTAAAATAAACGATTATTATTATTATTTTACAGTACCCTTCGGCACGTAAAAACATGGATCAGAGGTACCATAAAGGACAGTAGCTTCTGTGGTCTCTGACGCTGATTGATATCTGTGCAGTGTGAAAAAGTACAAAAAGACAAGGAACTGTTCATCAACAAGTGATAGTCTAGATGCTTATTAAAGGAAGAAAGGCGAATTCAGTTTCTATCTAAATAGTAGACTCGAGTCTGAACTTGTACGCAACGCCAAAGTATTTTTCTAATTCAATTTCAATTTTATAATTTGTAAAGTTGTAATAGTAACCACGGGCGTCGCCAGAAATTTTTGCAAGGGGTGAGGGGTCGGGCAAATGATAAAAGTTGAATAGTAGAAAAATAATAAGTTTTATTACCAAGGTTATAAATGGTATTATAAAGGGTATTTCATATAGTGCGCAGTTTTTGAAAATTGACAGTTTTATTTTTATTATTTTACACATTCACTACGATTTAATCATTGAAAAGTGAAAAGTGTCCAGCATATGCCCGTATCCACAAGAGCACAGTTCACGTCAGTGGTTGAGGTACTGGGCCTACCGCCGTGTCCAGGGTTGTCATTAACAATACTGGTCCGTCCTTCTTTGAAGGCACGACAACACTTCGCTACATGTGGCCTTGAAATTATCCCCTCCCCATACACCTCCACAATCTGCCTATGAATGTCAGCAGGTGTAGTGTTTTTGGCCCACAGGAACCGCACCACTGCCCTCATCTACTCTTGACCAATTTTCTAGACGAGTCACAATTTTAAATGTCCGCTTCTCGGGTATACATGGTCAGAATCCGAAGTCCTCAAACTCGCAACAAGACAAACATGTTATTAATTTACACATAAATTTTCGTTACGTTACAGTGAATAAAACAAAAGTTATATGCTTTGTAACATTTTTTCCGATCATCCTCGTATATTATATATATATATATATATATATATATATATATATATATATAATCTTATGTACGCGAAACACAACTGTATTTTCAGATGCTGACCGACTACTGTACCTTGCAAGGCTTACTCTGAAAGGAGGTGAATGAATTCGTAGCGTTCTACCCTGGAGAACTGGAAATAGAACTAATGGGGAAGTAGCCCATCCCCATAAATTGTGCCACTCGCTTGCAACAACGGCCCCGGGCCAGGTAAGAGGTAACTCATCTAGCTTAAGGGCATGCGAGACAGCCTCCGCCCGGCTTTTCCCTCCGAGTCAGTGTTGCCAACTTAGCTCTCTTGGAGCCAGATCTGGCTCTCTCGTGCACTCGTTTGGCTGTGAACTGGGGCGCCCGCCCCCGTGCCTCACTATGATACCATCACTGGTTCCCGCCCACATAGACCAACTTTTGCCATGATTATACATTTTGCACGCGACGTAATATTGTTATATTGGCTGCGTCGCCGAATCCCCTCTTATATCCCCAGCTACTATAGCGCCGTGTTGACGTGAAATTGGCATAATATTGTTTTCAGGGAATCCTTTATTTTCGATTTCGTACGACCATGAGATGGGCGATGCCGCCGGATCTAGATGGTGAAAACTAAGAATAAATTGTCATCAATTTAGAGTTAACGGTAATAGCAGCGCCCCACCCCTTTGACAACTAACGTTACTCTAGGAAGCACTTCGTAAATCTAGCTCCTTGAAAGTCAGTTTTACCTCCATTTAATTTGAAATTTAGCTCTTTTATGCGCACCAGGTTTGGCAACACTGCCAGGAGGAAAGGAGAAATGCGTTGAGCATATGGGAGTATTTTTTGATTTGTTACCTTGGGAATATCAAACTTCCGATGGAATAGAAAATGAAATCAACGGAAAGAGGGCAGTTTGAAGAAGTGATTGCTCAGCAGAAAAGTCGAAACTCCCATTTGATTAGTCGTAGTTTGATGTTGAAGTTGATTCCCCATAAGGAATACATGGGATTTCGAAAATTCTTATTCGTCATATTTTTACAGGTTGTATCTAGCTTAATAATCAACTTTGAAAAATGCTTCGACCTGCCACATGTGGAGAAATTCATACTCTCTTGTACCCCCAAGTTTTTCTTCAGTAGCATTGTCCATTCCGACGATATTCAAATAAATGCACACATGGTGCGTAACTATATCGCCTCGCCTTCATTACAGATACTTTATCCCAACCCTTCTGACTGAGAGTGGCTGATAGATTGATTCTGATTACTAGGGAGCGGAAGTTTATGAAATGTCATCTTTCTTCTGTCATCTCGGACACGATGTCCAATAAATATACACAATATTACACTTCGTCTAGAACCCAAAAAAGGCAATTTTGAAGTGCATTTTTTTTGCATTTTTTGCCAATTTTCAGGTTTTAGGTAATTTTCCCCGATTTTCGGCATTTTCCCGTCATTTTTCGCTATATTCGGTGTATTGTTTCGTCATATTTTATTACTTCTTTCATTCTCGTAATATTCTTGAATATTTTCACCAAGGTGAACATAGGCCTATATAGATCTCGCAAGATTGGAATTTTCACGCACAGATGCGGGAAATTGATGCATTTTACACCAATTCATTCAGTGTATTCGACTTTTTCATTAAATTGTTTAAAAATTATTCGATTGTTCCCATTGCAAATCCACGTTGCATATTTTGATTGAATGTGCATGTGGTATCAATTGGTGCTTTTTTTTTTCTTTTTAAAAAAAACAAGATTGCATTTTGTTTAATTTCCTTTTCATTTGAATTTTAAACCTGAAACTAACAAATTTAATGGTCATTTTTTGCATTTTTACGTAATTTTTTCCCATTTTTTAGGACATTCTATAGGTCATATCAGTGGCGTATACGGAGTCAAAGGTCTGGGCTATCTCACTATGTCACAAGGTCCTAGGCTATGAATAGAAATCAGGTTGCCAACTCATAAGAAATCAGGTTGCCAACTCATAGGAAATTAGGTCGCCAACTCATAGGAAATCAGGTTGCCAACTCATAGGAAATCAGGTTCAAAACTCATAGGAAATCAGGTTACCAACTCATAAGAAATCAGGTTGCCAACTCATAAGAAATTAGGTTGCCAACTCATAAGAAATTACGTTGCCAACTCATAGGAAATCAGGTTACCAACTCACAAGAAATCATTTTGCCATCTCCAGAATCACCATCATCATCTGACTGATATGAATAATTTTATTTACAATTTCTGTTCAATTTTTCTCCTTTATTTTATTCTCTAGAACTTACCCTGTTCGATACACACCTTGTCTCTCTCCCTCTTCACCTGGTAACGATCAATAATCAAAAGGCCCCTTGCCCCTCGATCCTGTTGGTTTTGTTGTTTTTTGCCTGACCTTCACTCACCTCTCCTCCACAGGTAAGTAGCCTCGCCGCTTCCTGTGAAAAAAAACTTTCTCGGCAAAATCCAGCTATAGGTTTGGACAAGTCGGTGCCAGATTATGCACGATATCGAGCAGGGATGTTACGACTTGTACAGAAAAATCTTGCGGTGCATTTCATGAAACTTTGAAGTAAAAATAGAAAACTACATTAGCACTTAATTGGTTTTCCCCCTTTGCTTCTGGAGTTGGAACCACAACGGGTTTTATCGACTTATTCAACTACTTTTGTAATTTATGAAAAAATCAAGCTTTGATTTTAAGAGCAAACATTATTTTTAGGTCATTTCTTACGATTTTTTAGGTCATCAACTTCCGAGCCCTATTTATAATTATCGATAGACTGTAGTTTCTCCAATCACATTTATCCATTTCGTCGGACAACGACAGAGTAATCAAGAGTTGCAGGTTTAAGGCTCCTCTGGACCTTTGGCATGCAAATGGGCGAATTTTTTCAAATTTTCCTCTCCATTCGAAAAACTTCTTGGATATTTCTAAATATGAAAAATTATATCATCTTAGAATTCCTTCTAGAGCATTGACGTGAATTTTCATGTAGTTTTCTTTCATTTTTGTCTAGATATTATCAATAGTTTAACAGACTTATGTAATCACAAAACTATTGATAATATCTAGACAACAGTGAAAGAAAACTACACGAAATTTCACGTCAATGATCTAGAAGGAATTCTATGATGATGTAATGTTTCATATTTAGAGATATACAAGAAGTTTTTCAAATGGAGAGGAAAATTTGAAAAAATTCGTCCATTTGCATGCCAAAGGACCAACCGAGCGACCAAATTAACTGAGCTTCCTATAAAGCATGTGGACAATTACATTAATGAATATTAATTAAAATGATTTTTATGAGCTCAAAGACTTGCAATTGAAATATTTTGACAATAGTATTATAGACTTCATCAGATAGGCAATATCCACATATTATCTGAGAGAATAGTTAACAGTACCAAAAATTAGTATCTTTTTTGAGTAAATTGATGTTAAACGTTGATTCTATTTGCGAGTTTCACCGCTACATGCGCACAGTAGCGATTGAGGAAAGTTCGCCAATTTAGCCGTACGCAGATGATATATCTTTTTTTCTCTCACGAAATTCATCCACCGGTCTGCAAAACCGTTTCACCCTCTTCTCACGTAACAGTTCCGCGAGAAGGGGCAGTTCTGGGGGGAGCGGAAATCAAACCAATGAAGCACAGAAGCTAAGCACAGAAGCTAGGATGCAATAAGACCCAACCCTTCAAACTCTGATGCGGCGACCAAAACGGGGCATTTTCCAGGAGAATCGGTAACAGATATCAACAGGTTGTCACGTCTTGTGGATAGACGGAACGTGACATTTGGGCGCTGATTTGAAGTGTGAGGTGGTCGCTTCATTCACCGTCCCTCTTCTCCAAGGCATTTTTCTTTAAAGATAGACGCTTCCCCCTCTTACCATCACAGCTTCTGATGGGTTGAACACTGGAACTGACAGGAGATTTCGTGAAAATTTCACCGCATTATAAATTGATGAAACATAAGCTGTATTGCACACATTTTATAAAAGTGACACGTAGATTAAAAGAAAATGATTCTAGCATATGCAGTTTTCGTTCAAGAAAATTTAGACCATTTGTAATGTTTGAAATATGTAGGACGTCCAAAACATTTTCCATCTGACCATGTTTCCTTGATAACTAAATTATAACTCTAACCTTAAGTTTCTTCTGTGTGTTTTAGTTTGACACGTTCTTTAGTCAAAAGAACATGATTTAACTAAAAGAGCAAATAATCAGTTCACATGAAAGACTCGAAAGCATTCGCGTGATGCCTCTCAGGGTATGGGGTAATATCTCTCTGTTAGTTCGTCAAATAAAAATCAAAGTTAAGTTTGCACTAAGAAAAAGGAAGTCTATTTTACTTCTTTGCAAACTAAATACTTACATGCCTAACATATAATTCATGTCTCTCAAAGAAATTAAACTTCTTATAATTCAACTTGATCACTCTATTCAAAAACTGAGCCCGAACTTCCAAGTCCAGACAAAACACACTCGTAATTGCCATGGTAACAGTCCTTACAAGATAAGTATATACAGGTTAGTCAATATCCTGACATTATCAGTGATAGGTAAATTACAGAAATTAAGATTAAAGAACAATAAACATTTGTACAAGAGAAAAGATAATTAATAACAATAAATATCAGTGCAATGGGAAAGGACGTGTCAAGCTTGAGTTTCATGTCAAGTTCATTTTATATACAGATAGACTAATCGGTACTGGGCCTACAGTCTAAAGTTGGATCCGAGCAACTTTGTGCTTTCATCAGGTATCGAGCGGGAGACCACTTGATTGGAAATTTCGGTTGCGTCCGCACTTGGAACTGTTTCCGCACGCCACATTATACAGGGTGCAAGCCCTTATTATAACCACAATCGACACAAGTCTTTGAGTACTGTAGTTAAGAGCTGAGGCTGTAAAGGGGCACTCAGCACACATTAGGACAACACACAATCCTACAGAGGATTAGACTGACTGTAGGTCCAGGCGCCAGAGCCTCGTTGGCCGGCAAAATTGCAGTTACCTGTGCAGCAACACAGGTTTAGGCCAGCAAGTTGTTGGTTGAAGTTTATGTATAAGAACATATGAAAATGCTATGTGATTTCTATGGTGAAAGAAAGACAAGGGTTTAAAACGCAACGTGTCATCGTGGCGCTGCAGTCGAAGTGCCATTCGAAAGACTTTCAAGTATGGTCTTGCACCTTTCGGACACGACCTAAGACTCGGTCTTGTCCTGTTCTAGTCTCGGTTCCAGTCCCGATTAGTCTTACTGTGCATAAAGTGGACTTAAAACAATAAATCAATCAATCAATTTAGTCTCGGTTTCATTTCAAATGCAAAAGTGTACGAAGACTTAAAAAAAAAAAATCACTGACTAATGCACAAATTGGAGGATGACCTGAGTGGTATAACGTCCATTTAATGCATATTGCAATTATAGGCGTTGGCTGTACAGGAAGAAGCAGCCGGTCAAAGGATGCCAGTTACTGAGTGCATGGAGTTAAGATAAGAGACCATCCCCCACGTGTGAAGGTGGAAACTCGAATATCACCAAAGGCAAAACTTTGGCTAATATTCTAGGAAATGCTATGAACTCAGAAAGATCAAGTTTTTATCATATATCATCATCAGGTCTAGACGATATATCGCCCAACATTACACGAAAGTGAATCATTCCAGCAGTGATGTCACAATCCATATTCAGAGAGTCAGAGAGTATCTCTTGTAAAGACACGCATGGCTGTAGCGACTTAATTTTTCCTGCGAACCTATTCAATATGAAGAACTACATTGATATTACGTTAGACCTGCCTAGATCATTTCCTTCCACCTTAGACTACGAATATTTCCATCGCCCCTCGCATATATTATCAGTCATTATATCTTCTTGATTTTTTCTAATGAATAGGTCTATATTACCATTCACAGATGGCAGTAGCAAATATTTCAGAGAATTCACGCTTATGGATGAGGATAACTCAAGAATAAGCTTAGTTCCATTATTCGAATAAAAATCGCAATATTACGGTTCAATAACATGTCAAGTAGAATTTAAGTTCTTAAGAGTTTATCGACACAGATTAAACCTAAGTCACAAATAATCTCTTTGAAACTAAAGAGTAAATAGTGAATTTATTCAATTGTTCGGCATGTTTACCGAATACTGTCTACTTGTATGACTTCACGTGATGACTTCACGTTATTTACTAACCGTTCATCTCGTTTTCTGAATACCAGTTATTAACTCTGCACCTTATTCATCTCTTTGGCTTTCTTATCTAAACGTCAACTGCTAACTATGGAACATATTCAATTCTTCAGCTTTTTCCATAAATACAAGCAATTAACTCCACTACACAAGGCAATAACGGTGAAAAATTTAATACAAACTCCAGACATCAATCAGTATGAAAAAAAACTAGTTAGTAATAGAGGAAAAGGTCTAAATATGGGCCGCCCTTTTTATTTTGTCATTTTTGGAGGAAAAAAATTAAAATATCAAGCACCTGCCATTAAAATGCATATATATGAAATCTAATAGCATGCTACAGTATAGAGGGTCTCCATTTATTTAAAAAAAAGCAATTTCGAAAAAATGGTAAAATGATGAATTTCAAAATTGTGATCTAAATATGGGCTACTAGTGGCAATATCACAAAAAGCAATTAAAATTAAAAAACAGTCATTTATCGCTAAAACATTATAAAATCCATATTTATGAATAGTCTGTTGTTTTGAAAATCACGTGGAATGGGAAAAATCAAAATTAAGAAAAACATCCAATTATTTGTTGAAAATGTGATCTCAGCATTAGACCTCATGCCATAGCCCATATTTAGACCATCACGCTATTTTTCTTCTTCAATTTATTTTCGCTCTCTTTGGTACATATTTCACAAACAAATCATGACATTATAAAAGCCCACATTTGTTTTATGTACCGCTAATATCATAACCTATACAAAGCAGATGACAATTCAGAAAATGCTGAGTTAAAACATACCTGTAAAAAGTTTTCGGAGGTCGCAATTCTATAACAGAGTCCAAGGCCGAAAGTAACCACCACTTTCTCTTGCGAATTGGCGCCGCAACCTTTGTCCTTGACAGATAACCAGTTCCCATAGCCTGTGCCAGACTGCAGCACCCGGGAGCGCTGATAACTTCAAAACCCATATTTAAACCTTCGCCCATATTTAGACCTTCTCCTCTATCTGTTGAAACTGCAACTAAATTGTATGTGAACTCAGAAACATAAGCATGGTGATGGATAATTTGCTGGGCGATACTTATAATTCCCACTCTAGCTAGACCAATATCTTTAGAACAAAGGAGGGGGGGGGTCTCACTTATCGCACAACACTTGAGCAACCTTGTGTTCTGACGTCATGGGAGAAAGCTTTTTAATTTTAGGCCAGCTATGTTTAGTTCTCTTAGCCTAAATAACAATTTTTCATTGTATTTATGCTAATGGAACCTAACCTTACCTCGTAGGCATTCCTCGTCTGACGTCAGAACACAAGGTAGCAAAACTGTTGTGCGAAGAGGAAGACCCAGCAAGGGTGAAATCAGGTTAGGTCACATGACCTCCTTTTCGTTCGGAATCGAAAAGTGGAAACCTTCAATGAACTAGACACCCAACAACAATAACTCGACTCCCAGGACGGTTCTGTGTTAGTCGTCGAAGAGCTAAAACCCGAAAGAATAAAAGAAAGTCGCACGGGAGACCTAGGCACAATTGTTGTCTTATCTACTTGGAACACGGGCAAAATCCAAATTAATTCCGCAAGTCGCCGGGTGGCGGCGCCGTCGGCTTTAATTTGAGGTAGAAGCCGAGCATTTTGACAAATGTATCACGTCGGACCAGCCTTGCGGAATTGCGTATACTCTCACAAAAGACAGTCTTGGAAAACTTTCTAAAAAAGTTTTTCTTCTCTCCTTACTATGCGTTGCTTCCTGTTTTCCCTTCTTTCCTTTCGGCGACGAAAGAGGAGGCCAGATTGAAACCTGACTCTTCCAGCGTCCTTGTATCTCGTTTTCTCAGGTGTTTCTATCACGTGACCAGCATCTGCTCTGCCTACACCTTCCACCTTCTGGCCATAAATATTACCAAAGAACGGTCCCTCGGGAAATACGAGAAACTTCGAGACCTGGAGCCTTCCAAACCTCCTTGCATACTTCTCAGGTTGCTTATCCCTTGCAGCTTATACCAACATTTTGTTGTTTGGCTGTTTTTTTTAAGTCTGCAGAGTCCGAGTAGCAAAAATTCTATCGAAATGTTTATGTCTGAGGTTTGGGTCTTCTTTTTTGTCCATTTCATGCACATAGAGGCTAATAGGGAGTGGATATACTACATGGACGTCCGCGGGATTTTTTCCAGGGAGGGGCAAGGTAGGTATTTTTTTCCAGGGGAGCAAACAAGGCACATTTTCAACAAAAATAGTGTTGTTCCCTAAAAAAACATTGCTTAAATTTGAATTTATAGTGTTCATGCAATAATTAACACATATTATTGTGGTTAAAATGAAATTATATGTGTGAAATAGATAATTTTTGGGTGACTTTCATTTTCCAGGGGGGGCCGTGGCCTTGCCCCCCCTTCCGGACGTTTATGGATATATAGTTTAAACTTGGATCCGAACCACTACGTGCCTCCACCGGGTATCGAACCCGGGACCGCTTGAAATGTTCATAAATTTATTTCCACAGACGCTGCCGACCTCTGTAGTGGAGTGGTTAGCACAGCGCGCTACGACGCCATGGGTTCCGGGTTCGAATCCCGACATGGTCATGACTGTTTCTTATGAGTGTCGCCATAATTCAATCAACCAATCCTCAGATGATAATTCAATTAATCTGATTGACCACTAGAAATGCATAGATTACTGTGACATTGCAAATAGAAAATACCGTGAAGGGTTTGATTTTTTTTTATTTAGCGTGGCTTCCCTGCCACGTTTGGCTAATCGCCACGATGAGGATGAGTGATATGATGAAATTAATACACACTAACAAAGAACACACCGACCCAAGTTGGGATTCGAGCTCGGGACCCCTGGCGTCTTAGCGCGCTGTGCTAACCACTCCGCCACGGAATTAGGCATGTCGTGATGGCATATGGCAGAATGTGATCAGCACCACGTTCCGGACAACTTAACCCTGCAGGTACCTATTTATTTAGAGGTTGGATGAACTCCAGAGACACTTTATGTGATTACATTGCTGGAAAATTCTCCACCTGATATCACCCACACCGAAAATCGAACCCGGATGTCTCGTGAACATCCTACAGACTGCACCAGCGCGTCTCTCGTGTTATTATGGTGCTATCACTAAACATACTCACACCGTCTTAGTATATATGAATAACAATTTATTTTCTTTCCTTTTTACTTAGCTTTGCCACTTTTAGCTCACAGGGGCACTTTTCGCCCTCGCAGGGCCGGCTTAAGGCGAGGAGGGACAATTACGCACTAGTTGTGCATTTATTTCAATATCGTCGGATTGGGCACTGCTATTTAAAAAAGGGTTTAATATGCAAGAGAGTATGAATTTCTCTCCATGTTGCAAGTGGAAACTGTTTTTTAAGTTATCAATAAGCTAGACACGATGTTTGGAAAATATGATTAAGAAGTATTTACAAAATCCCATGTATTCCTTATGAGAAATCGACTTCAACTTCAAATTCCGGCTAATCAAATGGGAGTTTCGACTCTTCCTACTACTATGACATAGTTCAACGTATCCTTTTTCCGTCCATGTACTTTTCTACGTCATTGGATGTTTGATATTCCCGAGAGAACGAATAAAACAATGGTCCCATAAACCTAATGCATTTCCCCTTGCCTCATACGGCCATCCTGGCAGTTTTGCCAAACCTGATGTGCATGAAAGAGCTACATTTCACCATTAATAGAGCTAAAGATGTCTTTCAAGGAGCTAGATTAACGAAGGCTGCATAAAGTGCCTCCTATGGTAAGTTTAGGTGTCAGAGGGGTGGGGGCGCTGCTATTACCGTTAGCTTTAAAGTGATGGCAATTTATTCTTAGTTTTCACCGCCTAGATTTGGTGGCATCACCAGTAGTATAAAATACGATATTACTGGAACACAAAAAGTATGACCCCCCTCAGACTGGTTTTGGCTACACTTAAAACTATGTCAAGATGCTCATATGAGCTTATTGCTTATAGTGTAATATTCTGTAAAGTGTAATCTTATTAGCTACATACACACACACACACACACACACACACACACACACACAAGTATTTTTGCTAAACTGCCATGTTAATATGCTGACCCAAAATATGCTGAACATTTTAATTCGGGACCAGGCTTAACTTATATCCAGCAGTAAAATAATGCATTATGCAGAGGCTTTCTAGAATTGCTGTGTGACTCTTTCGTTTCTTATATCATAAACATATGATTTCTGACCTATAAGAATAACACTGCATATGGTGTCGGCAGGTGGTGTATCATGGAATTCACAGATTATTTTAATGTTTGTCCTGTCATTAACTACAACCTGCTTGCGTTTTGAGGTGTTGATGACAAACATTGGTCTCTGTGCTTTGAATTCATCGGGTGAGTAATACATGTCGGTATTGCCAGTAGTGACTCTTTTGTATGCTGTGTAGGCCTCGTATAATTTAAGAAAATCATCCTTGGACATGTCTAAATTATAATTTTCTCTAGGAAACACCTCGTTTCTGCCATTTTTAAGATATATGTTCTTGATATTGCAGTTATCGAACTTACTTGAATTTTGTTGCTGGTTGTTGTCTCGACCAGTCTGAAACAGCACCACCACAAAATCTGGCATGTCATATTGTATACTAGAAAATGAATTCGTAGCATCGAATTCGTAATAGCTACCAGTGGCAGGCTTCTGGACACATTGATATGTATAAAATTGTAAAGGCACCTGTGGATTTTTTAGTATATCTGCTTTGTATCTAAGAGCATAACTGGCTTCGTATTCAACAACCGGGATTCTTAGTTCCATAGTCTGAATAAGACATTTGCCTTCGTCAGGTAGGGTATTAGGCAGAGCTGCACCAGTAGAGTTTAATGTACTGTACCGCATCAAAGCATTATTATCATTGGCGGCTCTTCGAAATGTGATTCTTAAACCACCCTTCCACATAATATCTTTGTAATCTGAGAAGAATCCAGGTAACAGGCGCATCGGAAACAGTACAGTGTGGCTCTTAGTTATTATTTTATCGCCAGCCTCAAATCCACCGATTTTGTAGTACGAGGCCTCGGTCTTGGATAAGTTTAGTGTGGCCAAAGCTGTAGATGTAACACCAGGATAGTCTACTCTGTTTATGACAACACCATGCTTTCGGATCTCGATTTGAGAAAACAGATGCTGTACAAAATTGTCTACTAGTCTTATATTTGAGTTAACAGAATAATCTGTGCCGTCGAGCTTGACAAAATCAAACTTGATATATAGCTCTGCTCTGTGGGGGTGTATAAAGCCATCCATCCCCTACGTCAAGGTCAACCTCAATCTCTGTGTTGGGCTGATTCAAATTGGCAAAGGTCCTACGGTTCGGAGGGAACGACTGTAGCTCGTAGCTTTCGATATGCTCCACTTTTTAGTATGAATTTTATTTATATATTAATATCTATGATGGCGGTTGTTGTGGCTCCCGCAAAATCAACTAATTCTTCTTTTTCGTTAGTGACCACCAACTCAATATAGTCGATTCTATTATGGCACACTGGAAAATATAATGTTGGTGATGGAGTGTAGATGATTGGCTCCATAAATTCAGAGTTAGGTTTGAATGTTGCGATGATGCCAGTTTGTTTGCGAGTGCCTATGCCATCTGATTTGGTGATCATACCCTCGGCCACATTACAATGAATATTCAGAGTCTCTATGGCCAAGAATTTAGGTATATTAACAGCAGTGTGTTTGATGGCTGGTTCAAGTTTTGTGTTGTTCTGGAAGCCTAATAGCTCTGCTATAGTACCCAGATCCACTGTCTCTGTAGCAGACACAATCTCTACTCTGTGAGTGACAGAATTTTGAGTTAAGACAACACCACTAGGTAACTGAGCATTTAAAGTAGATATATTATACTGCCCTGGAGTGATGACAATTCTTTGATCCCCAACTGTGATTGTGTTGTTATGGTGTGTAATATTAGGTATCAAGTACATGCCGTAGAATGCTCTAAGCTATTGATTTGGGATACATAATATCATCATGTAGTTTGAGTTTTAAGATTGAATTCTGGCTGGTCAGATGGAATATACCCATGATGTTTTAGATACCACAGGGCCTTTTGAAAATCTTCAATTGATGGTTTATTTATTTGGGACAGATATCTAAGAACAGATAAACACAGATGTCCACAATTAATATCTTCAAAATTTTGAATACGATCGTCATTGTAATACAGATTATGAGATTTTAGATATTTTACTACATTATTAGGTGGAATCCCCCCAAACGAATCGAACACAAACGCCTCGTTGTTTGAATATTTAAGATAGCAGATCCAGTGTGTGCCCTGATTTTTGTAGCTATCCAAATTGACTATGCCACACTCTTTTTTGAGCGGTTGTTCTGGTAAAGAATCAGACATGTACACACCTCTAAAATTTTTGATGCCCAGTGGTTCGATTAAAGCTTCAATATCTTGGTTGGTAAGCGGCGCTTGTTCTTTTTAAACTTATTTATGACTCTTTTAATACCTTTGCCTTGTTTTTCTATGGCCAGATTATGACGCCTTTGTTCAGCTAATTCGGCTTTATTCTTCTTGGCATCTATTACTGTTTTTGCTATGGCAGCCGATCCCCCTGCTAAGCTACCAACTGCACCTAGTGCTGCTAAGATAGCCGGGATACTAAATATAAAGCCACCTACATGTGATTTTTTTCTGGATTGCTGTAATTTTTTTTAATTGGGGGGTACTAAGTAACAACTTCATACCATGGCCTTTGGCAAGACAAGAGCTTTTCTTTTTGCGCTGTTTTTTGGTTAAAAAAACTATCGATAGTACCAAGAGATTTAAGACCTGCATAAGGTATCTGATACATAACACCCTTGGCCTTCATCGTAGGTTTATTATATACATATTCTGGGATTACATAGCTTAATTAAGTGGTTTAAATTTAAGTCGCAACACTTATTGCTGGGCCAGTTTATTTAGTCTGTTACAACCCCCACCCTAGTTTTTGTTTGGTGTTCATAGCTATGGTGGTCCCTAATGCTGCTATTTTTTCACCCAAAGAAGCATCTCTGCTTACTAATCTACCAAATGTAGCCTCTTCTAATTTTTTGTCTGCCACATGTCGCTTGTCAAGATCGGTATGTGTGTTGTATGCTATGTCATGGTCTCTACAAGCAGCGTCTAGAGGATTAACACCAGGGTCCCCTCTGTTTAGTCTATGGTCTAGTTTGGTACCGGGACAACAATACTGATAGCCTGGTATGTGTATCTCAAATGGCAGCTTCTTTATGATGTCATTAACCAGCCCCCGGCCCTCAGAGATATTCCAAAATTTAGGTGGTAGATTATTAATAATTTTTAGAAGATAACCAATCCCCTTAGTGTCGTTGACTATAAAATTAGACAATTTGGTGGCTATCATATCCATAATTCCGACATTTTCGTTGTAAAAGTTGTGGTTATCGGCATTTTGTTGGCCGGCTATGACGTGCAGCTTATCTATTAGTTTTCTTACATCGTCAACCCAGACAAATTCTTTAGGCAGGGTGTTGTAATGTTTGATTCCGCTACCTGTCTTAATTTGTGTCCATATGGGCTTGATTAAGTTGTTGCATTTTGCTCCATTGCTAGACTTGACTCTTTTTTTGTGTAGGGTCGTTGTTTTGGTACAGGGCATCCGATTTTATTAGTATTTCTTTGTAGTGCTCATAGTCTTGATCTGTGTAGACGTCAGGCCGTTTACGAGTCATCAGTTCCCACAATCCAGGTGTTCCAAGATACTTAACAAAACCACCTCTTTCTCCAAGATGAGATTCTGAATATACAATCAGATCATCGCCCATAAACGTAACTCTAAAATTGCCAATTTTATGTATGATGCTACCGTCACGCTCTGTGTCAGCATATAAACCGAAGACCTCGTCTTTGTTGTCTTTAGGTGTGCTTAAATATTTTTGAGCAAGAAGGCCCAATTCAATAGGATCGTGACTAGCTTCGATTCTTTGAGGACGAACAATACTAGAAAGGGGGGTGATTGGATAATCTAATATGTTCCGAGCAGCTACAGGCACAAGATCTGTGATCAAATTTTGGTTCTGCTCTGTAACAGTTTTGATGTTTTTACCCAGTTCACTAATAGCATCAATAATAGGCTGTTCTGTTCGCTTGTGTTGTTCACAAAAACCTCGGTTGTCTGATTTCAATCCCTTGAATCGTTTTACAAGATAGTCTCTTAATTTAAGATCGTCAACGATTGGTCGTTTCATGGTTGTTTATATACGTCTCTACGTCTAGAAAATCGTTGATTTTACTCCTATATTTACCACTATTGGGCTTCTTTGTCATATCGATTGTGACAAACTCGTAGCTGTCCTAGTTCCAGCACCTACCACAAAACTTAGAAAAATCGTTGTAGCTTACGTCTGCACCTACATACTCGTCATGTATGTGTTTGAGGTTAGTATGATCTTGACGAAACGCACATATAAAATTACTGTCGTCTCTTATCAGCTATTTCGGTATTTTAGAAAAGGTCTGCGCCAGGTAGAAGCAATCTATCTCTTTGTGCCGGCCCTGTGTAAAAAAAATTTGGAACCTCGTTTTGATTATCTAGTATAATGTCATCAAACGCAACAACAGAGTTATCGAGACAGTCATCGAGTGGCTTAACATCTGATTCAAAAGTGGCTATATCCAGTCCATCGTATAGCTTCATCAGCTGCTGATATTTTAATTGCTCTTAGAAAAGACGTACAAGTGCCTGTTTTTCCAGTCTAACCAGTTAGGTGCCAGTAAAAAATTAACAACCAGTAGCGTAGTCTTGCCGCAACCCGACGGCCCAACAATAAGACAACGAATATTATCAGGTAGCAGATTGCCATTTTTCTTAGTCTGCTGTTCGGGCTCTGGTAGTCGCTTTATAACATCCCAGGTGTTCATAGTATCACTTTGTCTGCTTTGATCCAGCTGTCTTCCGGATGACCTAGCCATTTGACCAGTAGCTTGTTGCCTTTTTTGCGGATGACTTTTTCTATGAGATATGTGTCAGGCTGTTTAGTTTTGCTAAGTTCTTCTTCATAGAATCGGCCTTTGAGGATTTCGTTGTGATGGTCTTTTATTATATATGTGTTACGGGTCCCAGGTATAACTTGAACCACTGTAAATAATTCAGTGCTCCAGTTTCTAGTAAAACCTCTTTCGAATATGTGTTTATATTTACTAATCCTTACTTGATCACCTACCTTGTATTTAGGTCTTCTGGTTGTTGGCTGATATCTCGGATAGTAAACAGTGTTGATCAATTGCTGCTCGTCAGATTTGGTTACGTCAGATGGCTTCTTATTAATTGTGGTGTGGACCGAGTTGTTATACTGATCTAGAAGTTCTGGTATCATAGCAATCCATTTATACCTTGAAGCGTAAATTGCTTATACATATGACTTTTTACGGTCCTGTTGAATCTTTCTACAATAGAGGCTTTGAGATCGCTGTAACTTGAGTAATGTCGTATTGACTGGCTCTTAACAAATTGTTGAAACACCAAATTATAGAATTCTTTACCGTTATCTGTTTGTAGATAGCGCGGTAATCTGCCACTCTGATTGATGATTGTTCTAAAAGCTTCTGTAACACATGCTCCAGTCTTGGATTTGAGCGGCACAGCCCAGGCTTATTTCGAAAATGTATCTATGAGCGTAAGTAGATACTTGTAGCTCTTGTTGATCTTGTGTATGTTTTTCAGCTGTCCACTTGCCATCTCAACCAAGTCAGCCTGCCACAGATCGTCTGTGCCTTTTGTGACCACTGGCTGTCGCTTATAGTTACGTCTGGCTGGTCTGTGTAGCTCGTCAACTATGGTTTGTCTAGACATAGTACGTAAAGAAGAATATTGCAACTATGGGGTGTTCAGCAGCTGATACTACAGGATTTTCTAAATACAGCTTATCCCCTATTTGTATGTCAAACTCCAAAGAACCATCATCTTCAGCATATGCTGTTTCTAGTGTATCGGGGTCTGTAAAATCCTCTAACTCCACACTGGTGATCTTTGGTATGTTGTCAGCATTGGCTATTGACAAGGTAGGGTAGTGGTGAGCCTGCGGTTGTAACCAGTATTTGATCTTGACCGGTTTGAGTGTGCCCCTTACGAAGAACTGGTAATAAAATTGTGCAGGGGACAACATATACAGTTTGCCACCTGGTGTAAACGGTGATTCGTATTCTTTGTTGGGGACACTGTACAATTCAAGGATTACTGTGTGCTTAGGATTCTCGATTAGGCCAGTTATTTCTTTTTCTGCTGTAAGCAATCTACTTATTACAGATTCAAGATGCTCGTTGATAGTCCTAACAATCTCGTCGTGGCCTGGTTTGATTCTTATGTCCACAGCAAGTTTCTTGTATTGTTGCACAATCTCTTGAAGCTGCGTGGCAAAAACAGACAGAGCATTTGCTTGATTGGATTCTATGGTCCCTAGCTGTTGCTTGATGTTGGCTACAATTTGCTGTAGATTTTCAACAACAGCCAATTTTGAACTTTGGGCTGTAAGATCATAGACTTGGGTTCTGATATCCTCAAACAGGGCATGCAGTTCGTTAATATGCTGATTGGTTGGAAGAGTAGCCACTGTCTGAGTAAGCTACGAGTAATAGCACTCAGAGCATCCAAAGATGGTAGGTTGTTCATAAAATTTTCTAGTGTCTCAATTTTTTCTTTGACCTCGGCTATAGCATTCTTTAAGGGGTCCAGATTAGGTATCTGTAGTGATTGAATCTGTTCTTTTAAAGTAGAAATCACTAGATCAAAATCATCTTGAGACTTTATGCTTTTGACAATTGTTTGGAGCTGTGTCTGGACACTACCAATCTGCTCTTCTAGTTGCTGTTTTAGTTGCTCACAGGTGGTAGCCTGAGTCTTAAATTTGGCTCGAAGAGCTGCTATGGCCTCTTCAAGACTCTGTAGATTATCTAGTGTAGCCAAGTCAGTGTATTTCTGAAGCAGCAATTTAAGTTCTGAGTCGATTTTAAAAAGAGGGTCCTGCATTGTGATTGTAAATTAGTAATCTCAAGTTGAAGACTGGCATTAAGTGTGGTTTGTAGAGCTTGTAAATTGCTTCTTAATTTTTTGACTCTGACGTCAAGCATCAGAATCTCGTCGCTGTGATCTTCGCGCCTTGTATGGCCAAATATATCGTTAGGCATTGTGCTTTTTTTAGCGGTTATTTATTATAGAGTATCTGATTCTTAATTCTATAAAAAGAGGTATAAGCTTGTCATAGTGTCCTAGAACCTCAATATATAAACAGTCACCGGCAGAGACAGTATATACAGTGCCAGAAACCATGTTTGAGTGCTTAATTCTGTAAATATTTCTGCCTACTGAAACCTTGACATTGCCCTCGGGGGTTGTAATAAATTGTAATTGACCACCTACAGGTAACTGGTAGTGGTTTAACTTATTGTTAAATATGTACAATGTTTTACCTGTATTAACATCAACATCTGTAAGTATGCTATTCAGATGAATAATTAACAAACCACTTAGTTTAGATAGCATAGATTGTATATCAGTAGAGGGTGCTGGTGTTGGCAGGTACATAATAGCCTGTTTTTTGAACCCAAATAAGTTCATCGGCATGTTTATTTATTGCAAGGCATGCTCTGTGATTGGGCATTGATTGCCACTTATCAAGTCACAATGACCCCATCGTAGAGTATGTAAACCACATAATAAAACGCATCTCTTATCGTCATGTGGGTCCAGAGCAACCTTTCTTACAATATTTGTGTTCAACAAGTGATCCGTACTCAGGATTCTGCATTCTGATGTTCTGATTGTGCTACATGATTTGAGACAATTTTCGTAATCTTCAAATCTGAGCTCTTTGTCTACAGTTACTCTACCAACACCCTTGGCTTTTTTAGTAACAGCACCACTGGATATTTCAAGGCTGTAGATCTTGGCCCTTAACCCAGCAAATGCTACAATAACATCGCCAAGTGTCTCGTCTTTTAACTTGCCAGGCACCTTTTTGTTGTGTGGTTGAATATTCAGATGGCCAGGCAATTCGCTAGTATCGAAATATTCAAGCAATGCAGGCTGTGCTATATCTTTACAAACATCATCTGTCTGAATATCAAGGATAAAGCTATCCGTGTTCATATAGATCAGTCTTATACGATCACCATAAAAAGGCTTCAGCACATCGTAATAAAGCTCCAGCATGTGTAATTTGGCCAATTCTAATATTACAGCCCCTACATAAATAGGCTTATCAAACTTGATCTTTGTTTTATTCATGTTAAAAAGCGCCAGATTATCGTCATAAATTCTTCTGTAATTAAAGTTGGGCTTTGCTACCAATTTTTTGCTCTGGCTGGAGCCAGTAACCAATTTGACATCAGTAAGTTTTCTGACATTTTCTATATAGACTTACCATACACCGAATTGATCATCAATTTGAACAAGGTCTTATCAAATTGTGTTATCGCACGTGTTCGAAGCTCGGTATTTGTATCAATTTATGGCTTCAACCATCTTGAGTGCCTGAACCTTAAGATTTTGCCAACCTTGGTTACTTTAACACCATGACGCATCAGGAACTGGAGGTTCTTGTAGTATATGCCATAACCCTGTTTTGGCTCTAGAGTCATCATCAGCTTCTTCTGTTTAGAGCCAGGCGGACACTGGAACTCAGCAATGGGCGGCAGATCAGAAAACTGGCTGTGCAAATTATCAGGAATTGCCAGATCGACCTCTAAGAACAGGCCATAGTCACTGTCATCAAAGTCTTGAAGATCCTCAATGTTGAAATCTTCGACCCACTCAAGCCCTGCATATGGCAGTTTTTTCATCATGGCATAGCCATACAGGCTGTTGGCATCCACATAAAATATATAGTTTGATGGTCGTGCTGGATCATAATCGGGAACATACTTGTTGTTGGCTTTGGTATATTTTTGAGAACATTGTTCTATGCCCCCTCGTATACATTGTTCGATGAACAGATACATGTCCTGGTCCTGGATCAGATCCAATTTTATTTTAGTGTTCAGAAACATCGCAGACCATGCTACGCCTGGAGCACTGTAAAAATAGACCGGGTCAAGGTAATAACTTTGTATTGAGGATGCTCTAAATGCCTCAATGACATCAGCTAGGAACGTCACATCAAGTGCCAAATAGCATTTATGATAATCACCAAGATACTGACAATTTAAGTTGGTCCACATCAACTGGGCATGGCGATAATCATCATCACTAATTCCTGATGCTCTGAGTTTGCTGTAGAACGCTTCTTGCGGTGGTAAAGCACACTCGTCAAATTTAGAAAAATCAGTAACATAATCGTATGGATATACACCCTTACGCCTAAGCAATTTCAGGTCCAAATTTGGAAACGTGTCAGACGTAATTTTGAATTGGGCATCAGATAATTGACTGGCCAGAGTGGCAAGGCTAGCCGACAGAAATCTAGAAATCTTAGTTATATGGGCCTGCCATTAACACTGATTATTTTGCTAATAGCTATATATTTTTCGTCATTTTCTGCTAAAATATTTAAATCCTGCTTCTTAAACCCTTCGTATCTGATCAGATGATGAAAATCATAATTAGATGCACCGTGGCAAAATATCGGGACAAATTTTGATCTCTGGATCTTAATATTACAGCTACTACACAAAGCCTGTTTATATCGACCGTCCGTATGGCGATGATGACGCACCTTGATATTTGTATCCGAAAATTCAGAATTGCATACCGGGCATTTTTCTGTACTGTTGAAATCTTCGATTTGATCCTCTGTTAAAGGTAGCATAGGTTCTGATTTTAACAAAACATTGAGGGCTATCCTAAGGCACACTTTTTCTATTTTACGTGCAAATTTTTTAACAGAATCTGGTCCCCTGTATAAGTATGATTTACTAACAACACCATCCTGTACAACCACATAACAAAAACTAGAAGGTTCATGTAGCTGATACTCTGTACTTGATGATTCTTCAGGATCTGGGCTGCAGAATGCAAGCGGTTTGAGATTTGATTCAAAATCACGCTGGGTGCTCCAACAAGGCTTCGAATTTTTTGAATTCGGCATTTTCGTTTGGTTTAGGCATAGCCATATGAACAGGTTTATGGTTGCCACAGTATTTTAAATGTTCAGCCAACTTGTTTTTAGCAATTTTGGTATTCTCTTCATCAACACCATTTACTATTTTTTGACCATCAAACACAGTCAAACATCTTCGACACAACTTGTATATTCTATTGGATTTGCCTAGTTGTTTTCTGACTAAAGCCTGAAGATTGCGTATCAGAGTGTAATGGTATGTACCGTCTCTATCAATTAAGAGCAGATCGATCGGGACAGCAGAGTCATCATCAAGGTTGCTGATTCTAAGAGGCTCTATCAAGCAATCGCCACGACTAGCAGAACAAATAAACACATTAATAGATAATGGCATACCATTGCTATCTTTGGCCCTTTTTTCGAATTTATCAATATTCTTGACAAACATCGGATATTCTAAGCCCTCCATAGCATCATCAAAATCATGTTCGTGCTGTTTATAATAAGATACTCGCTCTGGATGATCTAAAACTGGAAACAAAGCAGCCAAAATACACCACAAAAAGCATTTCTGGTCGGTATTTTCTATGTTAACCACAGCTTTTATGTCAGGTAAAAGCAGATATGTAGAACCCTGTAGAGATCTGAATTCAGAAATATTAACATAGAGCCTGTGTGGAGATCCACGAAGACTCCATCCTGATTCTTTAGCAGCAAACTGAGAATGTTTGATAAGCAATTGGTCTATCAACCTGCTTAGTATTTCGTCTAAGTTTGTTTGAGTATACAGGTACAGTTTTTGTTATGTGGGGCTGTGTAAATTTTGTGCCGTTTGGTTTCTTATATTCAGTATACAATTTAAGAGATAGCATATAAGAGCCGTTTTGTGTGTTTAGAATAGCCTGCACATCAGAATTTACACTATTCAAAAAATTCTTAATATCACATTTTGGCTCTGATACGAAACGGTAATCCTTTAGTTGATCGTTAAAACTAATATGAATAGGTGCAATGCGTGGTCGCTTTGCCGGTCTAGTATTATCGGATATAACAAGCTTTCTTTTTAGACCAGATGTAGATGGCTGTGGGGGCAATGTTGATGCCTGTGCAGAACAAGAGCCTATATGTCTATTGAAGTATGCCTTGCAAAATTTTCTATGACATTTTGGGCATATTTTAGTGGGCATTTTGCGTTTCTTAGGATCACAATTACATTGGTGCTTAGCCCAATTAGAGCTAGATATATTCTTTTCGCATTGATTACAATATTTTTGATTTGGCATTTTTCGTCGTATGTATTTATATACAATTTCTTGGGGTTCAAATCAAAAATATATGCTTAATAAAAAATATCAGTTGGGTTCAGCAGTGTACTTTGTATACTTAGTGTGTATACTTTGTATGTATACTTAGTGTGTATACTTAGTGTGTTACTATTTTTGGTTTTGGTATTTATATATAATTTTTGGGGGCTCAAATCAAAAACTATATTCTTAAAAAACTATATATTTAAAGAAAACTGAAAAAAAACAGCAGGTGTCTGATAAACTATGATAGGTCGTAAATCATATGCCACAAATGCGTGTCCGCACAGGCATGGCGTGTACATAGAAGAGCAATGACCTATCGCCACAGAGGCATGTTAAGCAGAAGAATCAATAACCTAGCGCATGTCATACAAAGCAACGATCTGAAGAAGCCTATTGCGTGTCGAGCAACGACCTACCACTACAAAGGTAGGTCGTGTACATCAATGACCTAATGCCCCAAATGCGTGTTATGTAGTAGACACCACATTGATCTTGTATAAAACTCAGATTAAGAGCATCAGCTTAGAGACTTATTATATACATGTACATATAGAAACATAGAGTGTGTAGTAGGATTTTATTATGAACAATATATACAGATATTATTCAAGTATAACAAATTGGGATGGATATAAATTAGCGTATCTGCCTGACTCTAAATATGAGTGGATTATAACAGACAACAGACTACTTTATATAAGCCTTTCGTACAGTATACCAGAAATACATTTAATATGAATAATAAGAATTTCTGTATATCAAACCGAACAGACCTGTAGTTCAGTCTATACGAGTCTGTTATATTTTTGTGTTCTAGTTATAGGATATTCTATATTACTAATACTTAATTTTTAACAAAAAAATTATGAGGAGCACTGCAACAACACGTCCATACTCTTCAACCACTCTCACAATACTAGCTGATCTGTAATGCAAAAACTCTTTAAACAGCCTAAGCGCAGACCGCGTTGAAAACATCTGAAACAGTGAGCCAATCAGAAGACACCACATCATCGCATTACGTCATAACCAACCAATCAGAAGACACCACATCATCGCATTACGTCATAAGCAACCAATCAGAAGACAGCACATTAGATGTAGGTCATCAGCAACCAATCAGAAGACAGCACATTAGATGTAGGTCATCATAATATTGCCTAATAATAGAAGTAGACCAGAAGTATACCAGAAGTAAACTTGTGTGTGTGTGTAAGTGTGTGTGTGTGTGTGTTTGTGTGTATGTAGCTAATAAGATTACACTTGACAGAGTATTACACTAAAAGCAATAAGCTCATATTAGCATCTTGGCGTAGTTTTAAGTGTAGCCAAAACAATGCCGCGAGGGCCATAATTTTTACGATCCTATGGACAACAATCTGACAGATGCAGCTTTTGTACGTGTAGCCAAATCAATCTGAGGGGGGTCATAGTTTTTACGGGAAATCCCGGGGGCTTTTTTACTAAATTCTTGGATTCAACAGAGTAGCACACTGTAGGCAATAAGCTTATATAAGCACCTTGACATAGTTTTAAGTGTAGCCAAAACCAGTCTGAGGGGGGTCATACTTTTTGTGTCCCAGTAATATCGTATTTTATACTACTATCACCTATCTCAATAATCTAATGATTTTTATGTGAAATCGAAAATAAACGATTCCCGAATAACAATATTGTCATCTTCACCTTAGCCACAGCGCTTCATATAAAAATACCTGGGGAGGAAAGAGTGGGTGAGTGACGCAGCCTATATATGAATATCATTTCACGTGCAAAATGTAAACTCATGGCAAAAGTTGGTTTTTATGAGCCGGAGCCAGTGGTGGCATCATGTTGAGGCAGAGGGCGGGTGGCACAGTTCACAGTCAAACGAGTGCACAAAAGCGCCAGACTTGGCTCCAAAACAGCGAAGTTGGCAACAGTGATCGGCAGCTGCGCCCCAAACATGGACGTCTCGGTTGAGGAGTACCAATTTGTTTTAAAAGAGTTGGGGTTGAGGAGTACCAATTTGTTTTAAAAGAGTTGTGTAGACAAGAATTATTGAAGTTACTACTGCACTACCTAATAGGTATATTGCAAAATCATGTAGCAATTTAAGCTGAGAGATTACTGTTATTTTGATATCATTATACAGACATTAAATAAAAACATGCTTACAATAAACGTGTTCTTGAACGGCTAATACTTAAGATATTTTAAAAAATAAGGTATTAAATTTCTTCGCTAAAACTGTAAATACATAACACGAAAAACTAAATATGCTGACCAAGGCAGTAATTTATTTTATTAAAAAAAACATAAACTAACGTAACGTTTCAACCTTCTAGCAAGGTCTTCTTCAGACTCTGTATGTTAGTTTATGTTTTTTTAATAAAATAAATTACTGCCTTGGTCAGCATATTTAGTTTTTCATAATCATGGAAACAAGGCTTAATGGAGTTATAACATAACACGGTTATGTTTTTTATTAAGGACGGTAAAAAGTAGTGTGTCTAGGGTGGGAAGTTATAAGGGTGTCAGGGTAGAAATTAGAGGGGAGGTGCAAAACCCTACCTCACCCGGGTGAAATATTTCTTGTCCCCCACTTGCCCCCTCGCAAAAAAAATACATCGAACAGTTTTTTTCAACCGCCTCTTACAAATTTCTAAACAGGGCCATGTATAAGGGCTTAATACAGTCCTGAAGGGCCCAATAAGGGCCATTTTCTTCTCGAGACTCGCATGACTATAGCTCTGAAGAAAGGTCATGTCGTGTATGCACACGCAGAGGTTAAATGATTCACACGTAGGTACTTCACAATGTAAAGATTAACACGAGGATACAAAATAACGATTTAATACTAAACTTACAGGAACCATTTCTAATATGGCTGAACACACGATTCTATCAATAACAACTTTACAAACAATTGAATATCGATTCAGGTATTATGCACACTTAACATTCCCCCTCTTTCTTATTTGACTTAGTTATATTTCAGTCTATCAGGCGGTTTTCTCTGTCGAGAGGACCTCCTACACTGATGCTGCTGTTGTCGCTGGTGTGGGCTGCAGGAATCATCCAAATACGATGTAGACGGTTTGTCATCCGGCGTAGAAGCTTCCGGCGCCACAGAACCACTGCCATTACTTCCACTTTTTTCTGTAAGGAATAAGTATTCATCGCAGAAAACTGATCCGCCATCTTGACCTGTATCTGGTCCATGAATTCATTCATCATTATCCTCCTCCTTCTTCTGACTTCCAAAATGATATCTATCTTTCTTGTCTTGTATCCACTTCAACTGATCTTCATGCACGACCCGGTTTCATTCACATTCACCAGCCATGTAACTTTGCTTTTCCGTGCTATAATTTTTTTCCTTGACATACCTCATAGCATTCCTCGTCCTTAAATGGCAACATAACCCATACAAAATCGCCTATTTGGTTCACCTTTTCATCTGATTCTGCTTTAACCCTTTCGCAGTTTTGATCTATTATTTCTTCCATTTGGGCATCAAATTTATTCCTGAGAATGTAGGAAAATATCATTTTCTGTGGCGTTTTGTCACCTGATGCGTCATATTCGCTTCTCAAAGCCACCAATACTCTCTGCAACAATTCTTCAACGTTGACATGCGTATTCGTATTCAATTGCTCCCGTACAGCAGAGTCTAGCTTTGTTTTCCCTGTCTGCACGTAGCGCTCGACCTGACCATTGCTTTCAGGATGGTACGCAGGAGAATGGTACAAATTGACGTTCATCACAGAATGTTTTAAATTCTGAAGATGAGAATGGGGACTATTATCTACCACAATACACTTTGGTAGCCCAAAAATAGCAAAACGTTTAATTAGATAACGCTTTACTTCTTTAAATGAAGTAGACGAAACTCTATCACAATCTACCCATTTGCTGTAGGCATCTACTATTATAATATAAGTAATAGTTCTATACACAAAAAAATCCATGTGCATCCTTTCCCACGGATGTCTGCATTCAGTCCATGCACTATAGTTCTTAGCACTTGTATTTGTCTTGACTGCCGCACAAACTTCACATTTATTTACATACTTTTCAATAGCCTTACCTATTCCTGGCCACCAATACCTCTCTCGGAGCAATACTTTCATTTTTACAATACCACAATGATCTTCATGGGCTCTCTGAATAATGTAATTTCGCACTCCTTTGGGAACAACCAATCTCCGACCCCAATACAGTAACTCATCCGTAATGCTCAATTCTGCCAGTTCCTTCAATTCATATCATTCGAACCCTTTCACATCTTGTGGCCATCCATTCCTGCAATAAGATTTCGTTAACTTAAGAATTTCATCCCGTTTACAATACGTCAAA
Source organism: Lepisma saccharinum (assembly GCF_977018435.1). NCBI lineage: Eukaryota > Metazoa > Arthropoda > Insecta > Zygentoma > Lepismatidae > Lepisma > Lepisma saccharinum. The sequence continues at coordinate 18,961,849 of NC_139238.1, forward strand.
ATCGCCTGCTTTGCATTCGGCGTAAGCGTAACCTGGTACGCAAATTCTTCTTGCCTAGGATCATTATCATGTACCTCAGGAAGTGGCAACCTTGATAACATGTCTGCAAGTTTAACCTTTTTAGTACATATTAGTTTATATGTGAAAGAAGCCAAAAATAAGCACCACCTTTGAATGCGTGGCAACGCCATAATAGGAATTGGTTTTCCATAGCCAACAATTGCTTGGCTGGCATTGAATCTGTCCATATTTCAAACGATCTACCTCGAACGTATTTTTGGAATTTCCTCACTGCATATATGATACATAAAGCTTCTTTTTCATGCATGGGATACTTAACCTCGTGCTTATTTGACGTACATGAAATACATTCAATCGTACGCAATTCCCCTTGTACTTTATGGCATAATTGCGAACCTAATCCATTTTGAGATGCGTCACACTGTATAATTACTTCTTTATTCTGGTCGTATGGAACAAGGACCTTGGTATTTTGCAAAGCCAGTTTAGCTGCCTCGAATTGCCGCTGACAATCATTTGTCCATTGCCACCGCACATTTATCTTCAATAAATTGTAAAGATCTGACAAGATAACTGACAGATTAGGCACACATCTTCTGTAAAAATTAATACCTCCAAGGAAAGCATTTAATTCTTTGGTGTTGCAAGGCTTTGGACATTGTATCAATGCATGCAGCTTCTTTTCAGAAGGATGTATTCCTTCTTTAATTAAAGTATATCCTAAATAATCAATTTTGTTTTTGAAGAATGAACACTTGCTCCAATTAACCTTAACATTGTACTCATTCAAACGGTTTAAAACTTCAAGTGTTCTGGTAACTGCTTGTTCTAAACCCTTGCTAACAATAAGTAAGTCATCTTGGTATGGAATGACAAAATTTAATCCCTGTAGTATGCCTTCAATAGTTCTTTTAAATATTTGTGATGCGATCCGTACACCAAATGGCAATCTAGTATGTTGTACCAATCCCCATGGGGTATTCATTACGAGTAACTGTTTATCTTGATCATCAAGATCGCATCGCATCGCATCCATTAACTTTTTGAAACACTTCGTCTATCCTGGGCAATGAATAAGTTGCGTTTTCAACATATTTATTCACAGTGTTCTTGAAATCGCAGCAAAGCCTCAAATTACCATCTTTCTTACACACAACGACCATAGGACTCTCCCAATCACTTGAGTCAATATTTTCTAGAATGTAGCATATTGCTCAATCAATATGTCTAATCCAGACTTAACTTTGTCACGTAAACCATACGGAATATTATAAAATTTCTTAAAAATTGGTGTAATGCCTTGTTTCATTGGAATCGTGGCGGCAAAATGCTTCATTGACTGCGACAAATCAATATCGAATAACTCTTTATATTCGTGCCTAATACATTTTATCAATCCTTGCACATCACAAGATGCAATCAGATTTTCACATTTAACCATCTGTGATTTAATCAACGTTTGCCATGCACAATTTTCAACTTTTTAGCTGTTAACACAGTCGAAGCATTAGTCTTATCCTTCGACTTAACCAAAGTTTGCCCTTGAACAAATTTCAACTTGTCAGATGTTAACATAGACGAAATACGAGTCGTGTCTTGATACACTTCCAACGATGGCCTAAGTTGAGATAGACTAATGTGACAATCAGGCAATAAATGCTTAATCCATTGTCTTCCCATGAGTGGATATTTTAAAATCACATGCGACTACATATAAGTCTAGTATTTTATCTACATGTTCATAACGAACTCTTACAGCAACCTTTCCTACTAACGGCAAAGTCATACTGCTAGCACATCGTAAAACACAGTCAGCTTCCAGATATTGCAAACCATGCAGTTGACTGTCACAAAATGTTTTACCTGCAATCGAAACTTGTGAACCTGTATCTATTTCAAAGTTCAACATAAAATCATTGGTCCGGTAACATTATCGTATGGGCAAAACGGATTCCTTGAAAATTTCCTTCAAATTTACAGGAGAAAGTACTTACGGAAATCTTTTTCTTGAGCGTTTTGGAAGTTCCTGAATGTAGATTTGATCCATTTTAATGTGAATGCGTGTTGTTTTCTGCGAAAATCTCTGTCCGACACGCTGTTTCTCCTCACGCCATTTGCTTTTTGCATGAGAGTGCAATGTTCCGTGTGTTAAGACGATGCAACCCCGTAGCCAGTGTTTCAGCCTCGCCGTGTTTTCACTAGAACCACCTGTCGAGTTCGGAACAAGCCATTTTTTCCGAATTGGTGTCACTTATCGCACAACATTGTAGCAACATTGTGTTCCGACGTCACAGGAGAGAGGTTTTTTTATAATTTTTCTTTGTAATTATGCTAATGGAACCTAACCTAACAGGCCTGACCTAACCACGTAGGCATTCCTCGTCTGACGTCAATATTCAAGGTTACAAGAGTGTTGTGCGTAAAGGAAGAGCATTAACAAATTTCGAAAGAAAGATGGTTCCGACCCGAATGGGTGTCACTTATCGCACAACACCCTAGGAACATTGTGTTCTGACGTCACAGGAGAGACCTTTTTCATGTTAGGCAATACAAAGGTAACGCGTCTCTTAGCGAAAATATTATTTTTTCTTTGTATTTATGCTAATGGAACCTAACCTAACAGGCCTAACCTAACCACGTAGGCATTCCTCGTCTGACGTCAATATTCAAGGTTGCAAGAGTGTTGTGCGTAAAGGAAGAGCATTAACAAATTTCGAAAGAAAGATGGTTCCGACCCGAATGGGTGTCACTTATCGCACAACACCCTAGCAACATTGTGTTCTGACGTCACAGGAGAGACCTTTTTCATGTTAGGCAATACAAAGGTAACGCGTCTCTTAGCGAAAATGTTATTTTTTCTTTGTATTTATGCTAATGGAACCTAACCTAACAGGCCTAACCTAACCACGTAGGCATTCCTCGTCTGACGTCAATGTTCAAGGTTGCAAGAGTGTTGTGCGTAAAGGAAGAGCATTAACGAATTGCGAAAGAAAGATGGTTCCGAATTGCGAAAGGAAGATGGTTCCGAATTGCTGTTTATGGAAAATGAACGTGGTAAATCGCAAGGCTATTTCACAAGTTCTACACGTAAATGCGACGTATTAGCATAATTTCAAATAGGGGCACGAAAGTAGATATTTTCCGGTGAACGAGGTTGCACCACTGCATAAATCGACAAAACACTCTCAGAACGCCCCCTAAACCAGTATGCTATCACGGCCATAATGTGTTACAGATTCGAAACAACAAGTAACAGTAAGTAATCGTAAATAGAGAAAATGAACATTATCTTAGTTAGAAATGCATTATTTCGCCTTAAGAAATGTTCCGCAACACGTTAGCAATGTAAAGAAGTCCGAAATATATGATTCTGAGGTGTTTTGCCCATACGATAATAGTACCAAATCATTAATATTGAGAGCAATTACATATTCGGACGAAGAAACAAACTTACTAGTAGTTTTATCACAATGAGCTATTTTCATAGGCAATGAAGAATGGTCAGATTTAAGATATGGTTGCGATGAAAATGAACTTTCATTACAGTGAGACAAAGTATACTCAATCGATCTTCCTTGCATAAATTTACTTTCTACATTTACTTCCATAGTAATCCTTCCAACCCTTATCATTTAAACCTAACACCTCACTGTCCATATCATCCGAAGAAACAGGTTCAACAGCCTGCACAGGGTTAGCCTTGTACTTGCTATAAGGTTTAGTACTATTAGTTTCTTTATTGCGCTGTAACTTGAAACACTGGCTGTCGTGTATGCACACGCAGAGGTTAAATGATTCACACGCGTAGGTACTTGATAATGTAAAGATTAACTCGAGGATACTAAATAACGATTTAATACTAAACTTACGGGAACCATTTCTAATATGGCTGAACACACGATTCTATCAATAACAACTTTACAAACAATTGAATATCGATTCAGATATTATGCACACTTAACAAGTCCCTAACGTATGCATCGTGTAAAAGCATCCCCCAAGTTGCTAGGAGAAACATCTTCAGCGTGCAGCATCTTGCATCTCACTCCCCCTCTCCTGTCAGACTCGACTTCTGCTTAGCCGTCGGTACTAATTGGTTTTCGCGAGGGCTTTGCCGAAGAGATCCCGACATGTTGGCTCGTTGCGGCGCCCCCCACCTAAGGAGACTAGGACCAAGTTTCAACAAGAGGCAAGGGAACTTGATGAAAGGGTTAGGGCAGAGGCAGGGGGGAGGGATGCAAGATGCAGAAGAGGGGGTGGAATTTGGGCGACTGTGCCTTCTCCCCTAATTACGCTCCAGTCGACAACGGCACCCGCAACCGAAGTAGCGCGTCAGCAACTCCGGAACGGTGGTCTGACACGAGCGTCGAGCAAAGTCACATTGTTTCCACGCTGTCCTACAATCCACTTACAACAGCGGCAATGACTGTCATATTAATGCCTTAAGAACAGGGGCGGCTTAAGGGCCGGGCGACCCTCCTTGAGTAGCGCCAAACCCTTAATTTTGATTATATAATCGTGTTGTAAAAAGAGCTGTTAGGCACCAGATATTTCATATTGCAAACAATAACATGGGGTGCAAAGAAAGCAGTTTCAAAAAGCACACATAGATGGCAGCACAAGGTTAAAAAATAAATCAATTATTGGGAGGATAAGTATCGATTTAGTGAGAGGAAATGTACGAGGGGCGTACAATCAGTTCGTGCCTGAACCACTTCCGGTAGTGTTATAGGGAAATTTCTTTCATCACATTTCGACATACTACCATCCGAGTGCCAGAGACTTACAACATCGTTTTTCTTCTAACGCTGCAATTCCAGTAAAATAGAATATCTATTTTCCTCCGGTAACCACCCCTCCTAAGATAAGGTTCATTGTGAAATTTCTTGTCACGAAGCTCTTTCTTTAGTTTAGGAAACAGGTAGTAGTCTGTCGGGGCCAGATCTGGGAAATAAGGTGGATGTCGCAAGCTTTTGAAGCCTCTGTGGTTTAGCCTGCCCCATTTTCGAGCATTTGTCAACATTTGAGGCATCCTACGATAACTTCCTTTTCGTAATCCCAAGTGGTCAGTTAAAATGGTATGACTGATACCGTTTGATTGTGTCAACAATGTCAGCTAGTGCCCTAGTGGCGAATCCCCTATCAGTGTTGATTAGTTGTTGCACACGGTCCATAGTTTCCTGGGTAATGGTTGTTGAAGGTCTTCCAGTATGATGTTCATCATCACATGACTAAGGACCGCAGCTGAATTCCCTATGCCACTTATTTACCTTGGAATATGAACATGCTTTATACCCGAATGTCTGCACCATATCATTGTGGACTTCTTGAGGTGATAGACCTTTCAACCGTAGATACTTGATCGCAGATGGCAACTCTGAAGACTCCATTTTCCAATATAGCCTGACCTTCTGTTATGTTTACACCTCTAAGACAAAAAAAGTTGATTATATACATGCTTGAAACTTGCAAAGCATAAACCGAAACGATACATGAGTAATATTACAGGATTTGGTTCATTACACACGACTACAGGGTGTCCCACTTGAAGGTAGCCCCAGAAATTGTTGTGTAAAAAGGGTAGTTGGAGAGGAAATGAAACAAAATTCGTACCTGTATATATGAGAAATGAAATGAAATCACATGAGGTGCTGGAAATGTCTTTCCCAAGCGTCTAAACACTTTTGAACACGTCGTTGCAAGTTTGTGCTGTGTCTGCCAGAACGTCGGGTGTCACTGCCTGGATTTCTCCCGTAACTCATGGAGGGTGTGCAGTTTGTCCCGATAGACCTTGCCTTTCAGGTGACCCCACAGGTAAAAGAATGGTGGGGTCAAACCCGGTGACCTGGGAGGTCATAATCATCTTGAAATAGCTCAGTCAGGGAAAAAGGATTCCACCTCAGCCATGCTCACTCGAGAAGTGTGGCAAGTTGCTCCAACTTGTTGGTACCAACCGAGTGTCAATTCCTGATCATCAAACTGATTCACGCACTCTCGAAAGAGTTCTACTTGTTACAGTAGAGTCGAGAAAAAATAGGCCCGATTATGCGCCGCTGTGATAATGCACAGAACACGCTTACTTTTTGTGGATGAAGGGGTTCCTCGAATAGTGCATGCGGGTTCTCAGAATCCCAGACGCGTGTGTTTTGGAAGTTCACATAACCGGATAGGTGGAACCACGCCCATCACTGAACCACGTGTACTCCAATATTCCTGGCCTATCAGCAATAAATTGCTGAAACCAACGGCAAAAAGTCATGCCTTTATCGTAGTCAGTCTCTTTAAGTTCATGAAGAACTGTACACCGGTAGGCATACAGGCCGGCCTTCTTCCTCGGAGCTCTTTGAAACATGTTTCGGGATAGTCAACTTCTTGCGATAAACGTCGAAGAGATTTTGTGAGAGAGGCCAACAAGTGGTTTCTTACGTCCGCCACTGTTTCGCCCGACAATTTTGGGTGGCCCCCGCCGTGCTGATCCAACAGTTCCACTGGTATCCAGCTTCTTCACTAGCATTTGTATGCATCGTTCAGACGGCGGGTGTCGACCACCAAACTGTTCCAGAAACATGTCTTAATGGACCCACTAATCCAATAGTTTTCCACACGTAACACGCCCTCTTCAACAGAATAGCGATAGGTACATTTTCACTACGACTTGAAAGCAAGCAAACACCTCACGATACTTGTCGCACTTCACTGAAAACACGGCACCAACAACAACGACCCGCGGAACTTGTTGTTGCCGCTCTTCCTCAACGGCTACGGCGTACAGTGTTGCCGCGTCACCTTTCTCATGGAATACATTACATTATCTCAAAATTTCATCTTCAAATGCCCAACAATTTACGCAATGACGTGATTTTTTGCAGAGCTACCTTTGAGTGGGACACCCGTTAGAAGTGAGTTAGGGCACCAATTTATTGTACGTCCCTCGTATACTAGAGAGATGTAGAAAAGAGGAAATCAATGTATGTATATGAAATAAACAATATATGGAAACGGAAGTAGAAGTGGTTTTCATCGTTCAACAAGTTCAAGCCTAAAGTCAATTAAAAAGGTGCGCACGAAAGTTAGGAATGGCAGGGTGGAAAGTAGGGTGACGCCAAAAAGTCCACCCCGACCCGGTGAACATTTTATCTTGAGCTGCCCCTGCGTAAGAAGGTCATATACCTGGCGTATTCAGTCTATTTCCTCGAACGTATTAGCTCAAGGCATAACTATTGATTTTCAACGATTGATTCTGTCACTTTTGGGTAATGTGAAGACGAGGGTGAATGGTGATAAGATGAAATTGATGAATGGGCAGCTCACAACACAACCCCACACAGGATTGTACTTGATGTGAATAGCAAGCTAGGACCTCATATGTCCACAAACTGTATTATTTAGCGTTCCTTTTCTGCAACTTCTGCCCAATCGCGGCGATGAGGATGAGTGATATGGTGAAATTGATGAAGGGACATTCGCAAAGAACATCCTTGGCCAGGCCGGCATTCTAATGGCCCGACCAATGGTAATAAGATGAAGTGTGTAAAGGGACATTCACAAAAACATACGGACGTTTCAACACAAGCCCCACAGAGTAATACTGACAGCAGTTTTTGTGCAAGAATATGTTTGGTTTAGGAATTTGATTTAATTTAAATAACACTTAATCTTATACAATAATGGTTACATGTTACGAATCTTAATTTATTTTTGCAATATAAACGCTAAGTGGTATATTGTCTGTGTACACCCCCAGACACACATACACACACACACACACACACACACACACACACACACATATATATATATATATATAGTATAAAAATGGATGTATGTGTGTGTGTGCGGGTGTGTATATTTGTTTGTTCCAGCATAACTCTCGAACGCCTGGAGCAATTTCAACCAAACTTGGTGCACGTATCACTTGCAATCTGGAAATAAATACTGTGGGGGTAAGACACCCCTGGCGCCCCTAGGGGTGGGGTGGGAAGGGGCGACATGTAAAGATAATCGAGAACCACCGATATTAAATTCCTCACAGACAGACATCCGTGACTTAATGCAATCCGCACAACGATAGTGTTTCTCGGGTTGTCTAACATTCAGGCTGTGTTGCGAATGGAATCCATAGTTTTCGTGACACTCCCAATGCGGTTCAACTCCAAGTTCATCACCTATCGGCATGAGGGGTGAGAGGGGGTGAAAAATAAAATGCCACAAATGACCTAGATTAGTGTCGAATCCATAGTTTTCGGAGTCGCTAAGCTAATTAGTGACATTCACGATCACATTTAAAATTAGTTTTACATTTTACATTAAACTTAGAATTCATTACTTTCCTCTCTAATACAAGATTGGGATAAACAAATACCCGGACAACGCCGGGTGTATATATATATATATATCCGTGAAACATATTCCGGTATTTAGACCGTGAGGAGAAAGTAAAAGAGGATAAAATCTAACCGTAAATCCTCTGACGAAAGCGATGTTGCAGTGAGGAAGGTTATCATCCAGAGGGAAAGCCCTCCAACCCCTCATTAGCAAAGCAATAACTCACTCTCTTTGGCTATGCATAAAGATTACAACTTCACGCTACGGCTGATTTAATTAAGCTGGAGAAGTGGAAGTGAAATTTTATTCGCAAAAAACTTCTCTCCTATTTTGACATTATCACCAGTGCTGCTTTTGATGAACGACGGAACACTACTAAAGTTTTTACCCTATCTGTGGTCAAGTACATCCTGCATGTTATGTACATGAGAAACACGGGTAGGTAGTCGCCAACTTGCAATGGTGAGTTCATAAGTTCCGTTGTTCATAAAGTCCAGTTTAAACACAGATAAGCTAATCAGGACTGGACCTACGGTTTGTAAACATGAATCCGAACCACAATGTGCCTCCACCGGGCATGGATTTAGGACAGAAACTTCGTAACATAAACTCATTGTTGTATGAAATAGTGTTATATTGTAATATAGGGTGCTCGAAAATGTCCCTTACAAACTCCTATGGCTAGTAGAGGGGACTGAGTAGACAATAGTAGACAATAGGACAATAGAAACCCATGTCTGGAAACGTACCGTTTCCGTGCTACAACCATGACAATGTGTCGGATGTGCCTGTGTTGGTATGCAACCGAGTAAGCAGTACATGACGTCAGAAGATCACCTGATGGCACGTGACGTCTACCCTGAAGCGGTATCCTGCCTGGAGCCCCATTCACGTGCCTGTGCGTCTCCGATGAACATGGTTGAGTACACGTTTGCAGAATACGCGGACATGATCCTTGTGTATGGCGCAGCGGAAGGGAATGGAAGAGCAGCTCGTAGGCTGTATCAACAGAGTTTTCCACAACGTGCGACTCCATCGCATACCCTTTTTGCCAGCATTACGCAACGGCTCCAAGAACAAGGTACCTTCACCGCCGACAGGAAGGACTGTGGTGCTCCAAAGAGACGCCGCATGCCCGAATTGAAGAGGCTGTACTGCACCACGTTGAACAGGACCCGTCAACAAGTACGCGTACAATTGCGCGTGCAATGGATGTTTCTCGCAGCATCGTGCGGGAGGTTCTGCATGAGCAACAACTACATCCTAACCACCACCAAAGAGTACAGGCTTTGAGACCAGCCGATTTTGTACCACGTGTTAACTTCTGCACTTGGTTTCTGCACCGCTGCATCGACGAGCCCCAGTTTCCATGTCGAGTTCTGTTCACAGATGAATGTAAATTCACTAGGGAGTGTGTTCTCAATTCTCCAAACATCCATGTCTGGCAGACGAAAACCCTCATGCGACGCATGTCCGGGGATTCCAGCACAGATTTGCTATCAATGTGTGGGCAGGTATTCTGGACGATCATTTGATCGGACCGTACCTTCTTCGAGCCAGGCTAACGGGTGCCGCCTACTTGATCTTCCTACAGAAAGTATTGGTCCTGTTCTTGGATGCTGTGCCATTGAACGTCCGTCAGGAACTGTGGTTTCAGCACGATGGTGCGCCGCCTCACTTTACACGTGACGTTCGGAGACATCTTAACCGAAGATTCGGGCAAAGATCGATAGGTCGAGGTGGTCCAACCGCGTGGCCCGCACGATCGCCGGATTTAAAGCCATTGGACTATTTCTTGTGGGGTCGTATGAAAAGTATGGTGTACGAGATTCCTGTAGAGATCGAGGACGAACTGCTGGAACGAGTTATGGTCGCTGCACAAGAGATTGACGGGACACCAGGTGTGATGGAGCGAGTGTACCGGAACATGATTTGTCGGTACAATGTGTGCAACGACGTTGGTGGTCGTCACATCGAGCCACTGTTGTAGTAGAGCAGTGCCGTTTGCGACACAGATGTTTGTTGCGTTCCACTTTCGACACAGATCAATGAATAGTACGTTTCTTTTTTGTTCCCTAAAGCATTGTTACCAAATACATTTGTTTGTATTACGGACTGAGTCACACGTCATTCACTCATGTACCTTACGTAACACCTCATTTCACATGGTTGTAATAAATGATTATACTTTAGGTTATCAGTTGATCTTCTGATGTCATGTACTGCCTACCCGGTTGCATAATAACACATGCACATCCGACACATTGTCATGGTTGTAGCACGGAAGTGAGGGGAATTTCCGAACAACCTGTATATTTTTATGTGCGCATTATATTCGCCAGCATATTATATATATATATATATATATATATATATATATATATATATATATATATATATATTGGAGTGTGCATTAAATTCGGGTACATACGATAATGCTTTTTCTTATGACTTCCGAACAGAATACTTATTGGTACCATCCAGTGGCGGCGATTAGGGGGGCGAGAGGGGCAGTCGCACCCCACTCTTTGCTACCTTTACCTTTGCACTATAGCGGAGAGTCGTACCGTACCGGCCGTCCTAAAGTATCGGACATTTGGCGCTACAGAGCAATAGTTCACGGGAGTAGGAGGGAAGGGTATATGTATTCGTATGCGCTTTGGTTCGGGGTCACCCGCTTTCACGCAGTATTGTGAGAGCTGTGCCTGTGTTGCTGTGAAGAGTCAAGTGGCTGCGTCAGAGAAGTTATTTCTAGGGCCCTGGTATTCATGTTCGAGGTAAGTGTTTGATTTTTATTGTCAGATTCTATAACGATACAAAAACCTGTAAATAGTTTAGTAAATTGATTATAAACAAAGTGTAATCGGAACTTTAGTTACCACCTAATGATCGTACAGTATCAGCTAGCGAAGTGTCGTCCAGTATCGGCCACACAGAATTTCGTACACACCTACTGCAGTCCTGCTTGCTTTTGTTTTCAGAGTAAGATGGCAGACGAGGAGGGCAACAAAAGAGGTAAATGGACTGAAGAGGCCACGAGAGAGGCGGTAAATGAGGTAATGACAAACAAAATGACAGCAAGACAAGCAGCTAGTATATTTTGTTTACCAAGAAGCACGTTAGGAGATAGATTGAGAGCAATGCAACGTGGTATGGATGTGGACCTGACACCTCAGATGGGCTGATTTAAGACGACGTTCGATGACGAAATGGAAAAACAATTACTTTCGACAATAAGTTTAACCCCTCAGTAAATAAGAAGACAAAGAAGACAACTGTAGAAACTGCACAATGCATAATTTGTCTAGAGTCCTTTGAGGAAAATTGGATTCAGTGTAAGGAATGTGGAGTGTGGCACATGTTGAATGCGTAGACCAAGAAAATATTTTGTATTTTTGTGACTATTGTAAAAATGTGATTTCAACTCCGTTTTAACGGACTTTATTTCCACATTTGTTAACTACCACACCTTTGTACACATAATTTACATTTTTTTCATAAAACTTAAGCATTTATCAATAGTTACCACCACTTAAAATTAAAATATTGACTGGCCGATACTGGACGACAATTTTTCCACTCATTGAAAATTCAGTTTTCCGTTTTTTGTATATATCTTGTAGTTCTGAAAACATTTCAGAGAAATTAAACCCGTGTTCCTTAAAGTAGGCATTGAGGTATCAAATTACTATGTTCAATTAACTATCTCCTAATCCTTTATCAGTTATAATCAATAAGCTTAAGGTGGCCGGTACTGTACGACTCTCCCCTACTAAACCTTATCTACAAAGGGAAAGTAAATACAATCAAAACTTGCTGATCGATGAAAATAAAAAGGAGAGCACAAAAATCCAATTTAATGATTCGTCCTAAAACAAACTGGAAGGGGGAAAGATCAGAAAATAAGAGGGGCAAACGAGGACCAGAGATAATAAGGGAGATTAGAGGGAGACGGATCAAGAAACGTGGAATGATCAATGTTGCCTGACATGAAGCTAATTACCACAAACTTCCAGAAGGAAAAGTTAGTTCTAACGTTCGCGTAAAGATGGCGTTGGCAAAAGCTTACGAAAACCGGAAATGAAGTCAACTTTCAAGAAGTGTTTGCTGCAAATTCTTAATAAGTTATGTAAACACTTTTTTTTTACACGAGTATTTGTGCAGTGCTTCTTCTTCTATTTCTCCTTTGTAAGAGAAAAAGGAATCAAAATTTTGTTTCTCAGTACTACTTTAATTACTTAATGCAATAATAATTTGGTCCTTAAAGCACATATTGTATGAAATTCTTCAGGTCTTGCTGAAATTGCATATAACTCTTGAATGTGGAAGATTCATTCAATTAAAAATTAATCCCTAATTCGATCGAATTAATCAATGGTTGTTTAGAAATGATTAAATACGACGACTGATTCGAAACCAAGTAACTTTGTGACATTTAACTGAACTATGTATAATATATAGAACCATCAAATTTCTGAATGATTCATTACAAATCGATTCATTTGTGCCATAAATAATATTGATTGACTACACTTTTTGGTTCGCTGAATGTATGATACGTGAAGTGATTCCAACTTCGAATAATTTAATTTAAATCTAACACAGAATACGTCGTTCAATTGAAGAGAAGAACCTTATCAATCATTCTATTATTTGATTCTAACGTTGAGTGAATCATTCAATTGAATCGGGCTTTGAACAATTCTTTCGATTGAATCAAACTTTCCAGCAATTCATTCATTTTTCCCGGACATGTCCTACATTTTAGCCTTATGTCCCGCGTCCGGGAGGAATTTGGAAAATATCATAAATGTCCTACATTTTGAGCGTCACATAATATTAACTGGAAAAATATGTGTTTCAGTTCAACAAAGAGAAATCATGCAAGTTACCAGTCTATGGAATGAACTCCCAAACTAAATTGTAATTTTTTTTTGTCCAGTCATGGCCCCAAAAGAAAAGAAAAACGGAAGCAATTAATGATCAAAGTTTTAGGGCCACATTCAGATAATGTCACTGTTCAGTGCCTGAGTGGAATTTCTTACCGTGGGGTTTATACTGATGGAAAAAGGTGTTTCCCATTCTTATTCAATATTTTGATTCTAAAGCAGCGGCTATACAGAACAAAGTCATTGAACTAAAAACTACCCTGGATGAAACTTCTGGAACCATTTCAAGTTACGGTAATTGCTAAATATGTTTGCCATTGCAGGCCATAATGAGAGAGTACTTTCATTACCATCAGCACAACAGAATCATGAGGGAAATATTTTTTTCAAAAAGTCTGTAAAAAATGTGGTACTGGGGTTCAGTATAATTTCAAGTTATACTGTTCAGTCTCTCAAATATATTTTGACTACACCTGAAATTTTGATAAAAATTGACCCCTCGAATTACCTTATTATTAAAAAAAGGATAACTTTCAAATAAGAAAGACGTAATATTATATCCAATTAAGTATCAGTTAAAACAAATAGTAAGAAGTGTATTGTGTAGTATTGATTACAGTTTGGAAATTTTGCATTAAGAAATTTTATTTCTTAAATGCTCAAAAAGTGTAAATTTTAGATTACTTTGTGTATCATTTATTGTGAATGTTTTGTGTCCTACATTTTGACTTAAAGTCCTACATTTTGGGACTTTATGTCCTACTTTTTTCTTGTAGCGATCTGGTAACCCTAATTCTGAATGACTTGTTCACTTGAATCAGATTGCAAATTATTCATTGAATTGTGTGAATTTCGCTATCGGTTCAACTCTGACTGGTTCTAGATCCTTCAACAAACGATTCGTTCGAATCAAATAGATGTTAAACAAGTCTCTGCCCAAGTTTGAAGACCGATTCAAATCACTGAAAAGTGCCCGTTTGAATCGAACCTGGGAGCCATTGACTACAAGACATCTTGGGAGATACACATCGGGATAGCAAAGGGGTAGGAATTGCAACTCAAGACAAATTACAAAGAATCACCTTTAAAATCAGGGTACACGACTTACTCCGGCTTCAGTATTTGTCCCATTTTATGTAATTTCTCGTTTTATATTCTTCCCATCATCCTTCAGCTTAGACTAACAGTAGGAAAAAGAAATGCCGAGCGAGATGAATACAGATTATTCCGCTTGTGATGCAGCAACCAGCATCTGAGATATATCTTATGGGAATCCACCAGTTTTGGTCAGTGCCATTTTCCCGGTTTTCCCGCAGGACAAATGCAGGGCTGGCAGACAGAATTTAATTAAGGGAACGCTTCAAGTTTTTCCTCTCCGTCAACTGGCTGATTAAATACTTCTTTTTTCCTCTTTTTTGACGACAAAAAAGCCATGGAAATCAATTCTAAACAAAACGGACAACACATTCATCTGCCTAGAGAAGACAGCGGCGATCCATCTTTCTAATAGCCGCGTTAGATCGGGAAGGAAATTGACTGTAGTTTTGTAGAAAGGAATTAACCGGAAAGATTGAACGGTTCATGTTGATGGTTTGCGAGATTTGCTCTCAAGCTTTGTATCGTCGTGGGTTCGAATTCCTGAAGAAAGCATTACGATTGTATTTAAGAGGTTCAGAATAGGGATGGTTACAGTGTTCGGATCTGGTAACCCAATTCTGAAAATATTCGTATCCAGATCCAGTTAGAACTGGGCACTCGGACTCGAATCCCGAGAACAGGACACTAGAACCCGATTCAGAGAATCGGGTTACTCGGACTTTAATCCCAAGAACAGGTTACTCGGACCCGATTGAGAGAATCGGGTCACTCTGAAACGAATCCCGGGAACCGGGTACTTGAACTCGAATCCCGAGGACCGGGTACTTGGACTCGAATCCCGAGAACCGGGTACTCTGACTCCAATACCGAGAACCGTGTACTCTGACTCGAATCCCGAGAACAGGATACTAGGACCTGATTCAGAGAATCGAATCCTGAGAACAGGATACTCGGAAGCGATTGAGAGAATCGGGTTACTCTGACTCGAATCCTGAGGACCGGGTACTCTGACTCGAATCCCGAGAACCAGGTACTTGGACTCGAATCCCGAGAACCGGGTACTCTGACTCGAATCTCGAGAACAGGATACTCGGAAGCGATTGAGAGAATCGGGTTACTCTGACTCGAATCCTGAGGACCGGGTACTCTGACTCGAATCCCGAGAACCGGGTACTTGGACTGGAATCCCGAGAACAGGATACTAGGACCCGATTCTGAGAATCGATTTACTCGGACTCGAATCCCGAGGACCGTTTACTCTGACTCGAATCGCGAGAACAGGATACTAGGACCTGATTCAGAGAATCGAATCCTGAGAACAGGATACTCAGGCGCGATTGAGAGAATCGGGTTACTCTGACTCGAATCCCGAGAACCGGGTACTTGGACTCGAATCCCGAGAACCGGGTACTCTGACTCGAATCCCGAGAACCGTGTACTCTGACTCGAATCCCGAGAACAGGATACTAGGACCTGATTCAGAGAATCGAATCCTGAGAACAGGATACTCGGAAGCGATTGAGAGAATCGGGTTACTCTGACTCGAATCCTGAGGACCGGGTACTTTGACTCGAATCCCGAGAACCAGGTACTTGGACTCGAATCCCGAGAACCGGATACTCTGACTCGAATCTCGAGAACAGGATACTCGGACGCGATTGAGAGAATCGGGTTACTCGGACTCGAATCCTGAGGACCGGGTACTCTGACTCGAATCCCGAGAACCGGGTACTTGGACTGGAATCCTGAGAACAGGATACTAGGACCCGATTCTGAGAATCGATTCACTAGGACTCGAATCCCGAGGACCGTGTACTCTGACTCGAATCGCGAGAACAGGATACTAGGACCTGATTCAGAGAATCGAATCCTGAGAACAGGATACTCGGACGCGATTGAGAGAATCGGGTTACTCTGACTCGAATCCCGAGAACCGAGTACTTGGACTCGAATCCCGAGAACCGTGTACTCTGACTCGAATCCCGAGAACAGGATACTAGGACCTGATTCAGAGAATCGGGTTACTCGGACTCGAATCCAGAGAACAGGATACTCGGACGCGATTGAGAGAATCGGGTTACTCGGACTCGAATCCTGAGGACCGTGTACTCTGACTCGAATCCCGAGAACAGGATACTAGGACCTGATTCAGAGAATCGAATCCTGAGAACAGGATACTCGGAAGCGATTGAGAGAATCGGGTTACTCTGACTCGAATCCTGAGGACCGGGTACTCTGACTCGAATCCCGAGAACCAGGTACTTGGACTTGAATCCCGAGAACCGGGTACTCTGACTCGAATCTCGAGAACAGGATACTCGGACGCGATTGAGAGAATCGGGTTACTCTGACTCGAATCCTGAGGACCGGGTACTCTGACTCGAATCCCGAGAACCGGGTACTTGGACTGGAATCCCGAGAACAGGATACTAGGACCCGATTCTGAGAATCGATTTACTCGGACTCGAATCCCGAGGACCGTGTACTCTGACTCGAATCGCGAGAACAGGATACTAGGACCTGATTCAGAGAATCGAATCCTGAGAACAGGATACTCGGACGCGATTGAGAGAATCGGGTTACTCTGACTCGAATCCCGCGAACCGGGTACTTGGACTCGAATCCCGAGAACCGTGTACTCTGACTCGAATCCCGAGAACAGGATACTAGGACCTGATTCAGAGAATCGGGTTACTCGGACTCGAATCCAGAGAACAGGATACTCGGACGCGATTGAGAGAATCGGGTTACTCTGACTCGAATCCCGAGGACCGGGTTCTCTGACTCAAATCCCGAGAAGCGGATACTTGGACTGGAATCCCGAGAACAGGATACTAGGACCCGATTCTGAGAATCGATTTACTCGGACTCGAATCCCGAGGACCGGGTACTCTATCTTTCTCTATTCCTATCTCTCATCCTCTCTTCCCCTCTTTATGCTCTTTCGTTCATTCTCCTAGTCTTTCAACCTGTCTCTCCTCTCCCCATTTCCCTCGTTTTATCTTTTTCTCTTCATTTCACACTCTCAGCCTGCAACTTTCTACCTCTCCACCTTTCTCTATGTTTCACACACGCAACACTTGCTTTCTAAATCTCTTTCTTTCTTTCCGTTTCTTACAATCAACTGCTATATATATATTTCTTTCGGTTTCACACGCTCAATTGCTATTTTTCTCGATCCCTCCGTTTCACACGCTTTTATAGATGGCGCGTTTACTAGGTTAACGTCCAAGATCTGAAGAGAGCTGCCGCCATGAACTTGGGTGGGGATAAACAGCGGGCGAGTTGTTTTCGTCCAAGCACACTCAACCTTCAGCCAATGGGCGCAGCTGTCATTCTGCTCGTTGAGTCTCAGTCACATGACTGTGGATACGCTGTTGCCGAACTTTGCAACTTCAATTTGGAGACCGTGGGAAGGCGGAGGAACAAGGTGGCGTAGAATAGGAGTGAGGCAACACTGTGGGTTGAAAGTGATTGTTGCAGCTGGTGGGCGCGCTCCATGGACTATCTCCTTTTCTCTCAGTTTCACACACTCCACACTATATTCCACATGTCTTTTTTATCTCAGTTTATCCATCTTGAACGTTTCCCTCTTCGTTCATCCTCATCGTTGCAATTAGCACGAAGTGGAACGAAAGCAGCGTAAGATAACCATGGCAGAAATAGATGATAATATTATTGTTATGCTAAGGGAGTAATTAATTGCGAAATTATTACGTTAACTCTCTAGTTTTCAGACTGAATACTTACGATCTTTCCTCCTCATCTTACGTGCAAAGATTCTCCACCATATTTCCAGTCAGGTAGAATCGCTCATTAAATTTCTCTCTGGAGACCCTTGACTGTTCATTAACTGCTCCTACTTACAGCTAGCAACTCCGACCCCTTCCTTCCACCAGAGCGCGTAAGCGTCGTCATTTGTTCCACTCACGTTTGGCGGTAGTCGGGGCAGTCAAAGATGAGTTTGTGGGAAAGATAATGACGTGTTCTCACCGAGGCATTCTCATTTGATTTCTTAACTTCATTTTTAGTGATTTTCTGTCAATAGGTACACACAACTGCGAAAGAAACAGTTGGCGAATATTGTACACCACCATTCTCATCGGTCTGAATTACACAGTGTGATGACAATGAATTGAATTACACGTCAATGAGCAGAGAACAATGCCTGCTTCGCAACAACATAGTTTCATTCCTTAAAACAACACAGGATGTAGAATAAAGAAGTAATGAAAATGGCGGTGGACAATTTGCTTACCATTATCTTTGCCGTTGACTGTACAACCTTTCTCTCTTTTATCACCTCTTTCTATGTTTCTTCTCTTCCAATTATATCTCTGTGTTCTTTCCCTTGTTCACAATCTTTGTGTCTGTGTTCATTCTCTCTTATCTCATTCTTTCTTCTCTCTCTGTCTCTCATTCCTTCTCTATCTTATTTGCTAAACATCTTTCTGTTTTCCCTTTTCATATTTTCTGTCTCACTTTCTTTCTAGCTTACTTTATTTCAGTCTGTCAATCCTTATTTCTATCTCTTTTTTTCTCTCTTGTTCTCCATCTCATTTTCTTCTCCTATCACTCTAGTTCATTCTCTATTTCGCTCACTTTCTATGACACTATCAGTCTCCACATTCCTTACACCTCTCCCTTTGTGTCTCCGTCACTCTTTCAAACTGAATCAGTCTGTCTTTATCTTAATATATATGCACTTATTTCTGTCATTCCCTTCACTTAATCTTCCTCTTTGTTTCACAAACTCTTTCTCTCTTCGTTTCACATGCTCAACCACTTTATTTGTGTATACCTAGGTACAGGGAGGTTATTGCAGCATGACACCGCAAGAGCGTCGGCCGCTTGCCGGCCCAGTCATGCAACAGGTGCCGGCAAATTGCGTAACAGATAGCCCGTTACACAAACCGCTTGTTTTGTAATGTTTCCACTTTTCACAATTATAGTTACAATTACAACTTAAATAAGCACGTACCTTGCCGCAAGGATGCTGGAAAAGGTGTCCTCTAAAATACAAATATTTCTGGCACTTTATTTCTGCCCATATCGCTTCTGACAGCAATGACTCATCCAACATAAAGGATTCAATTTTTCATTCTTGTCTTGCCTTCGAATAAACAAAACCGTGACTCTTATTTTGCAGATAACACAAGATTAATCCTTTTGAACACTAGAGTCAGTGGCGTGCCCAAGATTTTCGAGGGGGGAGGTTACGTATACATTATTATGCAAAACGAAAGCGCAGATAAACGAATTATTTAACAGTGTCACTTAATTTTAACGTGTGAATATTTTTGAAGTAAAGTAGCGATCATACACTGTGTGCGTTTTTCTTTCTGAGAGCGCCATTTGAAATAAGCACTTTTCCCCTTTTGCTACTATGGGATAAACTGAATATAAAAGGCTATAACTGCTCAACAACTGCATCTTTTTAAGAAATTTAAATTCTAAATGTAAGAATGAACAAAAAGCAACATTTTATGTAAATTCCGACAATTGTGAGTCCAGGGGGAAACGGGGGCCAAATCCCAAAGTTCTATTTTCCCCGAAATTACGCAAAATTTCTGAACGTCGTAATTTCCATATTTTTTTTTTCAAAGTTGCGGCAGAAGCATTACATATCCTCATAGAGTAGTCTTTTGTTGTGCTTCCCTCAAAATTTGGTCCATCCAGTGTCTATAGAGCCGACGCTAGAAGCGAAATTCCTCAGATGTCGCAAGAGCGTCAGCGGCTTATCGGAGTAGTGGTAAGCCGCGAGAAGCCTCTCGATACTACGCGAATGCGACAGCTGTCGGCTACCAGTTGTTTAGACGTGTTCACTTCGGTTTGCGTTTATCAGTACTCGTGTTTTTTATACTGTGTTATTGAGTTGGTGTGCTATTCAGTGCTAGTGCTTTATCGTGTGTTATTTGTTATTCATTCATTAGTTATGCCGCCAAACAAATATAGTCTTGAACAAAGAGTTTTTATGTACGATACTTACGTGAAAACGAACTCTTGCAGAAAAGTAGTCAGGCGATTCGCAAGAAAATTTCCTGGCAATCCTGTTCCGGACAGACATACTGTTTACAACCTCGTTAAAAGATTACGAGAGACAGGATCTCTTGAACCTAAGAAACGTGTTTCCAGACGACGTGTTCTTACGGAAGAAAAGCTAGACGAAATTGGTGAACGACTTGAACATACTCCAAAAAAATCCCTCCGTCGGCTTGCTCAGGAAACAGGCATTTCAAAATCCTCAGCACGAAATGCCACTAAATTACTTAGATTAAAACCCTACAAAATTACAGTGGTTCATGAATTGCAACCGCGCGATCACGCGACTAGAGTTCGATTCTGTAACTGGATGCTGGATAATATTGTTGCTGGCAGAGTAAATCCAGAATTAATCATATTTTCAGACGAAGCTTGGTTCGAATTGAATGGCCGAGTTATTTCACAAAACAATCGCTATTGGAGCGCAGAAAAACCTGACCTTGTGCATGAAGTTCCGCTCCATCCTGCAAAAATTGGTGTGTGGTGTGGTTTGAATGCGCACAGAATAATAGGGCCTATTTTTTATGAAGGTACTATCAATGGTGAAAGGTATCGAAGAGACATACTACAACCTTTTTTTGAACAATTAACGGACATTGAATGCCAGCAGTCATTTTTTCAGCAGGACTCTGCTACTGCTCACACTGCTTATGAATCACTTAATTTTATTGCCGAGATTTTTGAGGACAGAATTATCAGTACTGAGTTGTGGCCCTCTCGTAGCCCCGATCTTACTCCTTGTGATTATTATTTATGGGGAACATTAAAAAACAAAGTGTATCAGAATAACCCGCGTACAATAGAGGATTTAAAAGAAAATATAAGAAGAGAAATTGCCAGAATCACACCTGAGGAGCTTATGGATGTTCAGAGGAATTTCATACGCAGATGCCGGAAATGTATTGGTGTTGAAGGAGGTCATTTTCAACATCATTTATAACACAGAAGGTTAGTGATCATCATTATTATTAGTTTTAAATATAATTTTACACTTTCGGTTTGCTTTATGCGCCGCGATGCTGTCTTCCCTTTCTGTCAACCGAGGATAAAGTAGAGATGTCTAAGAAAGATTAGATGTCTGAAATAAGATTGTAATTGTAACTGTAATTGTGAAAAGTGGAAACATTACAAAACAAGCGGTTTGTGTAACGGGCTATCTGTTACGCAATTTGCCGGCACCTGTTGCATGACTGGGCCGGCAAGCGGCCGACGCTCTTGCGGTGTCATGCTGCAATAACCTCCCTGTATATAGGGTAAGCCAAAAATCAGGAACCACAGGACTAATGTCCGGGGAGGTGGATTGTGACACGTCCTTTCCTCTTGTGCAAATATTTATTGTTTATAATTACCTTTCTCGTTGTAAAAATGTTTATTGTTATTAATCTTAATTTCTGTACTCTACCTATCACTGATAATGTCAGGATAGTGATTGACCTGTATATACTTATCTTGTTAAGAGCTGTTACCATGGAAATGACGATTGAGTTTTGTCTTGTTTTTGGAGTTTGGAGTTTGGGGCTTGGAGTTTTTTGATAGAGTGATCAAGTTGAATTATAAGAAGTTTAATTTTATTGAGTGAAATGGATTTTATGTTAGGCACATATGTATACTTTTTCTCTTAGTGAAAACTTTACTTTGATATGGTTTGAACAACGGAGAGAGATATTACCCAATACCCTGAAAGGCATCACGTGAATGCTTTCGAGTCTTCATGTGAACTTATTATTTGGTGTTTTAGTTAAACCGTGTTCTTGTGACTAAAGAGAACGTGTCAATTGGTCGGCGAAACCCTGTTGAGTGACCCGCAAGGTCCCCCGACCTATGGGGTCACCTGAGGGCAATGGTTCATTCCACCCAGATTCGCGACCTACACCATCTGCAAGAGAGGATAACGGAATGTGCCTCGCAAACACCACCTGCCACAATTCTCAGCGTCCTGAAGAACTGGGAGCGTCGCCTGAACATGTGCCTTGCTGAAAAGGGTCAACATATTGAGCATATCATGTAGAAGACAATATAAGGTGAAGTGAACAACACGATGGTTCCTGACTTTTGACTCACCCTGTACATCTGTTAGATACACTCAACCAATTTCTCCCTCTTTCTCTCTATGTCTTCATTCCATACACTCAACCACTTTCTTTCTCAGTTTCACATACTCAAATCATTTTCTTTGTATCTCTCTGTTTCACACATTCAACAACCACCTTTGTCTTTCTCTTTGTCATTTTCTCGATCTTGAACATTTCCCCTCTCCTCACTCACTCAAACTTTGTCTTTCACTTTCGTCCCTTAACCCACCCCGTCCCTCTGTTCACTCTCACTTCCAAAAAAAACATTTACAAACTCGTATTTCATTTGCATAAAAACTTAGAAAGATTATTTCAATTTTACTCGTACATCAATCAAAAGATTTGTGTATATGCTTAAATGCTTATAAAGATTATTTTAATTAACTCGTAAATTAATCACAAGATGTTCGTTTGTGAGAATGGATTTGTCACCCTTACCGAGTAGGCTGGTATTTCTATTCTTCTCAGGTACATCGCATTTACCAAGCATTTTATTACTTTTTGAATCGAGTCTGTGGTTCTGCTGTTTCTGACAAGGCACAGGAGCACGCAACATCAACGCTACATTGAGAAAAGAATTCACCGTTCAAAAGTTTGAGATTTTCTCCCTCCGTTTTGTACACTCGCTCCTGGATCCTCCCTCCACCTTGGTTGCAGAGCAGGGAAATTGAGAAGAAAAACTGCGCAAAAGAAAAAAAGGGAAGCCAGGCTGCTCCCAATGCATTCTGGGTAAAACTTCCTGACATGTGATGGAGGAAAGTGGCGCTGAAGTTCCCCTCAGTTTGACGGAGTTTGTTTAATTTTCCTTTGGTCTTGTTTCGCAAGGGAGCTCGGGGCGCAGTCTGGTGGTGAGTTCGTTAAGCATTTTTGCCATTACGTTACATCACCCCCCTCCCCTCTCTTCCCTTTCGCTTTGTTAAAGAGTGACGGGTAAGAAGTTCTTTACAGTCTCCCAGGTACTGTCGAGCACCACAGTCGGAAGCTTGCCTGACATTCTTATGGCAGAGGGGGAAGGCAGGGGGGAGGGAGCAGGAAATATCATCTCCTTACAGGTGTTTCAGAATGAGCAAAATTAGCTTAATTGAAATCGTTGGGAACCTGACGCCACGCTAAGGCATATCTCCTGAAATCACACGTGCTAGACACGCTAAAGGGAAGCTTGGGGTAAAATAAAGGAGAAGAAATTCGAGGACAGTCCGGAAAGTAAATATCCTTGCTAGCAATACGGTTCTAGATGATTGCGATAGGAATTTTGTTTCACGAAGGTGGCAGCACTGATGCCGGTCCACTGATTAGCTAATACCTTCGACTCACAAGGACGAGTTCCGGTGCTATGCGCGTGGACATAAAGAAGGTTCTGCTCACACCCACCATACTAGCCAGACCTGGGACAAATTGATTTCCATGTTTTATCTGAACTGAGTAGGAGAATGGAAGTAAAGGCCTTTTAAAATTATGTCCGTTATATGTGTCAATGTGGAAAACAGTGTTGCATATGTGATTATTATCAAACACATTTATTTTAAGACTGATTATATATAGTGTGTATACCTTTTTCATTATGTTTAAAACTCAAAATCTTGATGGAGAGGATGCTGGTGGTGTGTGGAAAAATCACTCTTACGAGTTAAATCTGCATAAACTGACAAGATCAGAAGACAATACGACGTATAAAAAAATAACCACCTGGTCTTAATACATTTTGTATACAGGCTACAATGTACATTACGAAATATTATCAAATCAATTAGTGGATACATAATTACACTTTGTTTATAAAACGAGAAATGCCCATTCTCTGTTATTTACTATGTTGACACTATATAATAGTGTCTGAATCTAGTTTAAATTGGGATCTGAAACGGTGTGCAAAGTATATTCATATGGGACTTTTTAGTCACTAGATGGCAGCTTAGTCACTATGCTCTCGAGTAACCCTAAAGATCAATCCAAAGAAACAATTAACAATACGATGACGGTACCAAATGGAATTTGATTCAAGATTAAATACAGCTATGATATTTAATAATAATCAAAATCATTTACTATATAATTATATTTATAATTCACAACGACTGGTAAAATATAATATAAAATAATCTACAATAATAATTTTTTATATATATGCTCATAATTGTTTAGTAAAATAATTTTTCCCATAGTGATCATACGAAAGCATGCAGACGTTACATATTGGTGTAATTCCTTATATTTGCTATATAAATGCTTAATATGTTGGATGCACATGATTAGATATATAAGCACTTTACAATACATAACTGAAATGTGTCTCGCACAAACACGCACACGCGCTTCTTACTGCATTGTTCTTTGTCAGCCGAAAGGTGAATGGTTGTAGGCAGTGTTGCCAATACAGTGTGTCTCATATAAAACAACACTGTTGGTTGATTACAATATCATAGAGAACAAACCTGGCGCATTCCCTCGTAGTAATCTCCTGCAGAGTGAAGCACATATTGGTAAATTTCTGCCAATTTTCTCATGACAGAATCGTTTTTCCGTATACCACAGATGGAGCGAGCACCCTATGGCCTCCACGATGGGCTTGAAGTATCGTCTTCGTAGAAGATATTTTAACTTCCAAAACTAGTCATAGTCGCAAGGACTATGTCGGCCTATAAAGGGGATGCGCTAGCACTTCCCAACCCTACCGCTTAAGCTGCTCCAACACTGAATTTGAAGCATGGAACCTTGCGTTGTCGTCCAACACAATCGGATGTATCGCCAGACGTGTTGGTTATTTCTGATGAATTGACGGACGAAGATGGTTCTACATGAAGTCACTGTTCACGGCAACTCTCCCCGGCCATGTGTCACAAAGAATTTTATTTTACTTCGCATTTCTGTCACTTGTGGCTAATCGCTAAGATGAGGATGAGTGATTATATAATGAAATTGATGAAGGAACGGTCACAAAAAAACAGCAATGCCCTTGCCTGGATTCGAATCCGGGACCCGTGGACATTAGTGTTCTTTGTATGTCTCTACATCAATTTCATCATTCTTATATTCGCGATTAGCCAAAAGTGTCAGAAATGCGAAGTAAATAAACCAAATCAACCAATCAATCAAAAATGATTCCCTAAAGGTAACGAAGTCAAATGTATTGAAGACGACCGCCCGCAAACAACAACTAAAAGTCGTTGCTACCTCTTTAAACGTACACGAAAGATCTAGAACTTATTACGTAAATTGACCGACATTATTGATCCACAATCAATTTTTGATATCCCGACGACTGTCGCGAGGGCTCCATAACTGAACACATTTGCATTGACACGGCCTTAAGCACAAGAATACGTTTACAGGGCAAATACCTCAAAAATGGCTGGCTAAAAAATGGAAATACGAGTCGAGATAGGTTGGGGTCTCTCCAAGAAGACCGTTTAAAAGAGGTCACAAAAGTCCTGTCATGTGTTCCGCCATCATAAAAGGAAGTACAACCAGTGATGTGCCGTAGACTATAAGTTCAAGTCTACATGCGTTGTCTACACGTAACCTACGCGTAGATTACATTAGGTTGTAGTTTACATAGACTACGTAGACAATCTAAATTCCATTAATATTAATTTTCAAGGGTTTCATGAAATGAAAGTGACATTTTCAACTATATTGGTTCCTAACGAACTGAAAAGAATCCTATTTACAACAAAATTTATCTTCTCTTCTATTATCAACTATGGAAGAAGATAAATAGTATGCAAAAGAAACAACAGATGGCAGTCGTGAGGCAAAATTAGTCATTTTCCCATAAAACACCAGAATATTTCCTATCTTAGGTTATTTCCTAGGTGAGAAATTGTTCGAATTTGGAAGGGAGCGTATGAAAAGTTATCCTCACACATCAGCAACTGATACGCAGTATAATTTTGTTTTACTTCCACGGCGCCCTTTCCTAAGTTATCACCTTTAGACATGTTAGACATAGATTACGTCATCTACGTGTATAAAATAGTCTACGTGTAGAATATAGACTATCGTTGTTTACGCGTAGACGCACATCACTGAGTACAACTGCGTTTCTTCACCAAAAATTGTTGCTGCGTTGGAACATTTTGCTCTAGACGAATGCGGCATCTTTTTAAACGTTCCTAATCAAGTGAAATTTTATTTAAACATCACAATGTTTATGTATGTATTTCTTTACTACTGTTCCACGCCACTTCGAAATATTTTTTTCTATTTTTAGGAGAGAACCCTGTTTTTCTCTCTTTTTTTTTTTTTTTTTTTTTGCAAAATCGCCGAAGAAACATTTCAAATAGAAAAATGTAGAAGGTACATCGCACAATTAGCGTGGGCACATGAGAATGTACATCAGAAACACTGTCTTTTCAGGCTAATATTGTAATAACCCATGAGCTTATGGAAGGAAAGTCGGCGTTAGGGAACTACAAATTACTTTTTCAGTTATCGATCATCCTTCACTCAGTTCTACGGTGTCTACATGAAGGGTATAGGTGTGTTTCACCTACGTCACAAACTACAGTAAACCCCCGTTATAACAAACTCGCTTAAGACGAACACTCGGTTAACATGAACAAAATGTTGGTCCCTGCAGGGATGTATTATATCTTATAGAAAGTTGTATCGGTTAACGCGAATTTCGGTTACAACGAATTACAAACTGTTTTTTAGTCCGTTGCGTCATTAGATCTCATTTTACACGAACTTTCAAAGTTTTTCATAACTTTTTTTCTGTCGTTCCTCTGCTACGTTTATAAGAAATCGCTCAACAATCTCTATCATCTTGTCAACAATCAACTTATACGTTATTGTAACCAACAGATTCAGATCAACAATGTGCTCAAATATGTTTTTCTATTCTTTAAAACATAGCCAGTACGAGTAACATCAAGATTAAAACTTGGGTGCAATTGCTCGACAATCGCGATCATCACGTCAACAATGAGCTTATACGTATTTAACCAAGAAATTCAGTTGTGTGTTCAGATGTGTTTTTCTATTCTTTAAGACGTAGCCAGTACGAGTAACATCAAGTGCCTTTGGATCAAGGGATTATTGTTCTTATGAAGAGGTCTTATCGTATCTTGCGAAAGCGCAATATAAAGGAATTTTTCACCAGAAAATGACCTGTGAGTACTTTTTTTAAAAGTTAATTACTGTAGTACTGTACTAGTGTTTTCTATGATGACATACATAATACGTATTGTAAATGGTTAATGTGTAGAAAGAACTGCATTGCAACAATAAAATTTGAGTAGCCAGGTTAGCACGAATTTTTTTTTAACGCAAACTCTTGAATTTTCGGTCCCTTGGGATTCGTGTTAACGAGGGTTTACTGTATTGCATTGTGGCTTCGAGCAGCCATGACTGAGGCTAGTTCTTGTAAGCATACGGAATTCAAGCGGTCGGGCGGGAGATACTATACTGAACGCAACTCCAACTGGCGGCTGACCTTGAAGGCTATTTCAAAAGCAGAAGGGGTCACATCGCCCTCCCGAAGCAACGTTGCCAAGCGTACTTCTCTTTTTGCCAGTTGTGTAGTTGCGTGTTTGTAGAGTTTTTACGTGTGAAACTTCCTCGTGTAAGACCACGTGCGCAGTTGTGCCATTAACCCCTCTGATTTCTGGTGCTGACAATATCGTTGCCCGAGAAGACTCTTTCTCTCTTTACAGTATGTTTGGCAACATTTGGTGGACCCAACGCTCAATTGTTTCGTCCCGCGAACAAGGTTCGGTACCTTGAGACTCGAAAATGTCCGACCTCGGTCGAAGAAAATTCAACTGATCGCTGATTCGCTGTGTCCCAGCCGCCAGCTGGAGTTACGTTCAGTATAACACAGACATTCGTGATTTAAAATTGATTGATTTGTTTTATTTTACTTCGCTTTTGGCTTATCGCGAAGATGAGGATTCTTGATGACATGATGAAATTGATGAAGGGCACTCACAAAGAAGACCCATGCCTGATTCGAAACCGAGACCCCTGGTGCAGTAGCGCTCTGTGCTAACCACTCCTCCACGGAGGCCGGTCCAAATCGATCAATCAATAAGTGTTTCTATAGAAAAGACCACAGATTATCTGTGGAAAGACTGTTAAACCTCACAGCCAAACAATGAGAGATCACGCGTTTCCTCACATTCCCGCACGCACGTTTGTTTTCATGCGTGAGGCGTAAACGAAATCTCTCCCTTTCCCATCCTTTACTCGGATCCGAAGCGATTTCATCGCTGTAGCCTTTTCCTTTTGTTTCAGTACTTCTTTTTTTACCCGAGCGTCGGTTTTGAGGGGGAGGAACTTGTTGATTTGATATAGGTCGCGTTGCACGACGGGGCTGAGAAAAAAGAGAGCGCGGACCGCGCAGAGAGCGTCTCTCTGTATGCGAGGGGGCAGCTGCCAATAGGAAGCTTCGAGCATTGCTATGCGGAGAATGCAACCTCTCCCGTCTGCTTCCTCCACCCTGGATGCAACCTCCATAACAAAGTTTCTCTTCTCCAACTCCATCAAGCACTTTCTTGCTTACTATTGGCTTTCCTCAAGGAAAGGGAAGAATGGAGCAAGATAAAGAACAGGCTTCTCATAGAAAGAACAACCGAAGAAAAACAAATATGGCCAACACCTCTCTTTCTAAGATTAACAATGCTACCTTCATTTGGTGCAAAGGTACATAAACCTTAAACTTAAAACTCAGCTAGCTTATCTACAGGGTAGGGTTCTTTATAGACAACGAAACAAGACAGGATGCCTTCCAATGGAGACGTTTAAACGAATATATTATTTAAACACAGGATACATGGAGTAAGAATATTTACATGATAAGCTACTTTCTTCTATGCTTTCTATTATTTTATTTTCTCTATCTGTATATTCTTCTATCGGGACTTCCTTCTCAATGGACAGATCTGGATCTGGACTTCCTTCTTAATGGACGGTATGGACCGGGACTTCCTTCTCAATGGACAGTCTGGATCGGGACTTCCTTCTCAATGGACGGTCTGGATCTGGACTTCCTTCTCAATGGACAGATCTGGATCGGGACTTCCTTCTTAATGGACGGTCTGGATCTCCCTTAATGGACGTTCTGGATTTCAATTTATTTAGGTTTTGACTATTTTACGAATTTCTTTATCCCTTTCTAACTTTTTCCTCCAAGCTTTGGGAATAATACTAATATCCTCCCTTGGGGCTGCAATTGGAACGCGCCACCACTAACTAGGTACAACAGAGTGTATACTTGGTGCAGCCGATTGACATGCGCATCCAAGTAGGTGCTACAGTTAAACTGCGCAACCAAAAAGTGCTGTGGGGCGTCGATCAGAACGCGCTCGCCACTGATGTAAACAAAATTTCCGCTACGGGAATGGTAAATCAATCATACAGATGCAATATCAGTTCAAAGACACAAACTTGTATCAGTGCTTTGACTTCCTTAATTTTCATATTAACTTACATGTGATCATTGATTTGATTTATAAGATATATATATTAATTTACTTCTTTCATATTTATTCTTTGTCTTCTTATAATATATTCTATTGTTTTTCATCTTTCCAATTTGCTTTGTTCTTATTTATAAAGTTATTCACATATATTATGTCAATTCTTAACCTTGCACGCCTGGTGCTGCCATCTCTATTCTTCTTTGGCAAACTATTTACATTACTTGGTCCTATTGGGTACGTAACACAATATTCCCCCCGTTGGCCATA
Source organism: Lepisma saccharinum (assembly GCF_977018435.1). Classification (NCBI taxonomy): domain Eukaryota; kingdom Metazoa; phylum Arthropoda; class Insecta; order Zygentoma; family Lepismatidae; genus Lepisma; species Lepisma saccharinum. Next base: position 18,991,987 of record NC_139238.1, read on the forward strand.
AAAAATTTTCATCGTAAAAATATGAAGATAGAAAATTTTTTCTTCTTCCTAAATTTCTTCTATTCTTCAATCTTCGTCCATTTTCATGTTGGATTCACAAAACTCGCTATGTATACACCGCTCTACTTTTCACAAACTATATTTAGCATTCGCAGCATCTTCGTTTGGCTTCTGTTTCATTGCTTTCTTTTCAGGAACTAGCATGTTTGTTTGTCCTAAAATGTTCTATTTTTATAATTTCTGTAACACTCAACTCTTTTCTTGTCGGAAGATTTCAGTCTTTTTCTGTACATGACAAACATATATTATGGATGGTCTAGGCTCTTCATAAATGAATTACTACGTTTCAAATAGCACATTTTTCGCTTCTTCTGTCTCTTTTTCCGGGACATTCTTGCGTGCATCATCTTTATCTCATGTATCATTGACATATGCATTATATTTATCTTTCATTTTCTCTATTCATTTCTATAACTCACATGTCTCATAACTTCTTCGTCTTATACACAAGATTCTCATTTTTAATGCACATTTTTCTGCTTCACAATTGCTTTTTCATAGGAACACCTAGCATATTCATTTACATTAATTGCCTTCTCGCCTTCCATTCATTAACGTAGATCATGTCCAGCCTAATTTTCTCAAACGTTGTTCAACCATTGGCGTTACATATCCAGCTTTTTGGTAAGGTTGAGTCGTCAATGAAACTTATTCCTTGGAGATTCATATCCCCATCAACAGTTCCTATTATATTAATTCCATTTTCTACTGCGATGACTAATTTTATTCTTATCCTTGTCCGATGTCTTCAAGTGAGCTTGTGAGTCTCTTATCTGAATAATCTTTTGGCTCTATTTAACTTCTCAACATATACTTTCCTCTTCGAACAAAATTTCTGTTTGATCAATTATAATTTCTTCTATTTACAAATATTTACATATAGTTTACTTCGATTTACAGTTTAACTATATTACCATATTTTCATCTGTTTGCCATTATATATTGTGCGTTTTGGCGATCTTCTTCCACCAATCTATCCGGAAACCTTCTCTCATCGTTAAAGTCTACATTTCTTGGGCCATTGTCTTCCCGTAGTCTGTCTTGGAATCTTCTTCCGTCATTACAATAATTTCTGGCTAACGCTATGGCTTCGTCTCTTTCTACATCCGGAAGTGCATTTCTTCTTTCCATTTCTTCATTGGGCACACTTACTCGGTATTCTCTTTCGTTCTGTTCATATATGTTCCTCCATCGCTGATTTCCTCCTCTTCCGTATCTTCGAAAATTATTTCGGCCTCTCACGTTTCTCCAATTTCCTCGATATCTATCATCGTTTCTCTCTCTTTCTTCCACATAGTCTATGTTTCTTTCATATCTTCCATTGTTTCTTCCTACGTCTTTTCTTTCTGCACTTGGTCTCTGGTTTCTAACTTCTATTCTTCTTACATCAAATTCCTGTCTCCGGAACTTTGGTTTTAAGCGCCCTTCTTCTTCTGAATGTTGCCTCTTTCCATAGAATCTTCCTTCCTTATCGTTCCAGGAATTCTGAGTTTTTGTTAGCACATCTTCGGTTCTTAGATATTCAATCAAATCATCAACTGCTTTTATCTTAACCGTTGCTATAGCTCTCTGTATTCTTAATGGCAATGTTTGGACAACTTGTTTAGCCAGCTCCTCTTCACTGCATCCTTCCTTTAGGTTTTTGAAGCTTCTAAGAGTCTCCCATGTATGTTCTTCCAGGCTGTCGACTTTTGACCAATCTACATATCTTCTTTTTAATGCTTCTAGCTGCCTTTCCTTTATGTCTTCACTGCAGTAGTAGTTCAGGAATTTTCGGCTGAACTCCTTAAAATTTCTAAATTTGTGCTCATTTAGTTGGTACCATCCTGCTGCCGACTGTTCAAAACATGTCTCTATGACGTTCAAAATCATTCCTTCGGGGATCCTCATAAGTCTGACATTTGTTGTTAGTTCCCTTAAAAACTTTCTGGGACATTTATCAGATATATTCCCATTGAATTTTGGAAGATGTTGCAATTCTTGTGGCCTAGGTATCCTGGTCCTATAGTTCTCGTCTCTCGGGAATTCATTTTCCAATATGTCTAAGAGCCTTTCATTATTACTTCCATCTTCGCTATTCTTCCATTTCCTTTTCTTGTGACCTCCCGCTATTCTATATCTCTTATGCTTCTCTTCTTCCTCCGTCGTCGATTCGTCGCTTGAACTCTCTTCTCTCAGCTCTTTCTTAACCTTCGTTTCTTCACTTTCTCGAAACCTAGGATTTATGTTTCCTTCTTTGATGAATAGCTTTCCTAACTTTCTTTCCACTTCTTCTACTTTCTTTTCTGTCTTCTCCATCTTTGACACTGCCCCATTTAATTTTCTGTCTAATTCCTTTCCTTTCTTATCTGCTGCATTAATTTTATTTTGATTTTCCGCAATGTCCTTCTCCATACTGCTAGTTTTTTCTTGAACTTCTTGCAGTTCCCGCGTACTTACTTCTCTCAGTTTTAGAACTTCCTTTTCCATTCTATTGCGTGTTTCCCAGCTTCTATCTTCCATTAGAACCTTTGCTTCCTCTATCTTGCTTTCATTTGCATCTACTCTAGAAGATACTGCTTCTATTTGTGATTTATTTTCAACAATTTTTCTTTCCATACTGTCGGTTCTGTGTATATTCTCCTCTCTAAGTTTTGAAACTTCTTCCTCGATCGTCCTATTTATATCCACGCTTTTGTTTTCAATTAGCAGTGTTGTTTCTTCTATCTTCTTTATCAATGATCTTCTATTTTCTTCACATGTCTCGGTTATTTTCTCGTACATTTTCTTGCTTTCATTTCTTACTTCTTCTAACTTTTCTTTCACTTCCTTGTTATTTTCTTCTAACTTTCTATTACTTTCATCAAACTTCTCCTTCAATTCTCTGTTATTTTCATTTATCTGCATTGCCAGCTTTTGGAACATTTCCATCAAGTTTATTTTTTCTGTCTTCTTCTGCTTTTCTTTTAGCTTTTCCTTCTTGCATTCCTTACATGTATAATCTTCTTCCCTTTTACTTATTGCTATGCATTTCTCCTTTCTTATTCCTTCGCACGTCCAATGTTTCATTTCCTTACATGTGACACAGAAAATAATTTCTTCCTTGTTTCCTTCCTCTCCGCAACAAATGAAAGTTTCCTTTTTTTCTCCGTCTTCCTTCATTGTAGCTCCTCCATTCTCATTTCCATCTTTATCCTTTTCCTCCATTTTCAATTATTCTCTCTCTCTTCGGTGTCTGGTTCCTAATTCTCTAGCCCCAAAAGTTGGTCGCCATTTATTTATGCTACCTTCATTTGGTGCAAAGGTACATAAACCTTAAACTTAAAACTCAGCTAGCTTATCTACAGGGTAGGGTTCTTTGTAGACAACGAAACCAGACAGGATGCCTTCCAATGGAGACGTTTAAACGAATATATTATTTAAACACAGGATACATGGAGTAGAATATTTACATGATAAGCTACTTTCTTCTATGCTTTTTATTATTTTATTTTCTCTATCTGTATATTCTTCTATCGGGACTTCCTTCTCAATGGACAGATCTGGATCTGGACTTCCTTCTTAATGGACGGTATGGACCGGGACTTCCTTCTCAATGGACAGTCTGGATCGGGACTTCCTTCTCAATGGACGGTCTGGATCTGGACTTCCTTCTCAATGGACAGATCTGGATCGGGACTTCCTTCTTAATGGACGGTCTGGATCTCCCTTAATGGACGTTCTGGATTTCAATTTATTTAGGTTTTGACTATTTTACGAATTTCTTTATCCCTTTCTAACTTTTTCCTCCAAGCTTTGGGATTAATACTAATATCCTCCCTTGGGGCTGCAATTGGAACGCGCCACCACTAACTAGGTACAACAGAGTGTATACTTGGTGCAGCCGATTGACATGCGCATCCAAGTAGGTGCTACAGTTAAACTGCGCAACCAAAAAGTGCTGTGGGGCGTCGATCAGAACGCGCTCGCCACTGATGTAAACAAAATTTCCGCTACGGGAATGGTAAATCAATCATACAGATGCAATATCAGTTCAAAGACACAAACTTGTATCAGTGCTTTGACTTCCTTAATTTTCATATTAACTTACATGTGATCATTGATTTGATTTATAAGATATATATATTAATTTACTTCTTTCATATTTATTCTTTGTCTTCTTATAATATATTCTATTGTTTTTCATCTTTCCAATTTGCTTTGTTCTTATTTATAAAGTTATTCACATATATTATGTCAATTCTTAACCTTGCACGCCTGGTGCTGCCATCTCTATTCTTCTTTGGCAAACTATTTACATTACTTGGTCCTATTGGGTACGTAACAACAAGATGAATCAAATTGCCTCCTCCCCTTTCCACGTCATAATCGTTTGACACTTTCATCCCACCTTTTGCATTATATAAAAGTGTTATTATTACTTATCACGCCGTAGGCGTGACTCGAACCCAGGAACCCGGACGTCATAAATTTATAAGCTAATCATCTTCATAAAAAGGGTCAAGGTGAAGCAAATCTTGCCAGCAACCTTCAGTGGAGTTGGAAAGCTCCGCTGACATAGCTCTAGGCCGGAAGAATAGAAAATAGAGTAAATCAGCATTATTCATGAAAATCACCGTTGACTACTGACGCGGTCGAGTCAACGGTTTCAACGATCAAAGTTCGCATTCGACATAAATAGCTTGACAGAATATTTCTCGCCCCTGTTCCCTAGCTATAGGCTGAGTACGATTTTTACTTAAAGTGTTACTGAGGGAAGTGGACGATGGCGAAGTTTTATTTCAGGGACCGTGTCGTCATTCGTCACTTTTGGATCTACAGATTATACGAACTCTTCAACTACAGGAAACCAAAGGTAACGAACGTTCCTTTATTCCCCCTTCTTATTATTCTCTTAACCCTGCCAGACCAGTCAACCAGCTAACTAACTAACTAACTCTCTGGCCTTCTTAAACCCGAGGGTTCATGGCTGCAGCAACACAGGCCTTCCATCTGTCCCTATCCTGATCAAGATCTATATACTCTTTTCCATCCCTACCGATTTCCTTTAGGTCCATCTCAACATTATCCTTCCATCTTCGTCTTGGCCTTCCTACAGGTCTCTTACCATCAGGTTTCCCAACAAGAATCCTGTAAAACTCTTCTTTACTCTCTCATTCGTGCCACATGGCCTGCCCACCTAAGTCTTCTTGATTTAATCATTCTAATAATATCTGGACATGAATACAAATTATGTAGTTCTAAATTATGTAACCTTCTCCACTCACCTGTCTCCTCATCCATTTTAGGTCCAAATATTTTCCTAAGGATCTTATTTTCAAATACTCTCAATTTATATTCCTCTTTCAATGTAAGGGACCAAGTTTCGCATCCATATAATAATACAGGAAAAATTACTTGATTGATTGATTGATTTAGTTTATTTTACTTCGCGTTTTGTGCCTCTTGGCTAATTTGCGAAGATGGGGATGAGTGATGAAATGATGAAATTGATGAATGGACATTCACAAACAACCAAGCCCGACCGGGATACGAACCCGGGACCCTTGGCGTCGCAGCGCGATGTGCTAACCACTCAGCCACGGGGTCGGGCAGGAAAAATTACTGTTTTGTATATTTTAACTTTTAGTTTCTTACATATTAAACGAGAAGATAAAAAGTTTATGAAGAGAGAAGTAACATGCATTTCCTGAATTAAGCCTACTTTTCATTAACTCTTTAATATCATTTTCATTTGTTAGTATTACTCCTAAATATTTGAATTTGGAAACTGGTTCAAACGAGTTGTTATCAATAATTAGATTTTGATTATTATCTAACACTTGGTTTCGACCTGTAAACATATATTTAGTTTTCTCTTTGCTAACTTCCAAACCTATCTCTTTAGCTACTTTCAAAAATATTTTAGATTTATTCTTAATTGTATTTACATCATCCCCTAATAAGTCTACATAATCTACATATGCTAACAGTTGAGTCACATCGTTTAATTTTAGTCCTTCGTTAGTTTCTTTTACCTTCCTAACAGCGTATTCTAAGGCAACATTAAAGAGCAATGGAGATAATGCATCTCCTTGTTTTAACCCATCATGAATTGTAAATTTGTCAGACATATTAATTTGTTTAATAGACCAGTCAACCATCGAAGTGTTAAACTCTAAAGTTTAAGTGTTGATCTTCTTTCACAGGGTAAAGCCCCTTTTTACTTGGTTACGTGTTAACGTTGTTTCACTGCTAATGCCCATAGCCCCAGGCTCTCACATAGTAATGCTGTACAAATGTAACGTTTCCACTCTGTAACAGGATATTCTTCACACAAATTCACACTATTTTTATCTTAGTGTGAATCTTTGTGTGCAGAAAACACTGTTATAGGATTGAAACTTTACGTTCATAGTGTTATTTTTGATTCTGCCTTGCTCTTCATTATGAGTGTTTCATCAAACATGGAAACAAGGCTTAATAGTGTGACCCAAAAATAATTTTCGATCTTAAATTGATTTTTTTCATAAATTACAAGAGAGTAGTTGGACTATTCGATGAAACCCCTTGTATTGTGGTTTAAACTACCTCTGCAATTTTTCTTCAAGGTGACATAAAATGCACCCCAAGGTTTCTCTGTATAAGTCATTCACCTTCCTTCAGTGTCGATCTTGCACGATACATCAATTGGCCAGCATATAAAATACAGTTATATTACGAGTGCATCAGAAGATTACGCATATTATTTGTTTACGTTCTGACTAATTTTACATTAAAACCACAGATTAAAGTGATAAGAATGGCCGGGAAGGGAAATTCAAAAGTCGACATCACTCAAAATATTTTAAGCATGCTGGAGGCAAAATAAATTTACCACAATTAATTTCTTAAATCCATTGCCAATTATTTCAGTTAAAAATAATATCGTGCGTACTTGTTAAAAAGATCATGTTAGGAAATTCAAATACTTAAGTTATGCTAGCAAGTGCATTTATAATTCACGAGACAGGAAAGGAGTGAAAAGAAACAGTTTTATGCCCTCCATGTTTTGCACTGTAATTCTATACCGTCCATGTTTTGCACTGTAATTTTATGTCGTCCATATTTTGAACTGTAATTTTATGTCGTCCATGTTTTGCACTGTTATTTTATGCCGTCCATGTTTTACACTGTAATTTTATGTCGTCCTTGAATTGCACTCTAATATTATGTCGTCAATGTCTTGCACTGTAATTTTATGCCGTCCATATTTTGCACTGTAATTTTATGCTGTCCATATTTTGCACTGTAATTTTATGCCGTCCATATTTTGCACTGTAATTTTATGCCGTCCATGTTTTACATTGTAATTTTATGCCATCCATGTTTTGCACTGTTATTTTATGCCGTCCATGTTTTGCACTGTAATTTTATGCTGTCCATGTTTTGCACTGTAATTTTATGTCGTCCATGTCTTGCACTGTAATTTTATGCCGTCCATATTTTGCACTGTAATTTTATGCCGTCCATGTTTTACATTGTAATTTTATGCCATCCATGTTTTGCACTGTTATTTTATGCCGTCCATGTTTTGCACTGTAATTTTATGCTGTCCATGTTTTGCACTGTAATTTTATGTCGTCCATGTCTTGCACTGTAATTTTATGCCGTCCATATTTTGCACTGTAATTTTATGCCGTCCATGTTTTGCACTGTAATTTTATGTCGTCCATGTTTTGCACTCTCGTTTTATGTCGTCAATGTTTTGCACTGTCGTTTTATGTCTTCAATGTTTTGCACTGTCATTTTATGTCGTCCATGTTTTGCACTGTCTTTTTATGTCGTCAATGTTTTGCACTGTCCTCTTATGCTGTTCATGTTTTTCACTGTCGTTTTCTGTCATCGATACTTTGTCAACGACGATTTGACGCTACATCAGTTCCATGGCTTGCCGAACGAGTATAATATCTAAGGCCAGCTTTAGACGAAAGCATTTTATCTTAACATTTTTCTTAACATTAAGCCATGACCAAAAACCTACCGTGTAAAGTGAGAAATCTTATGGCACTTCAGATGCCATGGCATATTTCATGGCATTTCTCAAGGATAGGCTCGGTCCGTAGCATTTTTCGTAGCGTAACCAATCAGAAGCGACCTCATGGTCACGTGTGCAAATGTAATGGCGGTTGCGTGAGATGTAAACAACGTATCACCTCACATTTTTAAACGACGATAACTATTCAACCGAGAGGAATATCGCTTCGTATTAAATGGTTTTAGGTAGAGAAGAAAGGCGCTGATTAAATACATACTTTACAACGTTTACTGTACACGTATGGAAGAATATTTTAGCTTTTTCAATTGTAAACACCGTGCACACAGCATTGACGGTGTAACTCGACGCGCCTTTCGTGCTGTAGGTATTGTACATTGTAATTGAAACAGCTAACCGAAATGTTCTATTAAATGCTTTCGTGCAAAGTACTACCTGTTATAAGATTTTTGGAAGCATTTACGTAGCATTTATGCTAGCAAAAATGTTAAACGAAATGCTTTCGTCTCAAGCCGGCTTTACTAGCACAGATGACGTCACAAAGCTCCCCATCAATTGTTTACCAATTCTAGACGAAACTGGTTCTCTGTCTTGACTCGGCAAGGTGTTCCGAAACACGTCCCTCATCTGTCTTAGGAAAAATCCCAGGAATCCCCACCCCGCTGAGGCGGAAATGACTAGGAGCCTTTAATCTCTTCCTCTGTCGTACTAATCAAGTGGTATCGTCCTTTTGGACCTGTTAAGTCGAGTAAAAAGAGCTTGATAGAGAAGACGAGTGTAGCGAGAATGATAGGAGAGTGAAATGTGAGCACGACAGAGTTTCAAAGTCCTTAATTGCATTTCTCCCCAAAACTTTTAAGATGGCACTACCTGGCAACTGTAGTTGAAAAAAGAAATTCTTGTTTTGCCTACATAAAATGGAGTTTATAAATGCGGTACAAGTATTTTGAATGAAAATATTAAGGTGAAACCAGTGGCGTATTTGAGGCCTTATTTTCGAAGTGGTGGGTGCGTCTACTTGTAAAGAACGATAGTCTACATTCTACACATGACAGAGGTAGAGAAGAAGATAAAGAAAGATAGACTGTGGATATTTCAGCAGTAGCTTCTGCCGATTAGCACGTGCACACCCAAATAAATCTGTAATGCAATGAATTTTTATTATGCTTTTTCACTGAACACTATCTCCTTCAAAACATCAAACGTTCCCACGCCCCATCGCCCCATCGGCTTTGCTTTACCAGCGCCTGCCGTTGAGATGCGTTCGCTTCGCACACAAGTCGCCGTGTACTCGCCTGCCGCTGTTTGCAGCACGCAAGGAGAGAAGAGATTGGCGCCTGTAGCTTGCAGTATTATGGGCTTTACGTATACTGCTAGTGCTGTGTTCACGATACAGCAGTGTTGCAATCCCATTCCATTAGAGGTCTTGTGGCGGAGTAGAGGCAGCACACACATCATCGTAAATCGAGGAATCTTTCTTTTCTGGGAAAGGGACATTTCTATGGTGTCTTCGCCCTCCCTGTTCTGAGCATGGCAGGGGCAAGAAATAAGGGAAGGAAGGGGGGGGGGCAACCGAAAGCGAAACGCGTGTTTTAAACAATGTCTTGCATTGCCATTGCTTAATGCAGCTTGGACCAAAAAAACTGTCCTTGTGGCGCTGTAGTTGATCAACCCGCGCGGAAGAACGTTCGTCAGTCAGGTGTTTTCATTGTGTGCCTGTTCATGCGTTGCAAAATTGTTACTGTCCAAAGCTCGTTCCTGTTTCAGTGGAAAGTGATTTCATGATGAAGGGAAAACTGTACACAGTGAAAGCATATACGTAATATTTAACGTTCTTGAATATTTGGAGGCAAGTTAGCTACAAAGCGCGCAGCGACTGCAGTAATAATACGGATACGGCGGAAAGGAAAGAAACATCCTGAAGTACAAAGCAGGGCAATGTGGATTGAGTGAGTACTGTTATTTTTTTTAGTATTTATTATTCTCTTGATTTCGCTTGTTTTTGTTATTTTGGTCAGTGGGTCATTAGAAATTAACTACTGCTAGATAGATTACAACTGATTTCCTGCATGTGGTCTTTGAATCGGGTACCTTGTTTGCAGGGGCGGCTTGAGATAAAATTTTCACCTGGGCGAGGTGATGCCCCCTCTTGTCCACCTCGGTGCTCCTACTTTCCACCTTGCTCCAATGTTAATCATGGCCATGCTATATATTTACGGTTATGATGACGAAAAATAATAGCCTTATTTTAAAAATACTTTGAGAGTTACTGTTAGAGAACATGTTTATTGTAGGTATGTGACAATGTGTTTATTTAATACCTACATAATGGCATCAAAATAACAGTAATCTCTTAGCTAAAATTCCTACATGATTTTGCAATATGCTTATAAAAATCTTCAGCAGTAACTTCAATTAATTCTTGACAACAATAAATCCAATTCTTTTTTTAAGACACGCACCCGGTGGACGCACATAGTGATTCCGATCCCACTTTAAACTGTAGGTCGTCTCTGCTATTCTGTGCATACATGGACCTAAAAAAATATACTCAAACAAATAATAAGATTTTTCATGAAATACAACTCTCCCATACCCTCATTTTCAGTGGAAGGTGGTCACAACTTGGGTTGCCAATACATTATGTACGCAAAAACTGGTGCGAGTATTTGAGAGGGGTGATGCATGGCTGAAGTGCACACCCATAGGGCCAGACCACCAGCCGCCACTGGGATATTGCTATGTGAAGATAGATTGTGTTTTTGTCTTTGTTAACTGGGAGTTTTGTAACATGGAGTTATAAGTTACGTTTAAGGTACCGATTAGCTTATTAATGATCATTACAACACGTTGACTATTTTATACACGTATAAAACATGGCGAGAGGTGATGATGACTTATCTAAAAACGCTGCAGAATTAAAACAAAATTAATGCACATCAGTCTCTGATGTGTGAGAAGAAGCGCGTATACGTACTCTTCCTTGCAATTGTGAACAATTTCTCACAGAGAAAAAGAACGCAAGAAGCGATTTATTGGGAAAAGACTACTTGCCCAGTACTGCCATCTGTTTTTTGCATACAATTTAGCTATTTTCACAGTTGATTGTAAGACAATCGTTTTGTAAATAGGATTCTTATCAGTTCGTTAGGAATAAATATAGTTGAAAATGTCACTTTCCTTTCATGAAAGCCCTGAAAATTAATTTGATGTAGTTCAGATTGTCTACGTAGTATATGTAAACTAAACCCAATGTAATCTACGCGTAGATTACGTGTAGACAACGAATGTAGAATGTAGATGCAGTGATGTGCGTTTACACGTAAACAACGAGACTACTTTATACACGTAGATGACGTAATCTCTGTAAACAACATGGCGAAAGGTGATAACTTAGCAAAGGGCGCCGTGGAATTAAAACAAAATTATACTGAGTATCAGTTGCTGATGTGTGAGGATAACTTTTCATACGCTCCCTTCCAAATTCGAACAATTTCTTACCTAGGAAAAAACCAAACATAGGAAATATTCTAGTATTTTATGGGGAAAAGACTAATGTTGCCTCACGCCTGCCATCTGTTGGTTTTTTGCATATTATTTATCTTCCATAGTTAATGATAGAAGAGAAGATAAATTTTGTTGTAAATTGGATTCTTTTAAGTTCATTAGAAACAAATATAGTTGAAAATGTCACTTTCCTTTCATGAAAGCCTTAAAAAATTAATCTTAATGCACTTTAGATTGTCTACGTAGTCTATGTAAACTATAACCCAATGTAATCTACGAGTAGATTACGTATAGACAACGCATGTAGACGTAAACTTATAGTGTACGGCACATCACTGTGTAGATGTGAACGTATAATGTAGAGCAAATCATTGGTAATAAGCGATCTTTCCTGTCCATAAACTTGAGGAAAATCACAATTGAAGCTTAGGAATGCTGATTAACGTTCTAAATGTAAGTACGATTTTTTTTTAAAAAATATTAAAACTTGTTTTGCAAAATAAATATCTCAGGGATATGGATATTTTAGTGACCAGCAAATTATAGATAATGGACTAAATGCAATATTTTTACTATTCAATCAATTCTCTCCGATGGACATGTTAACATCTATATGTGTAAATTCCCACCAAACTCTTCAAAATACGACGGTTTTATCACTAGCTTTTTAAAGGTAAGTCTAATAATTCATTTTGATTTACATGTTGTACTTGGTCTATGGATACGTCCAGAACAATTCTAAGGTACTGATACACCAGTTTGGGCCTCCCCGATGGCGCAGTGGTAGCGTCGTAGCCTTGTAATCAAGGGGTCCCGGGTTCGATACCCGGTGGAGGCACAAGTGGTTCGGATCCCACTTTAACCTGTAGGTCCAGTCCCGATTAGCCTTACTGTGCATAAAGTGGACTTAAAAAAAAACTAAACTAAACTGATACACCAGTTTGGAATTTGGAACACCGGAATCTTGGAACTTGGGATATTCTGGACCCTGAAACACTGAACATTCCACAGAACTTCCCTCAATGCTTTTTCTACACACAACCTGGGCAACAACGCGATCAACAGTCCTTGTCAGCTTAAGGCCAGGAGGATCAATTTTAGTGGAAAGACCCTCCCCCAACCGACCTCTCTCTGCGGCGAGCTGGAGGAAGAGAGGTCTGTACGGTGGATGGTTTTAAAAGAGGGAGAAAACATAGCATTTCGCTTATGGGGGTATTATTTTACTTGTTCTCTTGGGTATAACAAACTTCCGATGGCGTAGAAAAACACATGAGCGGAAAGAGGGCACGTCGATGATTTTATTTATCGTCGGAAAAGTCGAAACTCCCATTTCATTAGCAGAAACTTGAAGCTGAAGTTGTTGCGGTTTTTCGCTCCATAAGAAATGCATAGGATTCTGAAAATACTAACTCTCTAGGCTTCTTAAACCCGAAGGTTCATGGCTGCGGCAACACAGGCCTTGCATTTGTCCCTATCCTGAGCAAGATCTATCCAGTCTTTTCCGATTTCCTTTAGGTCCATCTCAACGATATCTCTCCATTTTCGTCTTGGCCTTCCTAAAGGTCTCTTACCATCAGGTTTCCCAACAAGAATCCTGTAAACTCCTCTTTCCTCTCCCATTCGTACCACATGGCCCTCCCACCTAAGTTTTCTTGATTTAATTACTCTAATAATATCTGGACATTAATACAAATTATGTAGTTCTAAATTGTGTAATCTTCTCCCCTCACCTGTCTCCTCATCCCTTTTAGGTCCAAATATTTTCCCAAGGATTTTATTTTCTAACTCTCTTAATTTATGTAATGGACTAAGCTTCGCATCCATATAATACTAAATGCTTGCATATTTTAACATTTAGTTTTTTAGATATTATACGAGAAGATAAAAGTATATGAAGATAAAAGTAATACGCATTCCCTGAATTAAGCCTGCTTTTCATTTCCTGTTTAATATCATTTTTATTTGTTAGTATAACTCCTAAGTTCTTGAATTTGGAAACTGGTTCAAACGAGTTGTTATCAATAATTAGATTTTGATTATTACGTAACACATGATTTCGCCCTGTAAGCAAATATTTAGTTTTCTCTTTGCTAACCTCTAAACCTATATATTTAGCTGCTTTGAAAAATACTTTATCAATATATTGTGTTTACATAATCCCCTAGAAAGTTCCGCATATGCTAACAACTGAGTCACACCGTTTAATTTTAGTCCTTCCTTAGTTTCTTTTACCTTCCTAACAGCATATTCTAAGGCAAAATAAAAGAGCAATGGAGATAATGCATCTCCTCGTTTTAACCCATCATGAATCGTAAATTTGTGAGACACATTAATAACCTCATGAATCTTACTTTATGTTTCACTGTTTCCACTGGCGTAACCACAGGGGGGGAATTGTCCCCCCAGTCTCGGATGGAAATCAATTTTATGGGGACGGGGGGGGGGGCAAACATTGAAGTAAAAGAAAGACAAGGCTAGCAACTTTAACTACAATCAAGTTAGGTTCTGGAACTAAAGGTGCTCTGTGTATTTCACTTACTTCAGATTTATCTCCTACATGAACATTTAAAAGGTCATTAAAGTAGTTCTTCCACCTATTGAAAATATTGCTTGAATCAGCCACAAACTCACCGTTTTTATCTCTTATCAAGTTTACTTTAGATTGCCACCCCTTTCTAAATTCATTTAAACCTTTATATATATCTCTGATGGCCTCCCCGATGGCGCAGTGGTAGCATTGTTGCCTTGTAATCAAGGGGTCCCGGGTTCGATACCCGGTTGATGCACAAGTGGTTCGGATCCCACTTTAAACTGTAGGTCCAGTCCCGATTAGCTTTACTGTGCATAAAGTGGACTTAAAACAACAATTCAATCAATCAATTCAATATATCTCTGATATTTTTAGTTTTGCTGTTTTTTTCAATTTCGTTAATTTTGCTTTTCAAGTAATCTCTTTTTTTCACTTCTGAACGTGCAGTTAACTTCTCTATTTATTCTATTATAATTACTTAAATTTGTATTATCAGAGCTATTTAACCACCTAAGTCTAGCCTGATTTCATATTTCTATTATATTATGACATTCATTATCAAACCATGGCTTATTTTTTCTCGGTTTATGGTATCCTATATTTTCTTTAGCTGCTGATTTTATTGCATTACGAATATGCTTCCAATTCTTATTTACGTCTGTTTCATTTATATTCTCATCATCATTTAAATCCTGCAAAACATCTAATCTATTTGACAGCTTAATTTGGTAATCTTTCTTAATTATTTCATCAGCAAATTATACTGTATTAAATTTTAGAACTTTTAGATTTTGTTGCTTATGATTTATCACTGAGAGTCTTTCTCTTAGTTTAGCAATTACTAAATAATGGTCACTGGCACAGTCAGCACCTCTATGTGAACGAACGTCAATTATACTAGTATGCCTTCTCTTATCAATGACAATATGATATATTTGATTATGAGTTCTACCATCTGGCGAAGACCAGGTATATTTATGGATATCTTTATGTTTAAAAGTGGTACTTTTCATAATTAAATTCTTTGAGGTCGCAAAAGTAATTAATCTTATACCATTATCATTACCTAATTCATGAAGACTTTCTTTACCAATTGTGGGTTTAAATGTATCTTCTTTACCAATCTGTGCCTAACAGAATTTTCATATCATACTGCGAAAATTTATCAAAGACCTATTCTAACTCTGCATAAAAAATCATCTTTAGTATTGTCATCTTCATCTTCCGTTGGTGCATGGATGTTTATTAAAATAATTTTTCACCACCTACCTTGTAAAACTGCACATGATATCTTATAATTAATAAATTCTACTGTTTTAAGGGCCGAGATAATTCTATTATTTATGAAGAAGCCTGTTCAAAAATTATGATTTTCAGTACCACCATTGAAAAAAGTATAATTTTTAGTTTTACAATTACCTTCTCCTGGCCACCTAACTTCCTGGACAGCTACTACATCTAATTTATACTTAACTAACTCATTAACTGCACACTGAAATGCCCCAGGTCTGTAAAGGCTCAGAACATTTCAGGTACCTAATTTAATATCCTCATTCCTCATTCCTATGACCTCCGAAAGTAGTCCCCGGAAATGCGGATGGGAGACCAATTTTACCTCCGGAATATTTTACGTAGGGAACATCCATGGCCTCATATTGCTGATTCTTGACATACAGGATATTTTTTACAGGGCAGAGTTGTCAGCTCTACGCCAAACCCCCAATATGAATGGAGGAGCTGATCAGCTGATCCCTCGGATCTAGCTGGGAGGACCACATGATAGTCGACCAACCCCATCTTTACCAACTGTAGGCCGCTCATGCCTGTACCCAGAGGAGGGGCCATGGCCCCCCTCCTCGAGCATGAAATTTTTAAATGTGAACCTATAAAAAGCTACGAAAATAACATTGACGATTTTTCTAACTTGTAAAAATTTCAATTTCGTCCTTTCATAAATCAATGTGTTTGTTGTTCAGAGAGGCAGTCTCCAGAAGCATGTAGTCTGCAAAACTGGGTACATTTAGTTTTTTTAACCATTGATGCAAAGCTAGCAGCAGTGGCGGCGATTGGAGGGGCATTGGGGGGGGGACGCCATTTTCACTTTTGCTCCTGCATTATGGCCTATTAATGCTAAGCCTTGTCTACCCAGACCAGGTGGAGACACATAGTGGTTCGGATCCCACTTTAAACTGTAGGTCCAGTCCCAATTAGTCTATCTGTGCATGAAAGTGGACATAAAACAAAAAACTCAAAATGAAACTTGTCTACTAAGAGAAGGCAAATTGTCCTTGCCACCAGATTTGGCAACCAATCACAGCTACTGGCTACCAGGTTGAAAAATCTTTCTCTCTCTCTCTCTCTCTCTCTCTCTCTCCTTTCGTTAACTATAGCTCGCTTCGATCCTTCGTAGCGGACTATGGATTAACTCACATTTAGAATTCTTTACTGTAATAACAATTGTTAATGAGTATAATTTAATTTATAAATATATTATTTTCTGAACATAGAATTATCGTGGCTGTTCAATGGGTCTGGTAAAAAAGGTAAAGTGTTCCCCTGTGCATAGCACCACGCCATGAAGGCGTATAGGTTGTGTGGGGGTAACGCCCCACACTTTCTTGATCCGGTCGTTAGTGGGGGTGATGTGATCAGCATCACGTCCCTGACCGCTTTTACCCCCCAGGGTTTCCCCCAGGTACCCATGTTATTCGACGCTGGGTGAGCGCCGGGGCCGCTTCCACCGTTAGAAAAGTTCCCGGATTTGAACCGGCCGGGGATCGAACCCGGGACCTTTAGCATGGTAGTCAGACGCGTATTTGAAAACATTTTTAATTTGCGAAACTCAGAACTATCCGAATATTTGTGACCAGTATCGGAGATTGGTTTGGTGCAAAAACTGGAGAAGGGGAGGGGTGGAGCAAGGACAGTTATTTTTTCTTGGTGGACAAACATTAAGAGGCAATAGTGAGGGGAGAAAAGTGGCAAAAAATGTCGGGGGCAGTGCCCCTAGGTCCCCCCAAATAGCCGCCAATGCATGTATGTGTGTGTGTATGGATCTGGCCCCTTCCTCAAAAGAATCGTGGGTACGGGCCTGAGGACGCTAATAGAGCCATGACAGGACAGCTCTGTAAATCCCAACCGAGCAAAATGTTGACCATTTCACTCTGTTGGTTGACTAACTGCAGTTCATTAAGGATAATATTGTTAGCACACACACATTGATTGATAGATGGAATTATTGTTTTAAGTCCACTTTATGCACAGAAACGCTAATCGGGACTGGACCTACAGTTTAAATTGGGATCCGAACCACTATGTGCCTCCACCGGGTATCGACCCCGGGACACATTGATTACAAGGCAACGATGCTACCACCGCTCTATCAGAGGCCCAAACACATACATAAGGAACGATAGAAAATGTGTCTAACACTGGGTGCAGCTAGTTTGGTCGTTACCTTACATAATCATAAAAATGAGTTTCCTTACATTTTCAGAAATTTTACATGAAAAAGTATTTCAAGGTTTGAATTTGTTAATTTTAATAATTGCGTGAATCCAAAAGGACTCACACTCCAAAAAAATATTGATATCGAACCCGATATCCACTTTATGCACATTATAGATAGGCTAATCGAAGAAAATAGAGGGTGCTGCTTTCTTAAGTGGAGCTCTCAATAATGCTGTCGTGAGAATTGCAGAATACTTTTAAAATTTGTTGAAAATTTGACTTTATGCGTCAAGGAATCAATATTTTCTTATCTATCGTATTAATTCACAAATGTTTACGTAAGACACATTTCGCAATATTTTCATTTTCTTTCATTAATATAATAATAACAAGGAGATAGAGTTGAGCTGCCATCTAGTGACACTTTTAGTAAACATCTGAATTACTTTCCCAAACATTCTAATTTGCTGATGGCGTGGCGTATCGTTTTAGGATGTTTCAATTTTGAACATGTTATTTTGTTGTTTTTTCTGTGCAAGATGCAGGGGCGTAACATGCGGGTTCCGCAATAAGGGCGGATCCGATGTCTAAGGGTTGGAAAAATTGTGCAGATTATTTTCGTATTTCTCATGTACAACAATTTACGCAAATTTTTACGATAACTTTTGAGTATATTGTGAATGCGCAAGTAATCGCAGCCTTAGTCTCAAGTTTAATTTTCTTTTGGAAAACGTAATACACATGCACGTAGCCAGGGTGAGGGCTAAGGGGGTTGAAGCCCTCCCTCCGAAATCCTGCAAATATTTATTTTAAATAGTGAATAGTGGTAATTAATTGTACTTCCTTAGCAGGATTAAACATTATATCGAAAAAACGTTTAGTGCACAATAGAGGAACCATGTTATATTTTTATATTCTACCATTTAATCCAAAGAATAAGTGGATCCACTCCACAGCTTCCAAAATTTATAGTTTTCTTTGTGAGATGTCGCACAATATAAACTTTGTGAGTAAAATTTGACCCTAACTTCTAAAGCCTTTTTCTTAACGGATAGTGCAAAAGTTAATAACAAATTACAATAACTATGTACACTAAATGTACAAAATGTAAGAAAAATAATGGGCAACACTTGTGTTGGATATTCACTCATAGTACGGTGAATCGAGTAGCAATCCACTTATATAATAATAAAAATATTAACAAGAAAAATAAATTTGGATTAAAATTGGTTTATTTTTAATAGCTTATAAAAGTTATTATTGTAAATTGTCAATTATAACCATGGTAATAATTATTGTCATTCTTATTTCTAATAATCAAGTTTTATCAGTGGCCTTCCTCCCTCCCTCTCTACAAATATTTCTAGTGACGCCTGTGCTGATAAGGGATGAGCCACAGGAGTAAAATTCTGGCTACGGTCCTGGGTACTGAAGTGAAGACAAGGACATACTAAGATTAGGGATGGTGTTCAGTCGAGAAATATATAACAGCGTGCCCAAAGGGGGTTGGTGGGATGTTATAACCCCTCCTTGGCCCAGTATTCCTAAAAAAAAAGAACATCAAATGCAGGAAAAGATGTCAAAATGAGGGCTGACTACTATAAACAGTATACCTAATCCCTCATTTCGAAAATCCTGGGCACGCCACTGTCAGAGTCTCATCGCCCAAATATTCACAGCGTGTAGATGTAAACAACCCAAAAAGATAACGTTTTCCTGTTTGACACCTCGTTTCGATGCTAGAATCCCTCGACAATGGACTGAATGTATGTAACAACGCCGCACAGATTGATTTGTCACTAATGAAATGGCTTTGCAATAACAATGAACAAAACATATAACCTGTGTGTATAATCAAGTATTTAAACGTATGCTATGTCTATGTCTAAATAGGTCGCATACTGAAATAATATTGGTTTAGGTAACATTTGCAGGTATCACATATTTTATTTTACTGAAGTCTTGAAAAAAGTCCAATTTCAATAATCTTGTCCTAAAAAAATCTTGGGAGGGGGATAATTTTTGTTATAATAATAAATAAAAGCATTCAGTTTTCATCACAAATATACTTTTCTAAGGATAATATATAATATCGAAAACATACACATGAACGAAGGATAATGTGTATTTGTTAATTGTTGCATGTGTATTCTGTCCCTCTGGCAATGGGTTCGAATCCCGACCTGGGCATAGGTGTTCTTTGTTTCATCTATTTCCACTCTATTATGACTCATCCTCATCGTCACAATTAGCTACATGTGGCAGAAAAGCGACGCTAAAGAACAAAAATCAAATTTAGGATCTCTCCCAGGATAATAATGATGATAACTGTAATAATTTGGTAACAAAACTAGAATTTATTGCTATTCCTTTATAATTATTATACTGGCTCCTTAATTGCTATTATATTATTTGTCCCCCACCCCCTTCCTTTCATGTGTAATTGTGTCAATTTGCATATGTCCCGATAGGCATCACCCTACCGCAAGGAAAATTTAGGTAATTTTTCCATATTTTCCCCACCAAATTTCCCTCTCTTCCCACAGAGCGTCTAATAAGAACGATGAATCATATTATATTATAAATAAAATAAACAGCTGGTGCGAGACAGTTACTTTTCGTCTTCGCCCAAGAGGAGGGGTGGGTTATTCGAAAATGCGGAAAGAAGAAGATTCGTAATGCTGTTGTAGTATTACATGGCTTCACCAATGTTATGATAGTATTGCAGTCATAGGCGCCGACTCCATGGGGCTTGGGGGGGGGGGGACTCGAGCCCCCCCAATGTTAACGATGTGGGGGCAGAGCCCCCAAATAATTTTGCTTTAGAGGATCTAATGTATTATTTTGCTTCTCTTGTAAAGTTTACTCAGAATTGTGCCACATGAACTTAACTTTAAATACACATTTGAAATGTTCTAGAATGTAGACCATCAATTTGGGGGGCTGAGACCGCTAAACCATCAACTTTGGGGGGGGGGGGCTATGACCAGAGACAGCAAAACACATGACTTATTACTATATACTAAGTATGTAATTATGAGTATCGTTAAAATTTTTACTAAAAAGAGTTTCAAAAGACGATGTGCATGAACTAGGGTAGTGGATGAGACTTTTGGGCTACAAATGGCTCTAACATGACATTCAGAACGAGATCATTGATATATTAGGGAGATCTGTTTTGCGCTCCGTGGTAGCAGATATTAAAAGTCGGGAATATTTTGCTATTATGGTTGAGGAAACTTGTGAAATATCCATTCGTGGACAATATTAATGTTCTGCATTAGAACTGTGAATAAAAGTTTTGATATTTTTGAGGAATTCATGGGCTTTTACGTGATTCCGAACACTGAGATCAAAACTTAAAAAAGGGAGAGAGTGAGTCATTCATTAATTTATTTCAGTGATCAGAGGCCCACCAATAATTTTGACAAGTCGGCGCCCCTGATTGCAGTTAATGTACAATAGTTGCAACATTAAGGTCCAAAGTAGCGTTATAGTTAAACTCATTGATAGACACCACCTAAGCCGGCACACAATCAGCAACACAGTCGCTTATAGACGATCCCTGTCACACGGCGTACAGCTTGGTGCTTAATATTTACATTCGATTCTTACAAGTATTCGAATGGTACTGTATTCTGCAAATTAATAATGTATTTTAAACTTCATTTAATTTTCTTATGCCATTGAACAGCCTTGATAATTATATCCTTAGAAGCAAATATATTTAAAAATTAAATTACACGTATTAGTAGTGACTCTTATCAAGAATAATGAATGTGATTTAACAACAAAAAAAAAGTATTAAATAGGGACATTCTGGCAGGCTTGCATCATAGTTACAATATTGCCAAATACTGCAGATTAATTGACTGAGTTGGTGTTTAAAGTGCACTTTATGCACAATAAGGCAAATCCGAATTGGACCTACAAATTAAAATGGGATCAGAACCACTATGTGCCTCCACAGGGTCACTTTTTTTACAAGGCGACGACGCTACCACTACTCTATCGGAGGCCTAAGCACAGAAACATAAAGAACGATAGAATATGTCTGTCTAAATCCTGGATGCAGTTAGTTACCTTTGTTATATAATCATAAAATGAAATGAATTTCCTTAACTGTATTTAAATTTTCAGTAATTTTACATGTAAAAATATTTCAGGGTTTGAATTTGTTAATTTTAATAATTGCGTGAATCCAAAAGGACTCACACTCCAAAAAAATATTGATATCGAACCCGATATCCACTTTATGCACATTATAGATAGGCTAATCGTAGAAAATAGAGGGTGCTGCTTTCTTAAGGAGAGCTCTCAATAATGCTGTCGTGAGAATTTCAGAATACTTTTAAAATTTGTTGAAAATGTGACTTAATGCGTCAAGCAATCAATATTTTCTTATATATCGTATTAATTCACAAATGTTTAAGTAAAAATAGTTTCGTAATATTTTCATTTTCTTCCCTTAATATAATAATAATGAGAGAAGAGAGTTGAGCTGCCATCTAGTGACGATTTTAGTAAACATCTGAATTACTTTCCCAAACATTCTTATCTGATGGTGTATCGTTTTAGTAAGTTTCAATTCTGAACGACATGTTATTTTGTGGTTGTCTTTGCAAGATGCAGGGGCGGATCCGAAGTTTAAGGTACAGTTTTTTTTCGTATTTCTCATGTACAACAATTTACACAAAATTTCACGATAACTTGGGGAAATTACATTGTGAATGCGCAAGTAATTGTAGCCTTAGTCTGAAGTTTTCTATTCTTTTGGAAAACGTAGTACACAAGCACGTAGCCAGAGGGAGGGCTAAGGGTGCTGAAGCACTCCCCCCGAAATCCTGCAGATATCTAATTTAAATAGTGAATAGTGGAAATTAATTTTACTTCCTTAGTAGGATTAAACATTAAAGGTAAGAAAGATAAAGTGGTCCCCTGTGCTTTGCACCACACCATGAAGGCGTATAGGGGGTGTGGAGTTAAGCCTCCACACTTTCTTGATCACGGCCGAAGGGGGGGGGGTGATGTGATCAGCACCACGCCCCTGGCCGGCTCTACCTCAGAGTTCCCTCCAGATACCAACGCTGAGTGGGCACTGGAGCCGCTTGAACAGGTGGAAAAGATTCCGGTTCTCCCCCGCCGGGGATCGAACCCGGATCTCTCGCCTGGTAGTCAGACGTCCTAACGACTTTTTTAATTTTTTTTTTAAAGGAAAGCCCCTAAGCGGAAGCTTCCCCCATCACACTTATTCATTCATATCATTTTCACTCAAATATCTTGTTCAGGACTTTCAGGACAGTTCATAGCATCATAGTTATAATGTTATAATTACTACATACTGCAGATTAATTAATTGATTGAGTTGGTGTTTTAAGTCCACTTTATGCAGAGTAAGGCAAATAGGGACTGCACCTACAGATTAAAATGGAATCCGAACCACCTCGAAGATACTGCAGACTGCAGATTTATGGAGTTTACCTTTTTCCACAAACAGTCTATGCAAGACCAAAATCGAAATTCTTTCGAAATCTGAACAATCGACAATGTTATTTTCATAGAGTTTTACAGGTTTACATTAAAATATTTCATTGTTCGAGGGGGGGAGGGCAATGCCCCCACCACCTTTGATTCGGGCCTGGGGTGCTTCTTCTCTATATCGGGGAAGAAATTCCTCGACTCAACTAACAGTGGAGAGCCACAACTTACTCACAGATGCTAATACTCCATGCTTCTGTGGTCACGAACAGGACTGGTGCGGGGCACATTCAGCTAAACCTTAAGCCTTAACCTGGCGCGCCCCTTTCATCACCTTAAGTAGACACGTTGGGTCAAATTTGACCCCCAAATATAAAATATTATTTGCAATCAAGTAAGATTCACATGCACCAAAGACAACTTTTATGTGATTAAATTGACTATTTTCAAGAACTTAAAGTAGTTCTTGAACATAAGAAGGGTTGCATTTTCACCATCACAAAACATTTCCTTGAAATAGTTAAATCAAATTATGATAATAAAGAAAGTGCCTAATAAGAAGTACAATTTTTCTTTTGTTGAGTATACACCTCAAATATTTGTGTAAGATTAGCAATATCAAATTTTTAAAAAATACATTTTTTAAAGAACTTTCTCCCTTGAAAAAAATTGAAGTTCCAATACATATTAATTTAAACAATCTCTTTCGTTATAAACAAATAACTAAATGGGACCACTGTATTATTTTTCTAGATCATATATTATGTCACATAAACCTGTTTTGTTTTCTTTAACTTCATCGGTCAATTTGGCATTTCATTCCTGTCGTGTATGTACGCAGAGGTTACATTCACACACGTAGGTACTTCATAATATAATGATAATTACGAGGATACTAAATAACAATGATTTAATACTAAACTTAGAAAACAATTTTTCCAAGATGGCTCAACTCATAATTTCATAATCGACAACTTTACAAACAATTGAATGTTCACCCAGATATTATGCACACTTATCAATTCCCTTACAAATTCTCACTTCAATTAGGTCCTAAATTTCCTCCAACAGCCGCCGTATACACTCCTGCAGTCTTTCATACTCCAAGGTTTGAACGATTCTTAGAAAAATTAAACATACACTTTAAAACCCGGTCCCACAACACAGAACAAGTAAAAACTGCTAAAATATTTCCTTCAGGAAGCACAGTAAGCAAAAGTTCTATAAAATGAACAACAACAACAACAAAACACATATGTTACCAGGCGCGTGGGGGTAAATTTGACTCCCATCAATCTTAGAACAGCTTTGCCTTGTTGCAGTTGCATACATAATGAAGGAAGTGGCCTTGACAGTTGAATCAGACTGTTTTAAGAAGGTAATAGATAAACTAGCAGCGTGGCCAACTGACAAGTGTATTGGCATTAAAAAAATACCCACCTGAGGGTCAAATTTACCCTCGCGCGCCTACTTCAAGCAGCTTAAAGGTTAACCTAAAAATGGACACGTGGTTAGGTTAGGAGGAACGAACCCGGATGTGCAAGTCCCAAATCTGGTAAACTAATAGAACGAGTTTAAAACGTTTCAGAAGCATGCAGAATGAATTTTGGATAATAAACCTTTTCGAGTAAGGCCTCATCTCCAGGAAGCTATCAACTCGCGGCAAGCCACGGCACCTAACGACCTGTTGAGTGAGATGAGTCAAGGCAAAATGGATAATAAACCTTTTCCTGCTACCACAAAAATAGGCAATAATTATGCTGGAGAGTTCAATGAACTAACCGATCTGTAACTACGCACTGGCAACAGTGATGTGCGTCTACGCGTAAACAACGATAACCTACATTCTACACGTAGACTATTTTATACACGTAGATGACGTAATCTATGTAAACAACATGGCGAAAGGTGATAACTTAGCAAAGGGCGCCGTGGAATTAAAAGAAAATTATACTGCGTATTGCTGATGTGTGAAGAGAACTTTTCATACTCTTTCTTCCAAATTCGAACAATTTATCACCTAGGAAGAAACCTAATATAGGAAATATTCTAGTGTTTTATGAGGATAAGACCACTCTTGCCTCACGACTGCCATCTGTTGTTGTTTTTTGCATACTATTTATCTTCTTCCATAGTTGATGATATAAGAGAAAATAATTTTTTTTTCTAAATAGGATTCTTTTCATTTCGTTAGGAAACATATATAGTTGAAAATGTCACTTTTCTTTCATGAAACCCTTGAAAATTAATTTTAAAGCACTTTAGATTGTCTACGTAGTCTATGTAAGCTACAACCCAATGTAATCTACGCGTAGCTTACGTGTAGACAACGCATGTAGACGTAAACTTATAGTCTAAGGTACATCAATGACTGGTAATGAATGATCATCATTTTTCAGAATGAATTTTAACTAGACTTCGACAACTAGTTAACTTGACTAAGATAAACTTCAGCGCATCCTTATTCTATATTGTTTATATCACTTCTCTTTCTTCTTCCCTTATAATATTATTCCTTTCCCTATACTTTACTAATTATTCATCACTTTTTCAAGTAAAAAATATTACCGTAATATTTAATTTAATTCTGTAATAACTCATAGATATTTTGTGTCATAGTGCTGCCATCTATTTTCATCCATGTAACTATGGCATAATAAACTTATTACCAGATACGTATTTCTTTCGTTCTTGCATTCGGCATGTGCTTTTCAAGAAAGTAAACATTCTGTAGGTTATTTTGTTACGTATTGTTATGTAAAGTTTTCTAGAACATTTCACTTTTATTTAATCATCCTCCACAGTGATAAAATTCATGTTTTGCTTGTACACATTGAACCAAGTGCAACAATACTCTGGTCCGTAGTAACTAACCTGTTAGATTCACAAAAATAAAACTAAGATATTTTGTGGAACTATCTTTTCAACCATCTAAGCAAATCCCAGTCGAGGAGCCAATCGGTATCTGTGCTGACGAACGCCATCTTGAAAAGAGTCCGCCATCTTGGATTTTTTATTTGATATATCCCGGCAGGGGCCCCAGATTTTCAAAAACATTGGGTGGGCTCAAACACTTGAATCATAAGTTCAAAAAAAATCTCATTAATACCTACTTGTTTTTAAGAAAATCTGTTATTTACTGATTTCAATAAGAACACAACGAATCCCGATAACAAGTATATTAATAATAAAAATAATAAGAATAAAATTATTGAGTGGGCTCGGGCCCCACGGATCCACATAAGTAACACAATTGTGTGTATTTTATATGTAACACCCTGTATTATTTTAAGGAAAAAATCTCCGCAACTATCCCTCCTGTGGGCACTCCTGACCAGTTTATGAAATTTGTACTCAACTCCCCAAATGAAAAACATCAAGATCTCCTAGGGTGCTGTGTATTTTTGGAGCACTATAGTATCTGGCGACGAAAAATCGGTTCAGTCTAGCTTATCATGTATGGAGATAACATTAAATTTAGTACACGAGTGACTGTTGGTATTTTCAGGGAGGATGCCAACGTATCTTAAATTTCTTCTTCAAACTCTTTCCACAGAATTTCTTCAAGTTATATTCCCACAAGGAATAGCCTACCCGCCCCAGGTAATGCCTTAATGCGCGGGATAAGGTCTGTCCTCCAAACGGTCATCCGGGGAACAATTCCAGGTTCCCGGGGTCCCTAAACACAGGAAAGCTAATCTTGGCAGCCATTGCTCACCCTTCACGAAATCAGCAAAGAGTTGCTTTCGTCGCCTGGAGGACAAAGATACAACTTGAAGTCCTTGTCTAGAGATTCCAGCTGAGTTTCAGCAGCTTGTCGTGGGTCTAGTGCCGTTTGCTGAAAGCTGGAACGTTTTTTTTTTTATCTCTGAGATTGTCTTCGCTCTCTTTTCTTCATTTTTTTGGGGGGCATTTCCCAGCAGCCATATACTGCACAGATAAAGAAGTGATCTTTCAGAAAGTCTCATCACAAAGTAAAACAATAGTAAGGGGAAAAGTGACAGTTTCGTACCAGGTGTGCCTTTAAAACTACTGTTGTACGTACAAGAGAGTATGAATTTTTCTCCATGTTACAAGTAGAAGCTGTTTATAAAGTTGATTATTAAGCTAGACACGATCTTTGAAAAACATGATGAATAAGTACTGTTCCTTCGTTTTGGGTCTGGGACGAGATAGCGCGTGAACAGCGCTTACAACACACTTTAGTACTCGTTATCTCCCTCTATATAAAAATGAATGTATGTGTGTATATGTGTGTGTTTGTTTGTTCAGCAATAACTCTCGAACGCCTAGAGCGATTTCAACCAAGTTTGATACACGTATCACTTGCAACCTGGAAATAAATACTGTGGGGGTAAGACGCCCCTGGCACCCATAGGGGTGGGGTGGGAAGGGGTGACATGTAAAAATAATCGGAACCACCGATATAAAATTCCGCACAAACAGACATCCGTGACTCTATGCAATCCGCACAACGATAGTGTTTCTCGGGTTGTCTAACATTCAGGCTGTGTTGCGAATGGAATCCATAGTTTTCGTGACACTTCCAATGCGGTTCAACTCCAAGTTCATCACCTATCGGCATGCGGGGGGGGGGGGGGGGGAGAGGGGTGAAAAATAAAATGTCACAAAAGACCTAGATTAGTGTCGAATCCATAGTTTTCGGAGTCTCTAAGCTAATTGGTGACATTCACGATGAAATAAAATTAGTTACATTTTACACTATAGTTAGAATTCATTATTTTCGTGTCTAATACAAGATTGGGATAAATAAATACCCGGGCAACGCCAGGTAATCAGCTAGTGTAATATAAATATCGGGTAATTCCCTCGCTAGAGGCCCCAAACTTTTGTTTATAAAACTGAAATTTACTTATAGTTGGTCTTGAAATTTTGTGTGCACATACCGTCAACAATGTAAGACAGGATCTAACTATTCGCAATGGTAGCCGGACAATTGCGATGGTGGACAATTGCGATGAACAAAGAAGTGAAAGGGCGGGTGGACAATTCCGATGAAATTTTAAATCTTCTATCACATTGAAGGGTGACTTAACACCCCGTATAATACCTCTTACAAGAGAATTATGTGAAATATTGATATTTTCGGCTGGGAATTTGGTTCAAGCAAGTTTTTGAACATGCGCTAGAGCAGACACCTTTTGAAATCACCCGTTTCCTCATATGTGCGAATACACTTCCCAACTCTCTCGTTGATTTTAATGTCACGCTTCTTCCTTTTCTGACCTTCTAGATTAAGATCCATCCGCATGTACTTGATGCTGATGTCTTCTGCTTGGCATTTTTGGATGCGGTCTTCCAAGCCATGTATTTATTTTGTTGTTCCAACCTTCTACAGCATTATTAGTTCTGTGGCGCCTTTGGTAAGGTTAGGTCCTGATGGTCGCAATTGTCCTACTATTAATGTGTAACATGACATTCACCGTAAAAATAATCGCAATTGTCCGTGATTTTGGCTTCATCGCAATTGTCCGCCATCGCAATTGTCCTACATTTCCTCGCATAGGTTTGGACTCTTCCAGTGACCTTCATTTGTTTTGTTCCGCCACAATGCATCTCGCCGTATAGGGATTACAATGTACACAATCGAAGAGCGTGTGTTCCTCGTTCGTAAATACTTGTAAACTGGTTCATTGAAAGCATGTCAAAGGGCATTTCAGACTGAATTTCGTGTGCGACGTGTACCTTCAAAGTGTTGTATCGAGAAATTGGTAAGAAAGTTAGAGACAAAACAGGATGTACCGTAAAGGAGCGATTACTGGCATCATCATCAAAATCTTTGCGAAGACTTTCCCAAGAAACTAATCTCCCATATTCCACGTGTCAAAAAGCTGCAAATAAGTATACAGAAATAAACCCCGCACAATCGCAGCCCATAAGCAGCTATACACAGTGATGTGCCGTAGACTATAAGTTTACGTCTACATGCGTTGTCTACACGTAATCTACGCCGTAGATTATATTGGGTTGTAGTTTACATAGACTACGTAGACAATCTAAAGTGCACTAAAATTAATTTTCAAGGGTTTCATGAAAGAAAAGTGACATTTTCAACTATATTGGTTCCTAACGAAATGAAAAGAATCCTATTTACAACAAATTTCTCTTCTCTTCTATTATCAACTATGGAAGCAGGCCCGTAGCTAGAGGGGGGCAGAGGGGGCAACTGCCCCCCTGAGAGCCTGCCTTGCCCCCCCTGTGAAAGATACAGAACATATTCCTACCTGGAATTCTCACTAATCTTTACAATTATATTCTGTATTACTCTAGCAACATAACAAAAACATTCATTGATTTTGTGATTTATGAAGGTGGATTCCGTATAATGTTGTATCAGGATTGGGGAGAAAGAATTCCCTTCCAGTTTCAGACTTCGGGAAATGATTTCGCAATTTTCAGTATATAGAACAGTTGTGACAATTTGAGTAGTCTTGTATTAAAGGTGCCTAATGTGTTTGGATGTTTTTCTTGGATGTGTTGCTATGAGGTTTGAACTGCATATTTTTTTGTTTCTCAAGTCTACCTTTTGGTAATAGCGATTCATGTGATAGAGAGAGGGAGCGGATATTTGATTTTTGTTACTTAGCGTTGCTTTTCTGCCACATCTAGCTAATCGTGACAGTGAGTGACGATGTGAAATTGATGAAGAGACACTCACAAACAGTGTTGCAACCACAGGGTGGCAGGGGCTTTGTCCCCCAAATCTTGGACGGAAGTCCAATCCAGGGGGACAAGTAAAGAAGTAAAGAAACATGACTAGCAGAATCTAAGAACAGCAGGACAAATGGATACTCGAGATGGAATTAATTTTCAAGTCTTTCTTGCATTTTTCTTCCAGACGGCTAAGGGCACTTGCAAGGGGCACAGAGGGGCAATTGCACCTTCGATTTCAAATTTTATACAAATAAAAGTACATTTCGTAAAATTTTCTTGCTCGCTTCGCTCGCAAACAAAATACCTACTATTCATATAGTCCAAGTTCAGAGCCATAGCTAGGGGGCAGCGGAAGTCAGCCTTGGGAGCCAAAACGATCTGAATGAAGTGTACATGGAAGTTATACTGTACGTGTCATATGTACAAAAAGAATAATGCCCGTCATGCATATTCTGTCATTGAAAAATACAGTTTTCGTGCTTGTTTTCCATTACTAGCTAATATGAAATTGAACGTGTTGGACTAATATTTCACATAATTTGTTGAAACACAAATGCTTTAGCACCGACTTCTACCCCCTTTTGCATGATTTACGACGATAATAACGTATTTTAATGCTACTATTATTACTACCACTACCACCACTATATTAATATTATTATTATTGGCACGTTTGTCCTGGTACTTGACCCCCCTCTCCAGATAAAAATTTGTGGTTTCGCGTCTGCTCACAAAGAACACTCATGCCCAGGCTCGAACCTGGAATCCCCTGGCTTCGTAGTGTGTTATGATGGAGGTCGGCTAATGAAAGATGTGGGACAGCTTACTGGCTCAAATTATTATCAAACATGATGAAAATGTGATAGTGTTTCACATTTATTATTTCGGTTAGAAAACTATAAAATTTGTAGTTTGATTAGAGTTACACTAAGCATCTTATGGAGTGTAAATATCAATTTCAAATCTTATGAATCATTTCTCTATGCAAACGCATCAAATATGATAAGCAACATAGGTGTGTGTTATGATATCCATTTTATAAAGGAAAATTTAAGTTTCAACCCTTACTGTTTGCATGATATCGTTTCCATATTATGCTATACGGTGCGTCCATTTCGATCTGCAGCCGAGAGATCGGGAGAAACGTGGCGGGCGGCGCTGACGGAGGTGCCGACATTTGCGGCCTGTAATGCCCGCTTATTTTTATGGACGTATGCAGACATTTATATAAATATTGCAAAACAAGCACTAACCTGTGTTATAAGAGTACGGTATTAATTTTAGTAGCTTAGTGGCTGAATGTGCCGATGATTTTGACACGCCCAGCTCTTGTGAAACACGGCGTAGAGGTTTGTTTGGAGAACGTTCTAAAGCTGCACCAATATCATCGAGTTTTGCTTCAGTTAGAATCCGTCGTTTTTGCTTAGTCGTTTTAAAATTTAACGATCCAGTTTCTCGTAATTTAAGGACAAGATGTCTAACCGTATCTCTGTGTGGAGGTGAAACGCCTGGGAATTTATGTACAAATTGCCTACACACTTCTCGACACGAGTCTGTTTTCACGTACGTGTCATACATAAAAAATCTTTGTTCTAACGTGAACCTTGCGGCTGGCATTCCAATCGTCTCACTGACACAACACACATACACACTGCAATAACACAAACAAGTAACGGGAAGTAACCAAGAATAACACTCTTACGCACAGTACGAAATTAACACGCTCTTGGTTTACATCTGCCTGCCACTATATTCACAGCTTTGTAGTCGCGAAGGAACAAAAAACTTGAGCTAGAAGATTTCGGATTGCAAGGAAGCTCACGAACACCATTAGCTTTTAACGGTTCGTCTGCAGCGTAATCTTGATACAGTGTTGCATATTCGAAACCTCCAAGCGATCCCCATCGACACAAAACTCTTTCAAGGATATAAACTTAAGCAGGACGTTACTGGTCAAAACTATGATTAAAATGTTTTACAGAGTATTATCTGTGGCTCTTAATATAATTTCTAAAGCGTATTTATTTGTGTATATAAGGGTGGAACTTGGAAGAATTACAGAAGAACTTTTGCGTGTTATAACACAGGTTAGTGCTCGTTTTGCAAGATGTCCACAAAAATAAGCGGGCATTACAGGCCTCAAATGTCGGCATCTCCGTCAGCGCCGCCCGCCACGTTTCTCCCGATCTCTCGGCTGCAGATCGAAATGAACGCACTGTATATTGCTCTCAGAATTTTAAACGGCAGTAAAAATTAATTCCATTTGCAACTGCGAAGCTATCAATGGTATTGCATACATTAAGAACAGAAGATGCCATATTTCGATTGCTTGTAACATCGAAAGTAGAATTAGACAAGTAAATAGTGACTGAGAAGAGTATCAGTATAAAGAAACTGATGTTTGGGGTTTGTACGCTTCTGCTCAAAAAGTGATGATGATAAGCAGCCCAGAGACCTCGTGCCGCGGAAATGGGGTAAGCGAAGGAGGCCCCTTATATCGTTCGGTTTCGTACCATAGTCATTAAGGAAGATATTTTTCATAATGTAAAGAGGATACAAAATTTCCCTCTATAAAACTTGATATGAAATATTAATGATTACACTGTAATCCAAGAAGTCATTGATCAATCAAGGGATTCCTATTTGTTTGTCGGGTGTCAATCACATGTATTTCAACAACACAATATTTTGCAAAATGGTTAACGTAACCAGTAGGCAAACATTGTCTGTAGTGATGCAAGAGTCTTTCATTTGAAGCAAATAGCATCCGTGGTGGAGTAAGAGACCCATGTTTCAATGTATTAGCAAGTAGGCCTACAAAAAATGTATTACAATTTTTTACACATTTCATGAAAGTCTAGATACTATGTATCCATTCTTATTTAATTAATTCGATTTTTCTTGCATAACACAACACAATGGTGTTGTTGGATTCTCGTTAGATTCCTTTGTGCGTAAAAATCTTGCATACTGGAAACTAGAGGGAAACATTATGAAGCACGATTTATAAAGGACTTCCTTAATCAGTTCTGCAGAGAAGCCCAAAGTTGTTGGTACATATTAATCATCTGTTAACATTATTGACCTGTAAATATAAAGTAGATACAGTCCCGATTAGCCTATTTATGTTAAACTTTATCTTTGTATTCTTTGGTAGTCCGAAAGGTTATAATCGAAATATTGGTATTTGATGTTGCTTGAACTTTTATTGTTCGTTGGAGTTTCAAGATAACATCCCTTTCCTGTTACTTATTACTTTTGGAGGAGGGGGGGGGGCAAGTGCCTTTCTGTAACTTGCTATATCTGTCAATGCAACACAATATATTAAAAATTTGCCCCCCTCTAGGATTGACTTCGCCCCCCCTTCTAAGAATTCCTGGCTACGGGCCTGTATGGAAGAAGATAAATAGTATGCAAAAGCAACAACAGATGGCAGTCGTGAGGCAAAAGTGGTCTTTTCCCCATAAAGCACTAGAATATTTCCTATATTAGGTTTTTTTCTTAGATGAGAAATTGTTCATATTTCGAAGAAAGAGTATGAAAATTTCTTCTCAGACATCAGCAATTGATACGCAGTATAATTTTCTTTTCATTCCACGGCGCCCTTTGCTAAGATATCACCTTTCGCCATGTTGTTTACATAGATTACGTAATCTACGTGTATAAAATAGCCTACGTGTAGAATGTAGACTATCGTTGTTTACGCGTAGACGCACATCACTGGACGTCAAGAGGTTGAAGCCATTACCGACGCCACTTTAAGAAAAGCATTCCAGAATTTGGAGAGACCTGTACGTACAAGAGTGCTTGCATATGGAAGGGGACCATTTTCAGAATCGGATATGATCAGATCAATTTTCAATACAAACGTTAAGGAAATGGCAGTTTTATAGACAAAAGTTTGGGTCCTCTAGCGAAGGAATCACCCTGTATAATTGTCTGCCTATGTGCGTAAATAAGCGAGACGTTACGAAACGAAAGAACCAGCATCTTCGCCGGCATCTCGGCCCAGAGCCAAAACGAAGGCACTGTATTTAGAGAATACCATGTATTCCATATAGGGAATCAACTTCAACTTGACGTTGCGGCTAATTAAATTGGAGTTTCGACTTTTTCGACGACCAGGAGAAAATTTAACGTGTCCTCCTTGTGTGCGTGTGTTTTTCTGCGCCATCGGGAGTTGGATATTCTCATGATAACAAATAAAAATAATACTCCCATAAGCTTAATGTATTTCTCTTTGCCTCCTACGGCCATCCTAGCGCCGCAGCATGTATATTCATGGCAAGAGTTGGTCTATGTGGCAAGTTTAGTTACGGTTTACTTTAATATGGGCGAGGAGGGGGGGGGTTGCCCGACAGAAACTTAAGTCATTATACGGTGGGCTAGAGCCCACCCTCATCCTTCCGGTAGATACGCTCTTGTCTGGTTGTTGCACATTTGCTAATCTAGTCATTCATAGTAATTTTAGCTTCACAATAGGTACGATATAGGATTATGATTTGGCAACACTGTTTATCTACCACTAAAATTATTCCATCTCCTCTCTCGAGACGCTCTGAAACAAAAACCTAATTTTAGGATAGGAATAAATGGGAATCATCCTCCGTTGAAGGCTAGAACGGCGATCAACCTCTCCTGACCATCTAAAATAAGGAGATCACCCCAGATTCGTTTGAAATTACCAATAAACTCTCACCCATCCATGTCTAAAATTATCAACTACTCTTGCCGAGGCATTTAGAACACAGAGTAAATAGTGTTTGATGTCTAAAACTAACCGATCACACCTGAAGACGACGTTTAAGGTAACAATGTACTTTCATTTAACATGACGATGTCGTTACTCCACCACTGAGTCAATCCCACGGGAGAGTAGCGTACACTTCGCAACATCTTATTTGACCGCCCTGAAAAATTTCAAAGTCCGGAATTCGTAAATCTGGCGGCATAGCG
The DNA here is from genome assembly GCF_977018435.1 of Lepisma saccharinum. NCBI lineage: Eukaryota > Metazoa > Arthropoda > Insecta > Zygentoma > Lepismatidae > Lepisma > Lepisma saccharinum. The sequence goes on from NC_139238.1 coordinate 19,026,636, forward strand.
CTTCAGAGCCAACTAAGAGTAGCCAACTTTGCAACATTTCTTCTTCTTGAATGAAAACGCTCGTGATTTTTTTTCATTCTTTCACATTCCATAAAGTAAAGATATCCTAAAGCAGTAATAAAATATATGAGTAGACAAAAGAAAATGTTAAGTAGAAATTCGAATCTTGAAAACATTTCAAGATTCTTAGTTCTGAATTTGAAAGTAGGAAAATGTATGTGCATTGTGAAACACTGAACAGGTTCTCATCCACCTGGAAAGAATTGCGGTCACATTTGAATGCAAGAAGGCAAATTTATGATGATTTTATGCGAAATGTTTAGTAAAGATACCTTGCACAACACCAAACGATTCTGCAAAGTGTGTCTTTTCCTTGGTTCTTGACGAAAAATGGTTCGAAACTCCGGCACAATGTTGCTTCAACTGAGATTAACGTGTTTTACTGAGCTTTCTGTTAGCAATCTCCTGGAGTAGTTGGTTATATGACAGAACTTTCGTTTTTTTACTGTTTTCGTCAAGATCGAAACATCGTAGGTTCAAATCCCACCCTTTCCTTATTATTTTTTCCTTTTTATTTACCGAGTACGAAGTGTTCTAATAACGTAATATAATATTATATGATTTTACTGTAAATATTTATGCGATGCATGCTCAGTGGCGGCGATTGGGTTTCAAAACTGATGGGGCAAGGTGGGGGAGTGGGGAGGACAAGGACAGTTTCTTTCCCTTGGTAGAAAAAGTTTAGAATAGTGCTGGGTCATCTGCCCCTCCACACTCCATAATCGTGGCCTCTGTGCATGCCTCAAGTAATGCTTCTACTAATGTTTTTAATCTTTCAGTGATTGGCAGGATTTTGGGAAATACTTTTCCTTTCATTCAGCTGTTATAAGTTAACACATATTAAGAACTTACATGTCAACTTTCTGCATCCGGAAATGCTGGACATAAATCGCATAAATATCAATGGAAATATCCAAGACACGTAGATAAGCATTCTCGTCCAAAGCCGTTTACTTCCCGAAAAAGATTTCGCAAAGAAGTAGGTTTGAACCCATGACCTTCCATTCCATAAGCAAACGATCCGCCTGCACCACACGGTTCACGTTATTTTATGCACTCGATTCGGATTCCACTTTAAACTGTAGGTCCAGTCCCGATTAGCCTTACTATGCATAAAGTTGACTTAAAACACCAAATCAACCAATTCACCTCCTTTCAGAGTGGGCCTTCTATGATAGTGTAGTCGGCCAGCATCCGAAAATACAGTTCTGCTTCGCGTATACCAGAGTGTAATTGCATTTAATATTGTGACTAATTTTACTTTAAAACTGCAGATTAAAGCGATAATAGGGTCCAGAAAAAGAACCTCAAAGTAGTCTTCACACAAAGTATTTTAATCCATTGCCAAACATTTCAGTTAAGTTTAATATTATGCTTTTCCATTGCCGTATTTTCGATTCATGGTGAATTTGCTAAAAGAACCATGTCAAGAAATCTAAATATGAAAGCTTTACTAGTAAATGCATTTAAAATGCACGAAACAACATGGGAGGAGAAAAAAATAAACCTCAAAAATAAGTAAAAATGCAACAAAAACTGTTAAAAATACTGACAAATAAACTAAAAGCCAAAAAAGGCCGAAAAATGCAACAAAAAGAAAATGTAAAAGAGAAAGTGTTTTCCGGCTCTAACTGAAGGGAAACGGACATGATATCAGGTTTAGCATTGTTTTAAAGGGTCAGAAAAAAAGTTGATTTTTCATCAACTTCCGGACCCTAATTAGTAATTATGACCATTGAAATAGTTGGAGGTAGCTTACTTAAAATTTTCTTGCTGAGGGATCGTATCGTCCCATATCTCCACTTCATAATAAAGAAAAACATGAAGTTCATATTTCGAAAATGACTAGGAGCTTTCCACCACGAAAATATGTTTTTCATAGTTTGAAGTTCGTTAGTATTATCTTTCAAGGTTTCCATTCTTTTAATTTCACACATATTTTATATTTCATACGTTCCTCTCTCTTTTCATACAGTCTTTGGAAAAAAGCTGAAGTTTCTTGTCAAACGGGGTCTGGTTCAAATGACTCCTTTTCGCTCTCCTGTTCCTACTTTAAACAAACAACAAAATACTTCGTAACTAAACGATTGCTTGTTCAAAACACGGAATTTTTACACAATTTACAAAATATGACAAAACGCCAATAGACATGTTCATCATTTTTCCCTTTCAGCGTTTCTCGATTTTATCTGAATTCGTTTCCTCATGAAAATTGCCATGAGGAAATTATAGATATGACATTATGTGTGAATTGGTTTCTTCAAACTGGTAGCAAATTTTAACATGAGCTACCTGGAGAAGAGGTAGCGTGCTTGATTCTTACGAGGGAGGTCGTAGGTTCGATTCTCCACCTAGGCAGGATTTTTTTCAGGAGTATATCGTTGGGTGTTTAGTGTATCTACCGTGCTAAGAAGTTAACATTGGTCTCTGTATTTCACGAGAGGAAAGGAAATAGTAAGAGAAAGTTATTTCGATGATAGGAGGAAGTCACATGCCACGTGGAATGCGCAGAATCAAGTTACGTAGAGCTAAGTCTGTAATGGTGGTTTGGAATATTGCAAAGTTAGTGCGGAAAGTTTGTTATATCTGATACTCGGACTTTCTGTTCAAAGAAGACAAACATTTTAGATACAAAGCAGTGAGGAATTAACGATCATTATGAGGTTTTGAATTTTTTTGTTTGTCACTCACTATATAAATACTTATTAGTAGTTTCTTATCGAATCGGCCTTCGTCGCAATAACAATTTATTTATGTTAATAAGCGATTTACTATTAGTTTTAGACGCTTGGTAAGATGGTGGTGAGGGGATTGACAAAAGTCATTACGAAGGAACGGACATAAAATTACCAATCTTAGCAATTTGAACTCATTAAACGCTCTCCTTCGTTACAGTACTGCACTACATCACTACTTAACATAACTGCATATCTTTTTTTAGTATATCGAAATCAAATAATCAATATTTTAGGTGTCAGTGAAGAACAAAAGTACATAACTTAAATAACATTACATTTTGCATCCTGAATACATATATGTGATTTGTGAATTAATCATTATGTGTGTGTTAACACAACATATGAACAATAACTAAAAAGAAAAGTTTTAACTTTAAATCCTGGAAATCTCCAACTTCTAATATGCGCAGAAGGGACGTCCCTCAAGTGTGCATCGGATTCATTTTTTAAATATTCTAATATCAACGGTATCTGTTCAGCAAACAAAAAAAGAAAAAAAGAAAGAGGAGAGGGTGGGATTTGAACCTGCGACCTTTCACGCTTGATGAAAAATAAGGATAGAAGAGCCTAACCAACTGCTCAACGTTAACTTAATGACGTTATACCCTTAAAAACATGTTGACGTTTATGAAGACTCCCACCGTCCTGTGTTTCAAGCACATTTTCTCGACAAGTCGTGTAAAATATATGTTTTTGAGAACTGTTCGATATTATGCAAGGTATTGTAAATAAAATGTCGCATAAAATCCTCACAAATTTGCTTCTTTCTGCACAAACTTGATGGCAATTTCCTCCAGGTGGAGAAAAACTCTATTCAGTGTTTCAAACCCCCCAAATTTCAAGTCGAGCAAGCAGAATCGTAAATATCCTTCAAGTTTCTTTTTCCAATTTATTATATCTGTTTGATTGTGTATTATAATAGCGGTTTATAGTTTCTAAGTTCATGGAAAGTGTTAAATTGAAAACCTATCACCGCAGCGTTTATCGTCTAGTGGAAAGACCTACTCAAAGTTGGCTACTCTCACCTGGAGCTGAAGTGCAATGTTGCTAAGTTTACGATTTCGGGACTTAGAATTCTTTCGAGGCGGTCAAATAAGATGTTGCGAAGTGTACATAATATGGTTTAACTAAAATAGGTTCTAAAACCCTAAAATAGGTTCCAAAACCCTAAAATAGGTTCTAAAAATCCTAAAATAGGTCCTAAAAATCCTAAAATAGGTCCTAAAAATCTAAAGTTGTGCTCGAAAAATCCTGAAGTAGGTTTTAAAAAAAACTCAATATAGTTCAAAATTCCTCCACACCTATATCCTGAAATACACACTATGTTACATAACGTTATGTGTGTTGCCTAACCCTACGGCGATGGCAGAACTTACCATTGGAAATTTGCTATTAAAATTATAGTTAGGCAAGAATCTTTTTTCATTTTATCCACAGTCAAACTCCGCAATTTTGTCTCTGAGGATCATCGTATATGATGAAAAATAATTTTTCAACAAAAGCATAGTCAGTGGTGCAAACTTCAATGCTGAAATGCTAGTTTGCATGGCGTGAATGCCACAAGGCACCAAAGTGACGCGAAAACAAGCAAGACCACACAGATCAGACCAATTTGGATTGTACAGGTAACAGTGGCACTAGACGTTTTGCTTTGTTGAAAGCTTTGAAAAATCACCATGGACTTGGAGGAAGGGAAATCGACAGAGAGTACGTTTCAAACACGTTCTTCATTGAATTTTTTCTTGACCAAACAAAGCAAATGCCTCTGTGTGACATAAAAATCCTCTAAAACCTTTAAAAATATATAAAAACCTATCATTTTCCCGCACGTCATTTTCCAGGACTACGCATGCGCGAATTAGGAACTCAACGCGGACACAGGGTGCTCTACTATCCCACCAGATGGCGAAGTTGATGCGTGTCTCTCCTACCCGTTCGTGTATTTTCCCTTCACCATTATACTTATCCTCTTGTTTCTTCTGAAACGTCATCACTTTGTAGCCTTAGGAGTAAGATTTTCATCTACTCTCAAAGAAAGTCAAAGTTTATGCTTTCTGATTGTAGAACATCACAAGAGGGTCATAACTTTTTCTACTCCAGATGGCAGCACGGATGTAGATTTGTATAAAAGCAACTCCCTCCTCTGACTGCTTAGTATGAACATGACTTTTGACAATATAGAAGGGTATAGAGATAATGTCTGCAATTTGTTTACAGAATATCAACTGTTATTAAATTCTTGTTCATAATTGTAGTTGTATATCAATTTCGCGTGGTTTATTTCAATTCGCACTCAAATATATTAAATGTATATTAACGAGATTACCGTGCAATGAAATTTATAGATTATGGGGTAGGGTTACAGTAATGCATCTTAGCTTGGAGTGAATACCGGGTAAAAAAAAACTAGATTGGAGTGAATATTTGGGTAAGAATACATAGATCAAAGTGAGAAGCTGGTAATGAAACCTAGATTAGGGAATCATAACATATTTTATCTTAAAAATCAAACATTGAAGTATTTTGACTCTTAAATATGGCTGGAGGTGATGTAAATATAAAATTCTAAAATACAAAACGATCGTATTCATTCACTTTTGTCAAATAAGGTGGGTGTGCGCAATTTCGCCATGTTTTCAATTCTGCCAGATACCTGTATTTCCCAACACGTCGGCCTAAGTCGGCAGATGGTGCTAGTATATAGGTAGGTAGCGCACGCTGATCGTGTTTTGTTTTATTTTGATGGGGAGGAGCTAGACGGAAAAGACAGGCAGCCATTGTGTGTGCGAGACGTAGCGTTGTTATAAGATCGAGAGCAACAAAGTGCGGTCCTTTTGTCCAGGAAGGAGGGTTCGAAGCTATGTAGCAAGTATTGCATTGTGAAGACGAACGCTTTCTGCCTACAATGATATGTGTAGTGTTGTGTCGTATACATTGAGAGTCATATTTTCACCCCATTTGTGTAGTCATTGGAAGTGCTTGCAATTTCGCCATGTATCGCATGCCTACCTTCCTATTTACAAAACTGGACTTGTATCCAAGATGGCGGCTTTCAAAATGGCCGCCGTCAAGGGCACCCCCCCTTATGACTTCCCCCTAGGCCTAATGTGGTCACACATGGTTGTTATTCATCAATTTCCACTAAAACGATTTTTACAAGGGGTGGTAAGGGACTTTTGGTCCACCCTGTATATTATGTATGTCATTACTATCTATACTTTTTTCATTATATTCATGGGGTGAAAATATGTTTGTTTTGTAGCGCGGTTTGTCCTGTCCCCTCTGTTTACAGTGGGTGGCAAAATTGTGTACAGGGTGTATGCAATTTCGCCAGTTGCAAGGTTTTTTTCTTTTGTCTTTTGAAGTACCTGATTAATAGCGCATGAACGTGATTTTTTTTCCACACATACCGTAACATATATACTATCAATTTCCAGTACAGACGTTATCATCATACTTATCAGGAATTTGTAACGGTCGTTCAAAGCTTAACGTGGCGAAATTGCGCACACCTACCTTACATTGGCACTGGGGTACACAGGATTTTTTTCCAGGGGCTGGAACTGTAAAGGTGGATATTGCATGGCTGTGTTCTGGGGTGGAGAATAGATTGATTTATTGTTTTAAGTCCACTTTATGCGCAGTAAGGCTAATCGGGACAGGACCTACAGTTTAAAGTGGGATCCGAACCACTATGTACTTCCACGGGGTATCGAGCCTGGGACCCCTTGATTACAATGCGACGACGCTACCACTGCGCCATCGGGGAGGCCCTCTGTGGTGGAGAAGAATACATTATAAAATATATCATAATGACCATATTAATCCTTCGTCTTAAAGGTTGTTCAAAGACAGATTTGTAATGTTTTTTTTCTAATGCTTGGTTCAGTTGTCACATTGGATTTCCCGAGTTCTTTACTGCTTTCTCAAAATTTCGGGAAGGGCTGTAGCCCCACCAGCCCCCTCTGTGTACGCCAGTGATTCAAGAATCTACAGGAGATGGAGAGAGAAAAAAATCCGGATCGAAAGACCTCAATTCCAGATTACTCCAAGTTAAAAAAACCGTATACACTGTTCCAGAAATCTCTGGAGCAAGCGAACGAAAACAAGCCTATGCGGAAGTAGTGACGCGAGACGGGTCCACCAATGAACACGTGAGAGAGAACGGGATTGCATAGAGTGTTGAAGGGGTTGCTGTTACCAGCCTTCGCAGCAGCGTGCACTGCTTCGCTCTGGCCACTCAATTTCTCCCCTTCTCTTCCGTTATGCGCGGGATTGCTCTACAGATTCCCGGGATAGAGTATATATGAGGATCAGCACTACAGAGGCTTATTTAAGAGAAGGTTGAGGGCCTCCCCGATGGCGCAGTGGTAGCGTCGTCGCCTTGTAATCAAGGGGTCACGGGTTGGATACCCGGTGGAGGCACAAGTGGTTCGGATCCCACTTTAAACTGTAGGTCCAGTCCCGATTAGCCTTACTGTGCATAAAGTGGACTTAAAACACCTAATCAATCCAATCCAATCAATCCAATTAAGAGAAGGTTGTTGGACTCCAGGTCTCTAAAATTGATATTGTTTTATGTAATTCCGGTTATATATTCCCAAATAGCAATAACTCAGTGATAAATCATAAGCAACAAAATCTAAAAGTTATAAAATTTGATACAGGAAAGTTTACTGGTGAAAGAATTAAGAAAGATTATCAAATTAAACTGTCAAATAGATTTGATGTCTTGCAGGATTTAAATGATGATGAAAATATAAATGAAACAGACGTAAATAAGAATTGGGAGAACATACGTAATGCAATAGAATCAGCAGCTAAAGAAAGTATAGGATGCCATAAACCAAGAACAAGTAAGCCATGGTTTGATAATGAATGTCATAATCTAATAGAAATAAGAAATCAGGCTAGACTTAGGTGGTTAAATAACTCTGATGATACAAATCTAAACAATTATAATAGAATAAAGCGAGAAGTTAACCGCACGTTTAGAAGTAAAAAAAGAGATTACTTGAAAAGCAAAATTAACGAAATTGAAACAAACAGCAAAAACAAAAATATCAGAGATTTATATAAAGGTGTAAATGAGTTTAGAAAGGGGTGGCAACCTAAAGTAAACTTGATAAAAGATAAAGACGGTGATTTTCTAGCTGACCCAAGCGATATTCTAAATAGATGGAAGAACTACTTTAATGACCTTTTAAATGTCCATGTAGGAGATAAATCAGAAGTAAATGAAGTACACATAGCAGAACCTTTAATTCCAGAACCTAACTTGACTGAAGTTAAAGATGCTATATTAAAAGGCTAAAGAATAACAAAGCACCTGGCATTGATTTAATACCAGCTGAGTTAATTAAATATGGTGGAAATTCTTTAATATGTCAAATTCATAAATTAATTTGTTTAATATGGAATAAAGAAGAAATCCCTCAACAGTGGAAAGAAACCATAATTGTTCCTGTGTTTAAAAAAGGTGATAAAATGAACTGCAATAATTACCGTGGAATTTCTCTACTCTCAACAACATATAAAATATTGTCTAAAATTATTTTAAGAAGACTAACCCCATATGCTAATGCAATTGTAAGTGATTATCAATGTGGATTTAAACGTAACACGTCAACTACAGATCAAATTTTTCACATCAGACAGACACTTGAAAAAAAGTGGGAATATAATCAAAATGTCCATCAGCTATTCATTGATTTCAAAAAAGCATATGATTCGGACAAAAGAGATAAATTATATAATATATTAGTCGAGTTTGGAATACCTAAGAAGCTTGTTAGTATGATAAAAATATGCACCAGTGAAACAGAAAGTAAAATTCGTGTGGGTATTAATATGTCTGAGAAATTTACAATTCATGATGGGTTAAAACAAGGAGATGCATTATCTCCATTGCTCTTTAATTTTGCCTTAGAATATGCTATTAGGAAGGTAAAAGAAACTAAAGAAGGACTAAAATTAAATGGTGTGACTCAGTTGTTGGCATATGCAGATGATGTAGACTTACTGGGGGATGATGTGAATACAATTAAGAATAATGCTAAAATATTTTTCAAAACTGCTAAAGAGATAGGTTTGGAAGTTAACAAAGAGAAAACTAAATATATGCTTACAGGCCGAAACCAAGTGTTAGGTAATAATCAAAATCTAATTATTGATAACAACTCGTTTGAACCAGTTTCCAAATTCAAATACTTAGGAGTAATATTAACAAATGAAAATTATATTAAAGAGGAAATAAAAAGTAGGCTTAATTCAGGAAATGCATGTTACTTCTCTCTTCATAAACTTTTGTCTTCTCGTTTAATATGTAAGAAACTAAAAGTTAAAATATACAAAACAGTAATTTTGCCTGTAGTATTATATGGGTGTGAAACTTGGTCCCTTACATTGAAAGAGGAACATAAATTGAGAGTATTTGAAAATAAGATCCTTAGGAAAATCTTTGGACCTAAAAGAGATGAGGAGACAGGTGAGTGGAGAAGGTTACATAATTTAGAACTACATAATTTGTATTCATGTCCAGATATTATTAGAATCATGAAATCAAGAAGACTTAGGTGGGCAGGCCATATTGCACGAATGGGAGAGGAAAGAGGAGTTTACAGGATTCTTGTTGGGAAACCTGATGGTAAGAGACCTGTAGGAAGGCCAAGACGAAGATGGAGGGACCATGTTGAGATGGACCTAAGGGAAATCGGTAGGGATGGAAAAGAGTATATAGATCTTGCTCAAGATAGGCCAGATGGAAGGCCTGTGTTGCTGCAGCCATGAACCTTCGGGTTTGAGAAGGCTAGAGAGTTAGTTAGTTAGCAATAACTCAAAGGCATGCTGTCGATTCGGAGCTATTTGCAGGCATAAACTACTAATCAATAATGTCTTGAAGTAGTGTCGAACACTCCCTTTGAAAAAGGGGTAGCGAGAGCTACAAGACACCCACCCAACCCCATCCTATATAGATTACTGGCTGATTACCCGGCGTTGCCCGGCTATTTATGTATCCCAATCTTGTATTAGACAGGAAAATAATGAATTCTAACTATAGTGTAAAAAGTAACTAATTTTAAATGTGATCGTGAATGTCACCAATTAGTTTAGCGACTCCGAAAACTATGGATTCGACACTAATCTAGGTCATCTGTGGCATTTTATTTTTCACCCCCTCTCATCCCCCATGCCGATAGGTGATGAACTTGGAGTTGAACCACATTGGGAGTGTCACGAAAACTATGGATTCCATTCGCAACACAGCCTGAATGTTAGACAACCCGAGAAACACTATCGTTGTGCGGATTGCATAGAGTCACGGATGTCCGTATGTGCGGAATTTAATATCGGTGGTTCTCGATTATTTTTACATGTCACCGCTTTCCACCCCACCCCTAGGGGTGCCAGGTGTGTCTTACCCCCACAGTATTTTCTTCCAGGTTGCAAGTGATATGTGTACCAAGTTTGGTTGAAATTGCTTCAGGCATTCGAGAGTTATGCCGGAACAAACAAATATACACACCCATCCATCCATCCATTTTTATATAGAGAGATGATGTTGAGTTGAGTGAGATGGAAAGAGATATTGTGAGAGAGGTGTATAAAAAATGGACAGAGAGATATATATAAAAATACAGAGGAATGGAAGATAGAGAAAGAGAGCGAGAGAAAAAGTGAAACAGAATAGATTGAGGGAGAGAAGAAAAGATAGCGAAAGAGATTGAATGGAAAAGAGAGAAAAGGGGAAATAGGGAAAGAAATAGACACAACAAGAGCAACAGGGAAGGAAATCGAGAGAGCGGAAAGGGAAAGATTGATGAAAATATATAGAGAAAGGGGGATGGGGAAAATGTAAACGAGAAACAGAGAGTGAGAGAGAGGAGGACAGAAACAGTCAGAAAGGGCAAGAAACATAGCAGTAGATAGGGAAAGAAACATTGCAGCAGAAAGGGAAAGTTACAGTCAGAAGAAGGATAGGGTGAGAAATAGATACGGAAAATGATAAAGAGAAGATAGATAGAAACACGAACAGAAAGAAAGAGAGAGAGAGAGAGAGAGAGAGAGAGAGAGAGAAGGGATTATAAAAATATAGAAATGGAAAGAGAGGAGAGAGAAAGTGGTCAAAGGAGGAGATAGGGTTATAAAAGAGAAATTGTAAGACACAAAAGAGAGACAAAGGAACCAGAGAACCAGAGCACAGATAGATAGAAAGAGAGAGACAGAAAAGAGTGATTTCCTCACAATCACAAATTCAAGCCCGAATTCCACATGAATGCTTCCTTGTAAAGAAGCAGTGTCTGCTGTAAAAAAATGTTACAAGATTTCTGGAGGAGAACCATTTAAGCTGGTTAAGAAAAATGCTACAGGAAATGTTTCCGCCAATCACAAGCCTTATGCTAATTACTCTGTTTAGACTTTCCCTACGTACAAGTGCCTTTATCGTAGGCTGAAATTACAACCGTTTCACTTAAATCCCCTTTCTCCAGGCACAAATTGAACAAACCAAAAGCAGGATAACTTAATAGATTCAGCTTGCAAGGGGGCAATGTACAAATTCCCTACTTTCACCCTTCCGCGAAACCTCAAGCCTCCGGAACACCACAGAATCAAAACCTTGCACTCCGGGCCTGGATGTTTCTCCCAACCCATGAAGCAATTTATTCCGAAAAGTACAGGCTGCTTCTACTTATGTTCATTTCTGTCTCATCCCCCTTTTCCCGCAAGTAAGCTGCAGCATCCAATGATAATCCATAGTCAGATTAGTCGGGAGGGAAGGAACTGAGAAAAGATGTCAGTGGAATAAGGAATGAGAGCAGTGTTGCCACGTCTATGGATGTGTTACTAGATGTAGAGGATTTTTTCTTTTTACCTGCTTGGCTAGAGTAAGACGAACCGTAGAGTTTTGTTTCTTTATATGTTGCTTATTTTACTCCCCTTTTCTACCTCTAGGGTTAACGCGACGATGAAAATGAATGCTGGACAGAACTTGAATATGGGCTCCACGCCATAAGAAAGATCCCAACTCATTTGAGAGGAAATGCATTGCTTGTCCCTCCCTGGAAAAAGCCTGCTGGCGTCCATATCTTTGTACAGTCACGGACATTTACGGGTTGTAATGATTCTATTGAATGATATACTTAAAACCCAGAAGTGTCCGTGACTGTACATATTCAATGTTAATGTGTTATTGATGGTAATTCGGCCTTCACACTCCAGACAGCGCGGAACCCATGGCACATGTTCCCGTTGTTCCTTGAATGTTCGACAAAGCATGGTAACATTTGCCAGGTATACATAATGGATGACATTCTCTCCCTCGTACACAAATATCTAGGAGTCATCTAACGGATATCTTCTGGATATTAGTGCCAAAATTCTGGTTATCCAGAGGACATACAGGGATGTCCACTAGACATCTATTGAATATCAACATGTTCAATCAGGGGACATCCATCGGAAATCCAGGAAGGATGTGTTTGGACATTCTGTGGATCATTTTTTGACATGTTTTGGAGATTCTATGGACGACCTTTGGGCATGTTTCGGACATCAGTACGACTTGGTCCACGTGAACGGGATATTATCTGGATGCTTGTTTTTCATCATAGGTAAGGATATATTCTGGAGTATAGTTGGACCTAATCTGGATATTCTCCTGATATTTTTCATATATACTTTGGGTAAGAAAAGCACTAGTGTACTAGGTTTACGCATATCGAAGACCTCATGTACACATATGTTTATAAGAAGAATTCTTCTCTATCTCTCTCTCTCTCACACACACACGCACGGACTCACACATATTCACACACTAACGTTTCTACATATCTGAAAAATGCTTTGTATTCATGCGCATATTCAAGATAAGCAGAGTATGCGCCGAATTTGAGCTTAATCTTAACTACCACGGGCAAGCATAGCAATTTCCTCCTCAATGGAAACTGTCGTGTGGAACGAGATACAAAGACTTGTATAGAAGAAACTTTCATCTGGCCTTGCGCGCATGCGCGACTCTCTGTGTTAAACAATGGGCCTACGCACGACACAATTCCATCCGGTGTGTTATGACTAATGGCTAACATAATCAACTTGAGACTAGACACTATGAATGAATTTTTCCACGGATATAATAACATTTAAGTCAATTTTTTAATAACACGTGGACATAATACCGTATATCCCATGAATATCCAGCACTGGAGATCCCATGGATATCGAGGACGGAATATCCCATGGACGTCCCATGAATATCGAGGACGGGATATTCCATGGATATCGAAGACGGGATATCCAATGGACGTCCCATGGATATCCAGAGCTTGATATCCATGGACATGGACGTCCGCAGGATTTTTCCAGGGAGGGGCAAGGAAGGTATTTTTTTCCAGGGGGCAAACAAGGCACATTTTCCCCAATAATAGCGTTGTTCCCTCAACAAACATTGCTTAAATTTTAATTGATCAAATTCATGCAATAATTAACACACATTATTGTGGCTGAAATGAAATTATATGTGAAAATTATAATTTTTTTTATTGACTTTCATTTTCCAGGGGGGGCATGGCCCTCCTTGCCCCCTTCTAGACGCCCATGTCCATGGGACGTCCCTGCTGCATGGACTCTCAATCCTCACCCTGGGGGCTACTTTGACCAGAATAGACATTACTCAAGAACAAGGTTGGAAACACTGCAGGAGATCGAGGACAGGGGTACCAGGCAATGGAAGCTGTTGCTCGCTCCGAAACGTCTCGGAATCTGTTAGAGGTGGATTTGAAATCATCGAGAAGAGGGAGGGAGGGTGAAGAGAGAGAGAGAAAGCCCGAAGGAGAGAGGGGAGTAAGGTGGGGGAAGAGGGAAGAATGCTAGAGGGATGCAGTTCATTAGCGGAGGCCACGTGACCTGCATGCAGCTGGTTACATTCATTCGCTTAGAAACGGTTCCACAACTTTCGCCAACGCTATCTGTCGGGATTTCGCGGAAACAGCAATCGAGAAGATTCGTGAAGGGGGCGAAGAAGGAAGGCAAAACACTAGCACGCTGAAACAGCTGGTTTCGTTCAATGTCCCTCTGGTGGGCATTTCGTGAGTGAATCCGTGTTTTAGATCACGGCACCAATTCGATTCGTTGCGAGCACATTTTCCTTGCAAGCGCGAATGGGAAATATAGGAAAAATAAAGGAAAATGCTTCTTGGGAAATAGAAGAAAGTAGCGGAATGAATGTATAGGTTAACAGAGAAGAAAAATACTAGAAAGGTAATGAAAAAGGAAATTAGCTTCTATGGAAGAAAATCAAATTAAATAACTAAATACGAAAAAAAATGCTTACAAAGTTGAATCCAAATACAGTAAACCCTCGTTAACACCAGGGACGGCGACAGGGGTGGGCACGGGTGGGCAAGCGCCCACCCAAAAATTCCTGTGCCCACCCGATTGCCCACCCAACCAAATTCACTAAGAACATATATTTAGAGATATGTGAATGTGAATGTTGCAATAAATAAGTGTATTCTGGTGTTTATTACATGTACTAATGAATATTATCTATACTAGAATTGTTCACATATCATCATCCCATAAAAAGCTGATTTAATTTTGTCATAGAAAGCAAAAGAATTACCAGAGATCTTGAAACAAGAAGACTGTGACCAATTGAATACTTCTATGATTAGAAGCAGCTAGTGGGCTTAGGAGGTGCAAAATTATGCAGAGTATGTTCAAATTGAGATCAAAATTTAGGGTGAGCTTGAGGGCTGCAGCTCCGGGCCTTCACTGAGGAAAAAACTGCTTTGAAAAGTACAACATAAAGAAAAAAATTAGGTACTTGGGATGTGATGAAAAAAATTGTAGAAATACATTTGAAGTCAGAAGGCAGGGCAATCCAGGCACACGACAACCCCGGAGTCCTGGGGTACGATGCACTGTTCCGGGAGAGGTATGGTCCTTGACCGACCACAATTGCACTGGGGGACCGGGTTCGAATCGCGGTGTGGAAAGTTCAGGAATACAGTTCAGCAGATCAAAATACGTTGGCAGTGGGGCGGGCGAACACAGGATAGTCCATGGAGAGCCACTCCAAGTAGCGTTTGCGTTTCCCACCTCATGTTGCTTGGCGAAAAGTTATAACTGAAACTGTGGAGGGGATTGGTGTGGGGTCTTGGTGTTGTAAGCTCCGAGTCTTCACATATATAAAGGGTGTCTCAGAAATATTTTCGTTTTTAAAACTATTAAAATAAATACTTATTATTTTTATAAAGATACATTTATTACCAAAAGAAAGCTTAACATTAAATTTTTATTTGTGGAAAAGAGTATTGGACAAATGGTGATCGTTCATGTTTTCACATTCAATTATTCTTGAACTAAAGTTTTTGATCAGTCGCCGAAACATTGCACGAGGAATAGCATTGCTTTCATCTGTAATGCTTTGCTTCAATTCTCTCAAATTGTGTGGAATTGGGGCGTATACCTTACTCTTAAGGTAACCCCATAAGAAAAAATCTGCTGGTGACAAATCGGGACTTCTCGGTGGCCAGTTAATGTCCCATCAGCGACTGATGACACTTTCTGGGAGTAACTGATGAAGAGCATTCAGTGAATCATTGGTGACGTGAGAAGTGGCTCCATCTTGCTGGTAAAGCGAGTTTCTGCTGTAGCCATCACGGTCCTGAATTGCAGAGTTAAAAGAGTCCTAATCATTTGGCAGTGGTGCTAAGAAGTTACAGTTTCAGCATTACCATGATCATCTTCAACAAAATTAGGGCCAACGGCGCACACGGTCAACGTTCCCGTTTGATCTTGATGACCTTGGACCTCCCAGCGGTTTACTCGTCATAGTGCTTCCAGTGTTTTCAAACTTTCTCACCCAATATTTAATTAAATTTGCCTTGGGATGTCTCTCATTCCTGCCAGGTTATAATGATGCCGGTACAAACGACGCACAGCAACATAAGAATCATTATTTTTATAAAACGCACGAACACAAAACGCACGTTGCTGCTCCGTAAAGCGCTCCATGGCAACTAAATATTAACAATGTTGCCAAGCGTTTGCGATCCTCTGTAATGTGCGAATTGCCCCAGAGGGAGGATTCAAAGACGAAAATATTTCTGAGACACCCTATATTTATAAGCATTTTACATACCTGTCATTTTCAAATATCTGCATGGTATACAAAATAACAACTTTGTATTCGTTTTACTAATAATACTAATAACAAGCAATCACAATAACCACTACAATACCCAGGTATATTAATTTTGATGTAACAGTTATGGGTTTGGAAAAAGCAACAGAATTATTGAATTGATAATGGGTGGCTAATTCTATTTACAAATCCTAGTTCCACACATAAATTTTGCCTATCAGTTACGTAATCATGTGATTTTTCTTGTGATTAACTTACGTAGAATTAAAGGAAGAAGGGCTTGGAAGGAATGCTTTGTTTTGAGGCCCTCAGAGAACTAATCAATCACGATGAGAATGGTTGAAACTATAGAAGCATCAGAGGTTTAGCCGAAAAGGTCAACAGAATCTGTAGATGCAGATGATGTAAAAAGGAAAAGGCATGTCACGAAGTATCCGTAAGAAAATTTTGTTTATTTGCTTTCAAGTCGAAATCTATGCTCAGATAGGCTAATCGGGACTAAACCTACAGTTCAAAGTGTAGTCCGAACCAGTGTGCATTGTGCTTCCACCAGGGGAGGGGGCAGTAGAAACCAGAGCCTCTTCGTTATAAGGCGACAACGTTATGCCATTGGAGAAAAAAAAGACAGAAGAACTCGCAGGGGACGTCTTATATTATCACCATAAAAGATGAGTTCATTTAAGAGGGTGCATTCCAGAGACAATTATTTGTGTTGAAGATTGTAAATAGTAGTGCCTTCCGCTCCTCATTTGTTTTTATTTTACTCCCGCTGGGAGCTTCTTGCAAGAGCTCGGAATTCTGGGAGCGTGGTATTCGAATACAGCGGCATGGTGCATGTCGGCTCGCGGCAGCGGGAGAACATTTCAGCTAGCCTATCGGATGTGGGCCTTTTTGTATTTCTTCAGTGTGCAAACACATTTAATTATTATATAGTACCAAGTGAATTAAAGGACTTATATCATATACGAATTTGTTGCTATATCCGTTGTTCCAGCCCTATGGTAAGATAGACAATATGGCGTCATACCCAGAGATGCTAGTTTTCTTTGATGTTGATACGTGGAAGGTATCTACAGACATTATTGGTCCTCCGGGCCGGATATAGTGACAGTTTGTTTCGTGCAGGTCAGTGATCATCAGGTGTGACAGTGCTAATTGTGACAGTGTTACAGAACAAACAGTGTTTTTGGTTTGCACAGATACATGTTTTCCGCGCTTTCGTAACGAAGATCGTTACAACGAATTTTGCAGTGACCTTGAACTCGGTTGCGATTACAGTAGCATTAATCGTCACGGTACGGTGGAATCAGCTGTTTCAGGAACTCTTGTTTCGTCGTAGGATGATGGATTCTCTGTTTCTTCACCACCGTCGTGGGAGGAGGGATTGACTTTCTACGCGAGCATCAAAGAAGCAAATCGGTGAGTAAGTCTGGTTCAATTTACATTTCCTTCCTTGTATTTTCCTTACCTTGCAACCATGGCCGACATTCAGCGTCTTATCAAAGAGAGAAATGCATGCAAGCGCAAACTCAAACGTATAGCTTCGTATGTTGATACTTACGATGAAGCATCAAGCAACATTCTAACAATCATGACTCGCTTGGAGCATTTAAACGAGGTTTGGCTAAAATTGGAAGAAGTTCAAGACAGCATTGAACTACAATCAGTCGAAGGTGAACATGACGCGGCAAGAGAAGAAATTGAACGCATGTACTTTGATTTGAAAACAAGAATGCAAATTTTGATTGACAAGCATGTCACAAAGCCAGTTTCCCCTGAAACTAAACAATCTGCATCACGAGGAAGTACGCAGGTGAAACTTCCGGCAATTGCATTACCACATTTTAGCGGTAATTACACACAGTGGGTGTCTTTCAAGGACACGTTCGTGTCGCTGATACACAACAATGTAGATATTTCAAATGTTCAGAAGTTTCAGTATTTGCGCGTATCGTTGAAAGGCGAGGCCTTACATCTAATTCAAAATTTGCCAATGACAGAAGCAAATTACGCTATTGCTTGGGAGCAACTCAATGAGCGATACGACAATAAAAGGTTGATTGCAGTCTCACATGTAAATGATATTTTACATATCAATCCGGTTGTAAAGGAGAATTGTCAGGAACTTCGTTCATTTACAAACACTGCAGTTAGCTCTATTTCAGCGCTCAAAATGATAGCTGAAGACACGTCGTTAACTGATATAATTTTAGTTCAGCATCTTGTTTCAAATCTCGATCCTGCAACGAGAAGAGCATTTGAACTAGAAAGTAATGATACTGAATTTAGCACATTAGATCAGCTCTTTAGTTTTCTAGAGCACAGATGCCAGGCTCTTGAAAAGATTAATCCAGTTACGAGTGAAGGTAACAAGGTAGCAACAAAGTCATCTACAAATATGCACAAACAGTACAGTGCTAAATGTCAACAATCTTCGAAGTCATATGTTACAACAGATTCTTCATTGTGCATGTTTTGTAAAGCAAACAAACATCGCTTATTTTCGTGTGAAGCCTTTAAGAAAGCTTCTATTTCACAAAAGTATAAATTTTTACGTGAGAATCGCGTATGCTTTAACTGTCTTAGCAGCAACAATCACGTTTCGGCACAGTGTAAATATGGAGTGTGCAAGCGATGTAAACAGAAGCATAGTACTTTACTTCATGTAGATGAAGGTACATCCAATGTAAACCGGCAACGAGAAATATCTGGGGGTCACGTGAACACATCGATGTTAAACAATACAAGCGATTCTTCACAGCATTCAGATCAAGCACCTCAGGTTTCTTATTGTTCAATTAAGCAGAAAAGTACTTCACAGGTGTTACTTGCTACGGCAATTGTTCAAGTACAAGATATAGCGGGCAATTGGGTCAATTGTCGTGCTCTCTTGGACGCGGCGAGTCAGAATAATTTCATTGTTGAAGACGTTGTTCAAAGTAATCGTCTTAGAAAGGTAAAGCATCGAGTTCCCATTCAGGGAATCAACAATTCGTCAGCTGAATCGAGTCATTCAGTAGAGATCCGTCTGAGATCTAATAATAGCAATTTTACGACAAGTATTTCGTGCTCAGTGTTGCCAACCATTACAGGACTAATGCCTTCAGAAAAGTTTGATGCATCTGAATTGAACATTCCAACAGATATTCGTTTAGCAGACCCAAACTTTTGTTCGCCGGGCAAAATACAGATTCTGCTTGGTGCAGAGGTTTTCTTTACCGTTATGAAGCCTGAAAAGAGAACAAAACCAGGAAATTTCCCCATTCTTCAAGACACAGAGTTTGGATGGATTATTGCAGGGAAGATTCCAGCAACATCTTCTAGCAACAGTATTACTAGGTCATTTTTCACGAGAAAGGAAGATTCTCTCAGCTCGCAGCTCCAACAGTTCTGGATCATAGAGGAGATCCACACGAAACTGCAATCACCAGAAGAAATTGCTTGCGAGCAACATTTTCAGCGAAATGTGACACGAGATGAAAGTGGCCGTTATACGGTCAGGCTGCCATTATGTAAGGAGCGTTCAGTGTTAGGTGACTCCTCACACTCTGCATTAACTCGATTTCACCAATTAGAAACGAGGCTTCAACGTCAACCACAATTAAAGGCTGATTATACAGAATTTATGCAAGAATATTACCAGTTGGGGCACATGGAACCCATAGGGAATTTAAATGATGTACAAACAAATGACTGCACAAAATTTTTCATTCCGCATCATTGTGTTTTCAAGGATTCCAGTACAACGAAAATACGTGTTGTTTTTGATGGGAGTTCGCCATCAACAAGCGGTGAATCAATAAATAGCATACAAATGGTTGGACCTATCATACAGGAAGATTTATTTTCAATTGTTCTAAGATTTCGAACTCACAAGGTGGCATTGGTTTCTGATGTAACAAAGATGTATAGAATGATACACATACATCCAGATGACAGGCCACTGCAATGCATTCTGTGGAGAAACTCTCCTCAGGAACTCATAACAGTATTTCAATTGAATACGGTCTCGTATGGGCTTACATCAAGTGCCTTTTTAGCAACCAGATGTCTGAAGCAGTTAGCCGAAGATGAAGCAGTTAACTTCCCACACGCATGTCAAGTGTTGCAGCGTGATTTCTATGTTGATGATTACGTTGGAGGAAGCAGTAGCGTGCAAGGTGCGTTACAACTTTATCAAGATCTATCAGAACTTCTGAAAAGAGGAGGATTCATCTTACGAAAGTGGTGCTCCAACAGCACTGAAGTACTCAACGCTATTCCAGAATCACTGAGAGAGGCTCAAAATCTAATTCATTTTCATACCGAAGGTGTTAAAACTCTAGGAATTTCATGGAATCCCTCGGCAGACACTTTCATGATTAACATTGGAGCCAAGTCTGTCAACATGATGTCACATAAATCAACCAAACGTCAAGTAGCCAGTGTTATTGCCCAGATTTTTGATCCAATTGGACTACTTTCACCAGTAACTGTAATGTATAAGTATTTTTTACAACAGTTGTGGCTTCACAACATAAACTGGGATGATCCACTTCCAGAAAGCCTGCAAGTTGAATGGGTTCATCTTCATTCTCAGTTACCTGTCATCAGTGAAATGCAAATACCACGTTTCATCCTAACACCTGGTTGTGTCAAGAATATACAAATCCATGGCTTTTCCGATGCATCGGAGAAAAATTATGGCAGTTGCTTGTACGTTCGTTCAGCAAACGAAGAAGGTTACACCGAAGTTCACTTACTGTGCTCAAAATCACGGGTCGCCCCGATCAAGAAAACCACTCTTCCTAGATTGGAACTGTGCGCTTCAGTCTTATTGGCCAAATTACTCAACAAGACTCTCCCAATTTTGAGACTTAATATTGACAATGTTTATTTGTGGACAGATTCACAAATAGTTCTGGCATGGCTCAGATCGCCAGCAAGCAGATGGAAGCCTTTTGTATCCAACAGAGTAGCGCAAATTCAAGAATTTACTCAAACTTATCAATGGAGACATGTTTCGTCCAAGGATAATCCAGCGGATTTAATCTCCCGTGGAGTTAAACCTCAAGATATTAATCATCATTCGGTATGGTTTCATGGTCCAGCTTGGTTGCAAGAAGATGAAACGTGCTGGCCATCATCATCATCTGACACAAGTCTTAAGAACAAAGATGTTCCTGAACAACGAAAGCTTCCTTTAACTACACTGGTGTCTCATCTGCAATCAGAGGCAATAATAAACGATTTTTCTACATTTTTCAAATTGTTAAGGATTGTAGCGCTCTGTAAAAGATTCATTCGCAATTGTAAAAATGCAAGTAACAAACAATGCGATCCACTTACTTCAATTGACATTGAAGATGCCACTCAAACGTGCGTCGTTATGACACAAATTTCGTTCTTTCATCGAGAGATAAATGATCTCACTGCCAAAGGGCAAGTATCCAACAAAAGTATCCTTAAAGACTTACACCCCTTTCTGGATAATCAGGGAATTCTTCGTGTCGGAGGTAGGCTAGAAAATAGCAACTTGGAATTCAGCAGCAAGCATCAAATCATTTTGCATCCAAAAAGTCACTTCGCCCGTCTACTAATTGCATCAGAGCATGAACGATTGATGCACGCAGCACCCCAATTGTTAATCTCATCCATTCGAGAAAGGTACTGGATACCTAGAATACGACAAGTTATTAAGCAAATCATTCATCAGTGTTTAACTTGTTATCGTTTGAAGGCATCCGCAGCACATCAGCTAATGGGACAGCTCCCATCCATCAGAGTTACACCTAGCAAGGCATTTAATCATGTGGGCATAGACTATGCCGGACCATACGTCATCAAAGTAGGGTCAATCAGGAGTAAAATCACAAAGAAATGCTACATAGCTCTTTTTACGTGCCTAGCCACGAGAGCAATACATCTTGAACTAGTAACAGACCTTACTTCTGAAGCTTTCATAGCAGCATTGCGACGCTTTACAGCAAGGCGAGGCAAGTGTTCCACCATTATCAGCGATAATGCCACAACATTTCAAGGAGCGAAGAACGAACTTCAGAAACTTCAATTGCTATTTCAATCGCAAGGATTCAGTGAAGACATTCAAAGGTATGCAGCACAAGAAAACTTTCAGTGGAAAAATTCACCCCCACGTAGCCCAACATTCGGTGGTGTCTGGGAAAGCGCCATAAAATCTATGAAGTACCATCTTCGCAGAGTCGCCAAGAATGCTGTACTGACATACGAAGAGCTGTCAACTCTTTTGTGCCAAATCGAAGCTTGCTTAAACTCTCGACCTCTTACATCCTTACCTGACTCTCATGAAGAATTTAATTACCTCACTCCAGGCCACTTTCTTATTGGTGGTCCACTAACTTCCTTTCCTCAACCAGACTTAACTGATCTCAAGGAAAATAGACTTTCCAGGTGGCAACGAGTTCAACAGTTTCAACAAAGGATTTGGAGAAACTGGTCCCGAGATTATCTTCATGGTATGCAACAGCGTCAGAAGTGGACAACCACGCAGCCAAACCTGCAACCAGGACTACTTGTGCTTCTGAAAGAAGACAACCTACCCCCATTATCCTGGAAAATGGGCATTATAGAAGAAGTGTTTCCAGGGAAAGACAATTTAGTTCGTGTAGCCGTGGTTCGCACCAAGGATGGAGTGTACCGCAGGGCTCTAAGTAAGATTGTGTCTCTTCCAGATGGGAAGATCAATTAAACTTCCATGATTTAGTTTGGATGCTGTGCATTCCAACGGGGGGGAGAATGTTGAAGATTGTAAATAGTAGTGCCTTCCGCTCCTCATTTGTTTTTATTTTACTCCCGCTGGGAGCTTCTTGCAAGAGCTCGGAATTCTGGGAGCGTGGTATTCGAATACAGCGGCATGGTGCATGTCGGCTCGCGGCAGCGGGAGAACATTTCAGCTAGCCTATCGGATGTGGGCCTTTTTGTATTTCTTCAGTGTGCAAACACATTTAATTATTATATAGTACCAAGTGAATTAAAGGACTTATATCATATACGAATTTGTTGCTATATCCGTTGTTCCAGCCCTATGGTAAGATAGACAATATGGCGTCATACCCAGAGATGCTAGTTTTCTTTGATGTTGATACGTGGAAGGTATCTACAGACAATTTGTGACTTTCAGAAACAACGTTATTGTTCACGGAGTTAGCTGCCTTGATCCAACAATGAAACACTGTGAAATTGAAACTAAAACCTCAACTTTTGAAGTGGTATGAACTAATGAAACTCCACTTTTGGGAGAGTAAGTTGTTGCTGATTCGACTGATTTGTTCTATGTGAAGCCACTTTTCTGCTTATTTTGGCTAATGGAAAGAATGAGGTTCAATGGTGAATAAATGAAAGTGACGAAGGGGGGGAAAACAAATACACGCAGACATCGATTGATTGAGTGATTGATTTGTTTTATTTTACTTTTCTTTTTGTGCCACTTTTTTCGCTAATTTGTGAAGATGCAGATGAGTAATGATTTGATGAAATTGATGAATGGACAATCACAAACATCCATGCCCAGATCAGGATTCGAACCCGGGACCCCTGGCGTCGTACGCGATGTGCTAACCACTCCGCCACGGGGGCCGGCCCACAGACATTGAAAATTCAACCCCCCACAAATTATTATTTTGACTGTGGTTCCAGGCGCCAGAGACTCGTTCGCCTGCAAGATTAAAGTTTCCAGGGTATGAAGGATAGATGTTGAAATTTGGGCGTTTTCGAAAAGGTCACGTCATACAACCCAAGTCATCTGTGAAAAAGAGGTGAATTACCGGGTATAGGGATCAATTTCGATGAATTCCTTGTGTCCAAAATCACATTCTACAAAATGTAAACTATTTGTTACCTCAGTGTATATGTTGACATAAGTATATGTGTGTTACTTCTTCCGCATGAGTAACGAAGACTTACTTCAGAAAACGAATAACAACTTAGCTAACAGATTTTTCAATGTTACTTGATTATTACTTTTGGGCAATATTTTGTCAAAATAGCCTTTCATAAGCCTGAGGATACATTATGGAGAATGGACAATGAATTTGTCTCTCCGTGCGCGCGCGCGCGTGTGTGTGTGTGTGTGTGTGTTTACATTCCCAATAAGACATTAATTTTAATCCAAGTATCCAGTGGCGGCTATTAGGAGGAGCGAGGGGGAGTTCCTCCTCCCCTCGTCACATTTTGCCACTTTTTGCAACGCACTATGACCTCTTAATGTTAAGACTTTCTACCAAAAATGTAAACTGTCCTGTCCAAGTTTTGGCATCCGATCGCCGTTACTGCAAACATTCTGATATGATGAAAATAATATGATCAGGAACATGCATTTAAATTACTAAAAAGTAATTTAATCCTTCACCATTAGCTAGCATCACAATTTTTACCACTGTCGCCTAATATATAAAGTGGAGAAGTTATGTGCCTTACATTTTGTGCACTTTAAGGACAAAATGTGACGCAACCAATTCACATGTATTTCACTACATTGACATGAAGGAAAGAATGTGATTAGAATTTATGGCTGCACACACACAATCACTTAACTTGAAATATTTGTGTCCATCGGAGACAGAGAAGTGGAACAAGATGCGTGAATAGATTAGAAAAGGAAGAGGAAATACACCAAACAGACACACACATACATGTGATGTGTGTATGCATGGCAGTTAAGAGAAATATTTGAAGAATAGAACGAGGAAAAGTGAAAGGGAGAAAGATGTAACAAGCTGAGGAAGAAAGATATAAGAAGGCATTAGGGAGTAAAACAGAAAAGATGAAATGGAAGGGGAAAAGAAGTGAAGGGAAATCGGGAGTGTAAGAGAGAAGGGGATACATATGCATATATGTGGCCTTACATGTATACCTGCCCACCCTACTCTATCAATATACAGCTTCTGCCCACCCGGTCAAAAATTTCTAGCGCCGCCCCTGGTTAACACGAATCCCTAGGGACCGAAAAATCAAGAGTTCGTGTTAACCGGGGACTCGAGTTCGAGTTGCTGTTTTAAGTCCACTTTATGCACAGTAAGGCTAATCGGGACTGGCCCTACAGTTTAAAGTGGGATCCGAACCACTATGTGCCTCCACCGGGTATCGAACCCGGGACCCCTTGATTACAAGGCAATGACGCTACCACTGCGCCATGGGGGAGGCCCTTTAACCGGGGACTCAAATTTTATTGTTGCAATACAGTTATTTCTATACATTAACCATTTACAATACGTATTATGTATGTCATCATAGAAAGCAGTACTACAGTAATTACCTTTTAAAAAAAAAAGTACTCACAGATAATTTTCTGGTGAAAAACAGTTCAGTATGTGTTGTGATGCCACAGATTCCTAGGATTCGGTGATAGCGTTTATTGTATCAAGCACACTCGTACTTGGGATTTCAGTCTTCTACGTTTTAAAGAATAGAAAAACACACCCGAACACACAACTGAATTTGTTGGTTAAATTCGTATAAGCTCATTGTTGACGCGGTGATGGCAATTGTCGAGCAATTGCACCCAAGTTTTAATCTTTATGTTACTCGTACTGGCTATGTTTTAAAGAATAGAAAAACACATTTGAGCACATTGTTGATCTGAATCTGTTGGTCACAATACTGTATAAGTTGATTGTTGACAAGATGATAGAGATTGTTGAGCGATTTCTTACATACCTAGCAGAGGAACAACAGAAAAAACTTTGAAAGTTCGTGTTAAATGAGATCTAAAGACGCAATGGACTAAAAAACAGTTCGTAATTCGTGGTAACCGAAATTCGCGTTAACCGATAAAACATTCTATAAGATATAATACATCCCTGCCGAGACCAACATTTTGTTCATGTTAACCGAGTGTTCGTCTTAAGCGAGTTTGTGTTAACGGGGGTTTACTGTAGCATCTTTATAAATTGAGCTGACATCTAAACAGAGCCGTCCCTACGGAGGGGCAACTCTGGCACGCACCCGAATCTCTCGCTTCAAGCGGGCCCAGTGCCGAAAATAAATAACTATAGGGTTTATAGGACGCTGGTGCTTCCAATGTAACAACTAATCTATTTTTTCCTCATTGTATGGATTGCTTTGACATTACTCAAATCATATTCTGAACAAAGTATTACATAATGTTTCAGATTGAAATTTAAATGTGTGGCCTCCCGCTGGCGCAGTGGTAGCGTCGCCGCCTTGCAATCAAGGGGTCCCGGGTTCGATAATAAGGTGCTGCAATGAGCGCTTTTCGCTCGAGCGGCAAATAAATAGTTCGCACGGGCAACGCTAGATAGCACACACAATTTATAGTTCTTCCGCTCGAGCGAAAAACGACAGAACGAGCGGAATACACTCGAATTCTCGAACTCTATTAGTAGACATATTTCCGTAATTTGTCTATGGTAGTGGGCCCTTAAATATGGATCGTGAAGTAACTTACGAATTGAAATTGAAAAATAAGTGAACGAGAACATAGTCATCATCTCCATGCTAAAATGCAGTACCGAGATATGTGAAAATGAAATAGATGATTATGAGCTGACATTTATGTTTAGGCTGACATTTTATGTTTCTACGATTATTTTCACATTGAAATGATGTTCGATTGAATGTTATAACTGCATTTTATTATATCGCAGAATATTATTATCCTTTTCGGTAAGCGAACAATGTACACCTACATCCTGCACTGTGATACAATATTTGTAATTGCTTAGGCAGGTCTGTCAGCATGTGTATCCATTTTACGTTTCGGTCTGTAGATATTGCATACTTTCATATGTGCTGTATTTGAGTCTTATATAATATACGAAATTATTATTTAGAGTGGATTCCTTCCATGTATGGGTTTTAGGTTGACAGTGCTGCTTATTAGGCTGTGAAATACGGGACGATGCCAATCATTCCACTACGACTACGGCACGTTCGAGCGAATCTCGCTCGAGCGTGGGAGATTCGAACGAGTTTGAGCGAGCGAAAATGGTCCGATGCAGTACTCTAGTGTACAATACAGGTGTAGATACATCAGGAACAACTCTTGAATAATGACAAAACTGCACCCCCACCCCTCCAAGAAATGATTGATCTTATGTTCAGCAGCCATACCCTGTCCCAGTATATCTTGAGCAAGGCAGCGCATAACCTCAGAGAAGGGGAGTAAATCGAGTCGGCAGAGCGAAGCAGTACACGCTGCTGCGAAGGCTGGTAACTGCAGTCGCTCCCCCCTCCACGAAGTCGAGTTCCCTCTCATGTGTTCATTGGTGGGGAATGCCTCGTTTCACTATAGTGGAACCACGAACAAAACAACCTGCGCAGACCCGCGAGTCATGTGCACCGTACCCCCGCGAGTAAGGGAGGGGGAAAGTTAACCATGCTTCCTTATGGCCCGAGGTGGAGGGAAGAAGGGAAAGTTGCGCGGGGACTCCTCGTCCAAAGGTTTTTTTCCTTGTGGTCGATCTATACTTGCGCAGATACTTGTTTTCGTACGTCTGCTGAAGAGATAGCTAGGACAGGGTATACAAATTTGTCTTTTTCAGTGTTGCCATATGCAACCTTATAAAGATGGGAATATACACCAGGCATGTGACGGTAGGTACGCACAATATTTCTGCCAAAACTGCGCCACTTTTCTCGGTAACGAGAAACGCTTCTTGGATTTCCTCAGTGAGGTAGATTGATTGATTTTCTTTATTTTACTTAGCTTTTTGTGCCACTTTTGGCTAATTTGCGAAGATGGGGATGAGTTTTGACATGATGAAATTGATGAATGGACACTCACAAACATCCATGCCGAGGCCAGGATTCGAACCCGGGACACCTGGCGTCGTAGCGCGATGTGCTAACCACTCCGCCACGGGGGCCGGTGAGTAAAATTACTTACTAGACTTTCTGTCCGGGAAGTGGACTATTTAATACTATTCATCCTGTTATCTATAACAGTGTTGTGGCCTGCGGGCCATTGTTTGCGAGAAAGTTATTACCATGGAATTGATGGGAACAACTTGAAAAATTCACCATTATTTGTGACATGTTGAGCAAGATTGTCTAGAAATGAAATAATCTGATGATACCAGGTGGTTATAATTAAAGTGACGGTGTTCAGAGTGGTACAGCACGGGCTGTAATGAGAGTAGCAGTCCGAAACTTCGTAGATATGATAATGAAGCAATGCGCTCGCGAATTATGAAAAAAAAAAAAAAAAAAAAAAAAAAAAAAAAAAAAAAAAAAAGGTTCCAATTCTCGCCACCAGGGTAAAAAATGGCGCTGTAAGCAGTCAAAACGTGGAATTTTCCGTAACTCTGACGTCAAAGTCGGTGACATTGCCTAACCATTGTGTGAGCTCCCTGGTTGTTGTTGGTGACGCTTGTTGCTTTTTTTTTCCTTTAGTGATGTGAATGTTCGCCGAACATTAAAAGTTTGATTTTTCCCGTGTAAAAAGCAATGGCTATTGCGAAGAAAGACCGTGCACTGCTAGTGAAGTTGTTTTACCAGAATGGGAGCAATAGTAACGCTGCACTGCGGAAATATCGCCAACAGAAAGGGCTGAGAAGAGGGCCCATGTCAATTAATGGGCTGAAGAAGATGATGAAGAAATTCGAGGAAACAGGTGAATTGGGTGTTGCACCAGGGAGAGGAAGGCGGCCCATCCCCGTGGAAGTTGTGGACGAAGTTGCTGTAGCTGTAGCTGACCGTGCAGCACATGCCTCAACTTCTGCAACCAGTGCTAGAGCTGTGGCACGTGAATTGTCACTCCCCTGGTCAACAGTTCGCAAGGTATTGCGGTGCATTTTACACTGGTATCCCTACAAGATTCAAATTGTGCACCAATTGAAACCCCAAGATATTCCACAACGCCGTGAGTTTGCCCATCGGTTTTTGGCACGCATGGAAGTGGATGACATGTGGCCGGGGAATATTCTGTGGACTGACGAGGCGCATTTTACTCTGGTCGGTACAGTGAATACTCAGAACTGTCGCATATGGGGTTCCACTCGTCCACATGTTGTGCAGGAACAACCATTGCACTCAGTTTACGTGACTGCATGGTGTGGGTTCACTAGCTCCTTCATTCTTGGTCCGTTTTCCTTTGAGGAGATGACACCTCGAGGGCCTGTTAGGTGTACAGTGACATCTGCACGTTATAGGGACCTCCTTGTGCAACACGTGATTCCAGCTTTGCAAGAACGGAACTGTGAACACACCACCATTTTCATGCAAGATGGGGCAACACCACATGTCGCTCGCCACGTGAAAGATTTGCTGCGAGAAACCTTCACTAATGACCGCATCATCTCTAGGCAGTTTCCAGATGATTGGCCTTCCAGATCCCCCGACCTTAATCCATGTGACTTCTGGCTGTGGGGATATTTAAAAGATCGTGTCTATCAGGGACATGTCCGGTCTCTGCCTGATCTGAAGGCTAGCATACAACGACATGTCGCTCAGATTTCACCAGACATGCTGCGAGCAACCGTCGACCATGCCGTGTTACGAATGCAGCATGTTGCTCAATTGGGAGGCCATATTGAACAGTTCT
The DNA here is from genome assembly GCF_977018435.1 of Lepisma saccharinum. Classification (NCBI taxonomy): domain Eukaryota; kingdom Metazoa; phylum Arthropoda; class Insecta; order Zygentoma; family Lepismatidae; genus Lepisma; species Lepisma saccharinum. Next base: position 19,056,100 of record NC_139238.1, read on the forward strand.
TGTAACCATAGTTCCTAATAAACATGCCAGAGCCATTGTTCTCATGTGTTTGATCTTTCCTGCCTTTTTCCTGTAACTATACCACGTTTTGACTGCTTACAGCGCCATTTTTTACCCTGGTGGCGAGAATTGGAACTATTTTTTTTTTTTTTTTTGCATAATTCGCGAGCGCATTGCTTCATTAGCATATCTACGAAGTTTCAGACTGCTACTCTCATTACAGCCCGTGCTGTACCACTCTGAACACCGTCACTTTAATTATAACCACCTTGTACGAAAGGATATAAAGGATATGCTGCTGCGGAGGATATGCTTTAGTACTTCAGGTAAAGTAAAAATTTCATTCGCAATTGTTCTCATACATTTAATTATTAATTGATAATTTACTCTCACTGTCGCCAATAACCCAACAAGGTATAAAAGTGACATAGATTAACAGAAAATACAAAGCCTAAGGATAAAAAAGAAATGAAACTTTAGTTACATGAAATAGTTCATCATAACTGTACGGATGGCGCCATCTATATTCATGGTGAAAAACTTTCAATGCTGTCAAATCAGGCCACACCCTTGTTTGTTTTAAGCCCACTTTATGCACAGGTGCGTTAATCGGGCCTGGTGGTCCAGTTTAAAGTGGGATCCGACCACTATGTGCATCTCCTGTTACGTGCCAAAATGAGCGAAGCCAAGGATAAACATATGGGTAAATAGTTGGTAAAACGACGATAGATGGCAGCACAAGCGGAAAAACGAAAAGTGAATTATTAATGAACTAGAAAGAACTAGAAAGTGATTAAAACTAAATCAAAAGGAATGAATAGTGATTAAATGGTTGTAAATAAAGAAAAAAGACAAACAAATAAAGGAAGCTCAATGATCGACATAATCCTCATACGTTATACATGTAGAAGATTAAAGAAGTTAAGCAGCTGATTCAAATCTATGTCTTTTCCTTCTGGCAAGAAGGTAGTAAGTAGCTTCTTGATAGAGTTTTGGTCGTTACCCTGGTGGCGCTATATCCGTATTTGTCGCCCCAAAGCACAAAGCTTGCACTATATACACTTTCATTCGCATTCCAAGAAAATAGCCCTATTTTAGGTTTATATATATTTTTTAGGTTTTACAGGATTTTTATATCTCACAGAGGTATTTACTAGGTTTGGTGGCGAAATAATTCAATGACTGGCGTGTTTGAAACATTTTTTCTGTCAAATTCCCTCCCTCCAAGTATATGATGTTTATCAAAGCTTTAAACAAAACAAAAATGTCTGACGTCACTGTTACCTGCAGACAGTGGCGGCGAAAGGGGACAGCCCTACTTTTTACCCCTACACTATAGACTCTTAATGCTAAGCCTTGCCTACTAGGATAAAGTAAACTGTACTTGCCCACCCCCTCCTCCCCATTCCCAGTTTTGGCAACCAATCGTCTCTACTGCCTGCACAGTCCCAAGTGCAAACTTCTGATCTGTGTGGCCTTGCTCACTTCCGCGTCAGTTTGGTCCTTTTTGGCATTCACGCCTTGCGAAGTAATATTTCAGCATTCAAATTATCACTACTGACTATGTTTCTGTTGAAAGATAATTTTCAGCATATGAAATGATCCTCACAGACAAAAGGTGGAGTTTGAGTGTGGATAACGCAAAGAGATTCATTGTGGTCACTAGGAACATAATAAAATTCAAGGATAATTCCTGGTTTTCAAGATGAACTTTCCAAAAATTCAAGGATACAAGCAGATGTTTTCTCTATTCCAACCTTACGTATTACCGACTCTCACCCTCCATTCCATACACAAAAATATTGACAATGTAAAGGGTTTGTGATTCCAATGTAACAAAAAATTTACCTAATCAACTTCAAGATATATTATTTTGTAATAACCTTTCGTTTGTTAGATAGATTGTTCTGTAAAATACACTAACAAAGTAAACGGATTGAGAAAATTTTATTTTATTTTCTGTATAGCTTTCTTTTCATCCTCAAAAAAATGAATGAAATAAGAACTAAACTGTGAGAAACTTGCCTCAGGGCATTTTTAAACATGTATATATTTAATGGGATATGGATTAATAAAAGTTGCAATTTTTCACGTCTACGGAGAAAAAATGGAATAGAGAAAACATCCGCTTGTACCTTATTTCATGTCTTGCCAAAATTCATGAATAATTTCGAAAGCCGATAATTCACGCATAATTTCCGGTTCCAATAATTCACGTGTAATTCCCGGAATTCAAGGAATTCCAAGTGAGTAGCCACCCTGATATTGTGCAGCAAATTATACATAGGTAATTCATTTGTCATATCAACAAGTAACTTTCTCCAACAGCACAAGTGCAGTATTATAATAATTTGTAGATAATTTTGTAAATGATATAAAGAAATGAAAATTTGTTCAGAAAATTAATATTTGGTTATTGCGGTTCTTGTGAAATTTTGTTTTTAACGATTGTATCTAATCAGTATTTTTCAGGAATTTTGTACCAAATTAAGTCATTTTGCAACCTTTTTCAGGATTTTTCGAGCCTAATTTAAGGTTTTTAGAGCCTATTTTAGGATTTTTAGAGCCTATTTTAGGAACCTAAAACATACTTTTTTAGAACCTAAAAATCCGAGGTCTACCGAGCATCCTCGCTACCGGGCTAGGTGTTCCAGGTTTGAACCCTGGCCAGGCATTATTGTTCAATTTTATTTGTTCCATCGCCATTTCGAAAGTTCATCGTTCATACCCATTGTCGCTATTAAACAATCATGTAAATCAACATAAGCAAAACAAAACAGAATGGAGTGAAATAAGAAGAAACAACAAAGAATTATGGATACAAGCTATAACGCAATATACTATTTAATATAATCTGTTATGTGTTCGAATTTTCCTGAAACTATGGTACTTTTCACTCCCTGTTCGTTTAAAATTCGGTTGAAATTTCTCTGCAAAAGGGAAATTCTCTTTATGTGGCTAGTCCTTAATAGTAGAGGCAACGAAGTGCTTCCACCTAGCGGTAATTTCAGAAATTACCTTCTGTACGGTGTAACATGCTGTCTGAGATTACCTGTCTCTCCCCTAATAACCGAGGAAAGAGTTGCAATTATTTTATGCATCAATTTCTTTTAAAGTTTGTCAACTATCTGCTGTATATAGATTCTATGAACTAATAGTTGAAGCCAAACAAGCAGAGAACACAAAATTCATGCGTTCCCAAGATCACGATTGATTAATTTTTATATTATGGGTATATCAGCACATTTGTTTGTTTTGCACGTCGCAGAGATAAAACTTTTAACTAAAACAAAATTTAGGACAGGCCCCTAAGAAGAAAAAGATAAAATATTTCCTAACAATTCCTCACTCAATTTTTAAAACGCATTCATTCTTCATTCATAACTTAACAAGAACTACAACTACACTGTTTTCTAGGATAAAATCTCCTTACCTCTTACAAGCTGAGGCTGTAAAGGGGCACTCAGCACACACACACACACACACAACTCGGCAAGGGATTATCCTGGCCGTTGATCCAGACGCCATAGCCTCGTTGGCCTGCAAGAAGCAGTTACTGGCAGGGATGCTCATCCCCCCCCCAAGGCCAATGGCGCGCACCCCCTCCAATAATGTGATGCGTCCCCCTCAAATCATATCATTTGCGACCTTAAAACATATCGTAATCCCCACAAAGTACTTAATTACGACAGTAACTTTTTCTTAACTTTACTCAACACTATACTTGATCTGCCCCTCATCCCTAAACAGGGGTGCCCATCACTCAAGACCGCCCATAAAATCGTTCATCATAATCCCCCCAAATAGTTTGGATGAGTACGTAATAATTGATGTCTAATTGAATGAAATACTTTGTTAAACTGTCTAATTCTTCGATTTTCGAAAAATCTTAAAGCTAGCACATTGATTGATTAAATGCAGTAAATTAAATTATGTAAATATGCATATAAATAGTGTTTGTGAGTGGGTTTATAAAACTCACAATTTAACAGAAATTGTGACGCAACTTAAGATAAAGATAGACAATTCAGTGCAAATTTAACTTGTTAAAGTAAACTTTCCCTGTGACAAGAAGTTAGAAATGCGAATTCGATATATTTTTGTTCCAAATGATGTACCTGCTTTAAATTAAGCAGTATACCAATACTAAGCATAATATTTTAAGAAGTGATGTTATTAATGAATATCGGCAATATCGCTTATGTCTTGTAATGCAGCTATAGTATAAAACTTCATATTCACATCAGTAAAGCACCAAACACGCATTCTCGCCCGCGAGCAAGAAAATTTTTACATCCATTTCTTTGCAGGCTTTCAAGAATATTAATTTAATGGGGTGTCAATACTTCCTTAAGATCCCGAGATATTTAATCTATTCCAGCTTCTCTTTTGGCAAGTTCAGGGTCGAAAACGTGTGGATATCATTAATACAGTCCAAAATCCAATGTTCTAACTCTCCCCACCTTACAGAAATCCCTTGACAATCTAAGATTTAACACTTTATCAAGAGCTTCACATCTCTCCCCTTAAATTTAATACTCAATCCTCCCACAAAAATTTCCTTGCCAATTTTAGACTTACTGTTGATATTGAAGAGTGGATATTGCCTCCTCCAAAAAGTTAATTCTCAGTGTCCACACCAGAATTTCCGCAACAGTCTAAGACTATAGTAATACACAATAATTGGATACCACCTAAATTAAATACTCAGCCCCCCTAACTAAAATACCCTCCATAATCTAAGACCTAGAGTTGTATACTGCCCCCCACCCAACGTTTAATTCTAAAGCCCCCCCAGAACCCACGTGTCAATTAAGGCATAATATGTAAGAGTTGGATATTTCTCCCACACCCCCTCCGCTTCGATAATACCCTTAAGCACTTTCTATTCTTTATCTCATAGATTAAATATGGTGCATTTAAGGTGTAAACTGTTTACATATATTTTTGAAAAATATATAAATGTTAAATTTTATATTATTTGAAGGGATAAAAATTCCTCCAAAAAATCTCGATGGCGCAACCTGAGCCATATCCTCCTACCCCCGTGAGGTTGACTTACCAGAAGGTCACCAAAATCGCGAATGTTTACAAAGTGGAACTTATTCAGCTGTGGCAGAAGTTATTCTGTACCTGCAGCCACTACTCAACCATTTATTTCATTTTCCTTACAATCCACACACAAATCTTCAAATATTAAATCCTGCTTTGGGCTCAATGTTCAAAATTATTTATTTCATTTACTAATAAAATTATTAGTAAGCTCTTACAAAATAATATCAATTTTTGACTTTAGAATCAAAAATGTTCTACGTATGCATACAATGTTTCCTGAATGTAAAAATGTTGATTATTTTCATCTTTATGATTAAAAATTACTTACATTTTTTGTTCATTAATATGAAATAAATGTAAGTAATAATAGTGCTGTCATCTATTAACTATCTTGTAAAATATTGGGGTCAGAGAAAAAAGCCTTCTTTGTTAGATTTTCACGGTTTCCGTCGGGAAAATGTGTAATGGCCAGGCACATATTTGTTAGCAAGGTGAGTACAAAGTCTATGAACGACTATTTTTGAGTGTAAAGAAAAAGCAAAAAACAATAAATTCGTGGATCTTCCTGGGCGATGGATCGACATCTTGCTGAAACCAAAATCAACCGTGGTGATTGTTTTTAAAGTGGGACTTGTTCACCTGAAGCCTAAGTTACTCCATATTTGCCATGTCTACTCAACCATTTAGTTCGTTTCCCTTACGATCCGTTTGATTCTACCCTCGGATCTTCAAAAATTAAATTCTCATCACTCTTCATGTCATGACGTTTAAAAAAAATCGTTTCATCTATACTTTGGTAATATTAACATATTAGTAAGCTCTTACAAGTAATATCAATTTTTTTATTTTAGGATGAAAAATATTCCAATTATAGGTACACACAGATTTCTGAACAAATAAATTTATATTACTCTCTTCTATACGGTTATAAATCGCTTTCAATTTTTATTCTTGAAAATTGAGATGAATTTAGATAACTGTGCTGCCATCTTTTGAGTTTCATGTAAATATAGAAATAAGTATTCTTTGTTTCAAAGTTTATAATCAGTATAATCCAGTGTGTGAATTAGCGGGGGCATGCCGGTGATTCACCCCGCAAAGAATTTTATCCCCGACAAAATAAACTTATTTTTATCCCTACCAGGCATGTATTTTTCTTATCCCTTTTAGTTTATTTTATTGGCTGCTAACATATTCAAGTTTGCATACCCTCCAAAAATCTACAATCTGAAGCGAAATATGCCCTTAAAAGCAAAAAGCATAATTCGCACACTGATATAATCATGGGTGCAGCAAGGGGTGGGCGAAGTGGTCTACAGCCCGGGGCGTCGCCCATGGGTTTAATAAGAAAAAAAGGCTAATTTTCGTAGGCGATAAAACAACATCATTTCGTTTTTATCCGGTTTAAGCTTGCACTAGGCAACAATGAACACTAAACGTTGTCACAGCATGCACTGCATTTTGTTTGAGCCGTCTCCATCGTGTTTATAGCTCTTTTCAGTTCTTACGGCGGGCGCTCTAGAGGCTGGCAGGGGAAGTGGGAAACGGGGATTACGCAACAACAGCAGTGGCGCCGAGAGACACGACGCGGCCGGAAAAAGTACTACGTGAAACTCGTTCTACTGGCCGCTACGTTTCTTATCGTGCTGGATTGGTCGCTTCCCCGCTCCCCACTTCCCCTGCCAGCTTCTAGAGCGCCCGCCGTAAGAACTGAAAAGAGCTATAGTGCCTGCTACTGTCAGTCGGTGCACCCAGATAACGTTAAATGGTTTAGTGATAGTATAGTTAAAAGTAATCAGTAGAGACACATAATTTTGGTAAATAAAAAAAGCAAAATTTCGGTATAAAAACGGAGTCAATTTCGGGTTCAGAAGCGGTAAATAAAATAAAATTTCGGTGTCATAGCGGTGGAAAAAGAGGATGAAAAGTGGTATATAAGAAGACATTTTGGTTTTTAAATTGTGAATATAATCATAAATTTGATTTAAAAACTACATTTATTACACAAAATTAACATTTCACTTCTAATAGCACATTTATGTAGTTATCAGAATATTATTTCTTTGTAAAGGAGTCCATTATTGCTTCTCCAATATTAACAGCAGAATTAATCAATTTTCCGTGAATTGCATACTCACAGGATAATTCAGACATCAGAAGGTGTCGCGTTGGTAAATAAATCATAAATGTCGTGTTTAAGAGTTTATTTCGCATTTTGCAGTTCATTTCGCATTATTTCGTGACAAAACATGGTAGCAGAATGCATCTCACACCTTTCAAAAACATGAAAAATTAACACTACAATGTGTTTTTTGACATTTCGTTGGCGGCGATTGGGTTGCAAAACAGGGGGGGGGGGTGGCAAGGACAGTTTAGTCTGCCTTGATGCATAAGGTTTAGCATAGTGTGGGAGCAAAAGTGGTAAAAAGGTGGGCAACTGGCCCCACTCGCCCCCCCCCCACTAATCGCTGCCACTGTCAGTAATGTTGGGTAGTGATCGCAATGTAGGACGAAAATTCGAATTCGGATTATATACAGTAAAAGAAGAATAAAGGCTGAAATATGAAAGCAGAATTGAAATTTAGGTAGGACACTGATGAAATATTTGAAAACAAATATAAGGAAAATTGTTGCATCTGACATTAATAGGCAGTGATGGATTACCAAATACCCAGAATAGACACCATCCAATGGGACCCAGGACTTTTAGAGGGCCCTCGACAAAGGAACAAAATGATACAATTACGGTTTATTAATTGTTTCCACGAAAACTTTACAGTAAAAAAAACTCTGAAGAAAATATTAATATGTAATCAGTATTTTCTATTTTTATACTTTATTATTTAAATCACGCGGCGGGTGATCTGGACTAGGAACTTTTCCAGTCATTTCCCTGTTTCTGCGCGGCTCTGAAGCCCACCCAGCCTCGCTTAAATGAGTATCTGGGGCAACCCTGTGTGGTAAAGGTGGTCGGGCGTGATGCTGATCACATCATAACAACTATGGCCGCATGCACACGCGCACGCGCAGATGTACCTTTAGTATATTCATTTCAATTTGATAATATTTGCTGACATAAGCCTGAAGATTTGCAATCGATTCACATTGAGATTTCAAATATGAAGAAATTTTCTAATCTCGCCCAGGGCCTCGCGATATGTTGCTGCACCAATTGGTATAAAGTGCGATATCCAAGAACACTTTAGTTAGTAGGCTGAGTGCACTGCAACCTGGAGTGAGGGATTTTGGTCGACGCAAAGTTATGCGCGGAAGATATGAAAACTACTGTTCGACCACAGTAGACGAGACTAGTTCGAGCGGACGAGTCTACACGTAATAGGGAAGGTATGAAATGCATATAAAATTGATGGCCGTGGAATAAAAAACAAATTTCCATATCTCATTCTTGCACACTGTGCGAATTGAAAACAAGAGAGAGAATTGTTTTCCTTAGCAACCGGTTCCAGCGCAATTCACATCGTTGCTAAGAACGTACGTAGAGCAAGTGAGCTTTGTTGCTAAGCGTTGCTGCTTGCCCTTTAAACTCCGCGTCCAAACAGCTTTGACACGCAAAATTAGCCGAAAGAATGTGAAGATGACGAAGATTTTCTTTTGTCGCTTCTGTGTTTACATTCTTGCCATAAATTATTGCCTGAACTCCCACATAGCCATGATAATTCTTACGTGCATTTTATCCAGGCAGTCGGTCTCTCACAAGATCGCATGTTTGTTCGTACGCACAGTATTGAGTCATGGAGGATCTGTGAAGTGATTTTTTTGTTGCATGAAAATGGCAAGACGGTAATATCATAGTGGTGCAAATGAAATGATAGTCGATGCCAAGAGAAACAAATGGGCGCATCTCACGACATCAACCAAAGTGTCAAGTGCACGGCGGATTCTTTGGGGTTACGTCAGCACAGTGAAAGGTATGTGAATAAAAAGGGAACAACAAAAATTTGCATCAACCCAATATTTTATCGGGCGAGTTTTTTCAAGGTGTGGTGAGAAGAAAGATACACGAGAGACTTATTTTAATTATCCAGTTCAACAGAATCCATTATGTACAGCATTTAATACTTTTACCTTTCACTCATTATATTTAATGAAAATGTATTAATGTTCTCAGTCCTTCTGTCTCTCTTAATGAAAACACAACAGACCAAAATACAAAATCAATATTTCAGGTGGGATGTATAGCAACACGTTAAATGTTGAAACCACTACCACTACTCGACACTATGATTATGTGAATTTTGCGAGATAAAATCAATTTACATGCGTCTTTGCTCGAAATATACAGGGTGCATCAGAAGTACCTTACCACCCTTTTTAAAATCCGCAGTGATGTATTTTCATGGAATTTGATATGGGCGATACATAATAGGCCTAGGGGGAAACCTTTTGGAGTATGTCACACGGACGGCCGCCATCTTGGTTCCGCCATCTTGAATTCAACTTTTTTATTTAAAATGATAGCTGGGTCATGTGATACATGACCATAGGCTAGAATTTCGTCAGGATGTCAAATCTGAAATCAGATTTGATGTAACTTCATTTGGTGAAAAGTTAATGGCAACTGAAAGTGATGTTTACCTGTTACACATGTTGTCCGTGTTGGGCAATGCACGTGTGCAGACGCTTCTCCCAATATGTGTGGACACCGAGCAAGGTATCTGGTGAAATTTGCTCAAAGGCAGCCATGATACGTTGTTCCAGATGACGAAGATCACGAATTTTCACACCATACACCATAGCCTTAACGTATCCCCAAAGGTAGAAGTCCATTGTAGTTAGGTCTGGTGATCGGGCAGGCCATTCAACGAGCCCACGTCGACCAATCCATGCCCCAGCAAATTGTTCATCCAGGTACTGACGCACCTGGATGCCGTAATGGGGAGGCGCACCATCTTGTTGAAAAAACCTGAGAAATGTACCATCTTCCGACATCAGAGCTGGCATTATCTGTTCCTGTAGCATCCACAGGTATCGTTCCGCATTTAAATTTCCTTGAATGAAAAACGGACCGATTATCCGTGTTCCCCATATGCCTGCCCACACCATAATTTTGCCTGCACCGGTCATTTTGGAGTGATCTGTCCATGCGGGGTTGTCATGCGACCAATAGCGCATGTTTTGCCTATTCACCTCCCCATTTACGTAGACGTTCGCTTCATCGGAATGGAGTATCTGCATAGCGACGTTTGGATTTAGCCGTAATTGCGCGATAGCCCACTCGCAAAACTGCACGCGGCGATCTGGATCGTCCTCAGAGAGGTGTTGCTGCATTTGCACCTTATACGGATGCCACTTGTGACTCTGTAGCACCCTGTACACTGAACTGTGACTCATAGCACATTCATTGCTATACGACGTGTGCTTCGCTGTGGTGACGTCGAGAAGGAGGCCAGCCGTAGCTGTTGCTTCCTCTGTGACTGTCCGCGGTCTGTCCAAGACCGTGCCCGTCTCCTCGAATTTGGTTAATAACTGTGCCACTGCAACATGTGACACAGGGTTACGTTCCGGATGACGCAGGTTGAAATCGGCAGCCACTGCACGGGCACTTTTCCCACCCCACAGTTTGACGATCTGGATGCGTTCCTCAGTTGTTAATGGCATGGTTCAGCACCTGCAACAAACGGGTAAACATCACTTTCAGTTGCCAATAACTTTTCACCAAATGAAGTTACATGAAATCTGATTTCAGATTTGACATCCTGACGAAATTCTAGCCTATGGTCATTTATCACACGACCCACCTATCATTTTAAATAAAAAAAAGTTGAATTCAAGATGGCGGAACCAAGATGGCGGCCGTCCCTGTGACATACTCCAAAAGGTGTCCCCCTAGGCCTTTTGTATCGCCCATATCAAATTCCATGAAAATACATCACTGCGGATTTTACAAGGGGTGGTAAAGGAACTTCTGATACACCCTATATTTTAAAATGTTAGTTGGCGTGAAAGCTTCAAATGCGCAATTTTTTAAATATAATTTTTTTGCGTCGCTATCCTTTAAGTTTGATTTAGCTAACCACCTCTCCCTTAAAGAAGCTGATGAAGGATCGTTGGGAGCCTGTGATGTTGAACGCTACTCACCCCTTGATGTAGGTCTGGCCCATGGGTCTGGCCGACGGCTTCTGGCGTCGGCGACGGTTACATGGTGACAGGTGTCCGCTGGAGAGATCGAAGATGGCGGTAAGAGGCGGCAGGCAATTCGGCGACTTGATTCTATGAAGTGCAGATTCTCCGGCTGGCTTTGGCTAATGTTCCTCCCTAGTCCGGACTGCATCTTGGGCTTCTCGCTTGTGGCCGCCTCGTAAAGTCGCGATTTCTCAACTGGCCGTCGTCTCGTTGATCGTTTTGCTGGTAATTCTGGAGCAAAGTGAGATATCGATTTACCGTCTCCAGGGGTTTTATACTTTGGAATTGAGTCATGACTTGGTGGACTTTGCACCTCCAGCTGTACACCTGGGGTATCCCTGGATGCAGATGGAAATTTTCAGTGGAGATGCACTCACCGCTGGCGAGGGCCGTTGCCTTGCTGGCTGTGCAGAGCCGAGTGGAAAATTCTTGTTGCTCAGCTCTGCATTAGGTGGATTGTGGGGTGAATGAGCGTTCAACTTGCGAGCTTCAGAGCGATGTTTTAGGAAGATTCATGTTTCTACCTTTATGCTCCCAATTCCTTCATCAGTATCTGTTCAAATTTGCGCTATAAAAAAAACTGGGAAAATGATGTCCATATAAAGTCGAGTTGAGTTGTTTTCTCTCTTTAAGTCCACTTTATGCACAGGTAGGCTAATCGGGACTGGACTTAAATTTAAATTGGGATCCGAACCACTATGTACCTTCGCTGGGTATCGAACGTGACGAAGTTTATATGAAGATAAAAACTAGAAAAAATGAAAAAAAACCTGCAATACAGCAGTACTCCATTTGCAATATGAGACATATTTCATTCATTATTTTTATGCTGCGACAATACTTTCGATCGGCTAGACTGAACGTATAACAGATTATTTTGATGACTGCTTATTTCTTCCGAGAAGAAAGAGGTTAGAGAGATTAACGCCCCTCGGGGAAAATGAACTGTCCTTACTATGCTAAGACAAAGGGACAAAGAAAAACGCGGGGAAGTTTTTCGAGTAGTGTTTGTAGAGCCTTTGAGTGAAAGGCCGCGTTGCTTCGCGCGTTGGCTGCAGAAGTTTACATGCAGCAGTTGGTGTCGAGATCTCTTTATATGGAGAATTCGCGAATTTGATAGTGCTATAGGCAGTAAGTTGCAGTTAGAAATTCGGGGACTGTTTTTGTAGATGTCGTTTGCCTAGTGGACAGTTAACAGTGATCTGTGTCCCGGAGATCTGAACGTTCGCGTGATTGGGAAAAGAGCGCGCGGAATTTTATTTAAATACAGACTGTTTTCTCGTGGCAACTTTTATAGCGCAAAAAGTGAAAAGAACACTGCAAGTGTGTAGTTGTGAACTAAGAATTGCTAATCGAGATGACGACGTAGATACCAAGTCCGACCTTTGAACTATGAATGCGACGGTGAATTACTTCGAGGGATAGACGTCAAAGATCTTCGAGGGAAAGAAGTCATCAAGGAGCTTCTGCCAATAGTGTCCCCCCCCCCCCAAGTCGAGAGCTCTCGAGATGTGTACTTTTATATCGGAAGTGTTGATTACAGTCAAAGTGAAAGCGCAGCGCTGAGTAAATTTCGTAAGTAGGTCGACCATATTCTTTTAATTGAGGTTAAAGTGTTTATTTTCTGTTTATTAATCTATGTTACTAACCTAAGATTAATCTAAGGCAACTGGAGGTAATTTTTGTATTAGTTTTAACTATGTAAAACAAAGCCCTCCAGCTTTCCAGGGCAAATTAAAGATTTATTAACCGCTAGTTTATTTTAAAAGTTTGTAATAAATCAAAAAAAAAGGAAAAAACAGTAAAGAATCCTTGGGTTTTCTTAAGTAGTTCTAGCGTAAACGAAACTGCGACGTTAAAAGTCCAAAAGCAACTTATAACGTTATAAACGCACTTCCGCGATTCTCGCAGCGAAGTGCAGCGAAACGGCAACGTTGATTAATATCTGGGACCATATTTCAGGTACACACGCTAAACTTCTGGAATTTGATCAAATGCGTTATATCAACAGTTTTTTTGCAGTTTCATTGAATTTGTAATTATGCATTTCAAGTTTGCAGGTTACCCTAAAATGTCAATTCCTTAAGTATCTAGTAAAAATATGCATTTGATTTTTTTCTAGAGGTGCAAAAATAATCAAACTTCAAGTACACAAAATCTCAAGATTATATGTACAGTTGATTATGAAGTGTATGGTGTTAAGTTCGTCGTTCGTGAAAATTGGAAAGAAAAACTACACTTTTCAGTGAATATTTTATTAGTAAGAAAACAAATTTAAGATTAATTTTCAGATAACGCTTATTAAAAACTAGATACTTGAAGCTTTCCAACGGGTGAGGTATATTTGACTCTTTTCCTCCACAATTTTACAAGCGCGTAAACCGAGGGCTCAATAACTTTATCAGTCAATCATAATCATTAATAGCATTGACTCATATTGCAATTACACATGTAATTGGATTTAGAAACAATTTGGAGTACAATTTATTAGCAAGTGACGGAATTGCATGTGCTGCGTTCAACTCAGAAATATAAAATGATGCAAATTAGAATTTTTTACAGTGAAGCAAGTATCGTCAAAAATAACTTGTAGCAAAGTTATTAGTTTAACCTTTCTTAATATGCATAAATTTTCAATGACCACTGTAAGTGCCTCTCGCGACATCTGTTATTTTACTTGTAAATTAAAGATATAATTTGCAATGATGAGATATTTTATACTTCTAAAATTGCAAGTGGGCTACAACGAAGGTTTATTTAGAATTCTGTGTGTGAGATATATGAACTTTTTATATTGCAATGTTGAATGTTGAGTAAAAATGTAGAGGGAATGGTAGCGTTAAAATGAAATGCAACACTGGCACCAGTGTTGTCAAATATGATGCGCATACGAGAGCTAAATTGCACCTGAAATGGCGCTAAAAATAGCTTTCAAGAAGCTAAAAGGCGATAAACTGGCTCCTAGGGTAATTTTAGGTATCAAGGGAGCGGGAAAGCTCCTATTATTACTAACTCTAAAGTGATAACAATTTATTGCTAGTTTTTAACGTTTAGATCGGACGGTACCATCCTCACAATTATAATGATCCACCAATGCCTTCACGTCAGCCACCATCCTAGGAATTAGTGTTATGCATAAATAAAACGTGCAAAATGCATATTCAGGACAAAAGTTAATTGACATATGAATTTCTTCATGGTTCCTTGCTGCCGGATCCAGTGTCGGCGCCATTCTGGGGACAGGGAGGCGGTGCCACCCAGTTCATAGGTAAATTTCGAATACTTGCATTTGTAACCACAGGAAACAAAGGAGAAACCCTTCACACACATAATATGATGCTTACTTCCTAAGCTCACAGATCTGAATAAACAACAATGAAGATTGTGATGTGGATACTGACAGCATAATGCTAGAAGGGCTAAATTTGGAGCTAAAAAGCTTCCTGAAGCATTTCGAAAGTTTAGGAGCCAAACGAGTGTGCGAAAGACCCAGATTTATTTCCAAGAGAGCTAAGTTAGCAACAATGACTGGCACACGTAATCAATGAAAAAAAACTTTCTGTAATTTTTTGAACAGAGAATATCATGAAAGTTCGTTAGCACGTATAATTCTTCTGCATGGTCCTCCAGAAATGTACACCCGGCCGCAAATGTAATGGGGGAAAAAATTTGCACAGCCGAAAATAAGTTGGCAATGCTGCGCACACCGAGACATTCGTGATAAGACGCATGAAGAGCCTCAAGCAAAGTTTTCTCAACGCGCAACATCAGTACCGAAGGTCATGCCACACGTCGATTGGCAACTTTCGGAAGCATGTTGTCTGTCTAACCAGTTCTGCCCAAATACCTGATTTAAAATGAATCTTGTGTTCACGTTTTCTCTCTCCAACGTAGATCTGACATTGCAGTAATCTTACAATATTGTTTTCGTTCTTATTTTGCTTTGCTTTTATCATGACACGTTTACAATTTATCCCAACTATGAGGATGGATGATAATTAGATTAAATTGATAAAAAAACACTACAGAGATAGAACTCCATGCCGAGACCAGGACTCGAACTCGGAAGCTAGCAGTAGCGTACACAGGATTTCATCAAGGGGGGTTGTTATTTCTAAAGCTTTCTTCAAATTCACGTTGTTTTATTAAACTGTAATTAAATAATAATAATTGTAATTTATTAATAATACTTATAATTAACTAATTAGTTGAATTACTTCAAATAATACTACTAATACCACTACTACTATTAAGTAGTAGAGGTCTATATAAATATAGTATTTATGAAAGCAATAGAACGAAATTACTTTCTAGTAATTCGATTCTTACAAATTCTAGGAACACGTTTGTTTCTTTGATACGAAATAGTTGTCTAGTAAACGAGGTGAGACATTTTAAGTGTGAAGAAAATCCATAAAAACAAGAAAATATATTATAATAAATTGAAATAATCAAAGTATCATCCAAGGAGATGCGATGGTCTGGTTGGTAGGGTGTCTGACAACAACGCGGGCGATCAGGGTTCGATCCCCGGAATTGGTTTGAATTTTTCAGCTCTTGTCCGCGCATAATGTCCCCGATAATTCACATCTGGATTGTCTCGCTGTTCTTACCAACAAAACATTTACAATAGTTAATGTTACTGTCGTTTGAAATCAGAAATTTAAACGTGCCAGTGTAAACAATGGGTAGGTGGACTGGTGGCTGTGTATTCTTGTTCGCCTAACTATACATTACCCACTTAAACGAACGAAGAACTTTTTTAGTTAATGTTCATTGTTCACACACAAAAATACATGTGCATTGAACATTTGATGCAGTTGAGATACAAAACAACTTTTTTCTCTTATAAATGAAAGGTGCCCTCATATTTCATTATCGGGAATTCGTGTTTATTTTGAAGGGATTCACTCTGAATAACGGGTGTGTTTGGAATGCTGTGCTTTTTCAATGCTGCATGGAAATAACAATTCAAATTATTATTATTATTAGTAGTAGTAGTAGTAGTAGTGGTAATAATATTGTCGCAGATCTTTGACTATGATAAATTGGAAACCCTGCATGCTCTAAGGAGCTTTGATAAGGCACCTGAATTGCCTCGAGTTGAACCAGGAAATGGGCGATCTTTAATCCTCAAGTCCAATCTGCAATACGAATGCCGTAATAAGTTGGTGTGTAGATTTGGTCAGGTGAAATTGCTGGTTTATGATAGGTGAATTTTTTTTTTCGTTATCTTCTGATGCTTTTCAACCTCTGGATGTTGAAAGCCGAATAGATTAATTTGGTGAACTGACAAGCATGAAATGGCCAACCCCGTGGCTAATTGGTTAGCGCACGCGCTTCGAAGTTGGGGAGGTAGAACCTGGACCATAAAATATGGATGTGTCATTGTCTTCATTCCAGTTCCATCAATCACATCTTTAATCTTTACCATCGCGATTAACCGATAGTGGTAGAACAGTGACTTGAAATGACAGAAAAAGAACCTGCGGTGTCTGTTTCCAAGTTTAAAGCATTGTTGTTTCTTCAGTCAATAGCGACAATGGATGTGACAGGGATATGAAGTGCTTCTTATTTTATAAGCAATAGCAACACGAAAAGGGCGACAGATATTCCTCGTATTTCCGATTTTCCCTGAAACTAATTTCCCGTTGTGATAATTAATTCTATTTAATGTGCGAAATATGTTTGAAATCAATTTGTGCTAATCTATGTAACTGATTAAAGAGAGCCTCCACGATGGCGCAGTCAGAACGTCGCCTCATTGCAATCAACGAGTCCTCGGTTCGATGCCCAGTGGAGGCACATAATGGTTCGGATTCCACTTTAAACTGTAGTTCTCGTCCCGATTTGCCTATGTATGCACAAAATTTGTGGTAGTTAGTTATTGATCGTAAGTTGCATTGCTGCAAGATCTCCGGATAATAGACGTGTTGAAAGGAGCTTCTAATTTTCAAATAGATTTTAATTTTTTGTATTTAGTGTAGTTTTTATCCCACTTTTGAGAAATCACGACGATGAAGATGAGTGATGATATGATAGATGGACAAACAAAAATCAATGCCCAGACCGGTATTCGAACCCGGAATCTCTGTCGTCGTACTGTGCTGTGCTAACCATACCTCCATGGAGGTCGAAAATTTTCACATACAGTAGAAACTTACACATTTTCCTTACATATTTAGTTTACCTACTGCACCTTCTACCACTCTCTCTTATCATGAGTATGGATATTACCTCTTCATTTCAAGTTTAGCTTATTTACAACTACCGCTGGGTAGTGAATGAGTATTGTATGTATATTTTCGTTTCCTGTTGAGGCACAAAATCCATCACCCAGAGTTAACATTTAAAAGATATAGGTCCTGTTAGGTTTAATCATTACGAATTTGCGTAAACCAGGAAACATTTTGCGTTGTTTCGAGATTATAAATTAGGATACAATTTAGATATAATGAGAAAATGAAACTTGCATGTCACAATTGCCATATCCAACTGATCTCCGTACGTATAATAAAAATAGTGTTTTGCACGTCACACTTCAATTGTATGCTATGATTGTTTCTCTGTTATGAACGAGATGTGCCTCCCCCTAGCGCCCGTCAAACAGAAAGAGGATTGTCCCCGAAGAACTAATTTTCGATCTAATACCACCCATAAATTAAGTGTCCAGAAACAGCTATTACACATGAATATAAGATAAAATACTCCTTAGCAATTACATATAATTATAAGCTAACTCGTGTCCGAGAGTTAGAACAATGTGACTAAACTTCCCCGCACTTGCTTCCGAGTTCGAGTCCTGGTCTCGGCATGCAGTTCTATCTCTGTAGTGTTTTTTATCAATTTAATCTAATTATCATCCAACCTCATAGTTGCGATAAATTATAATCGTGTCATGGTAAAAGCAAAGCAAAATAAGAACGAAAAATAATGTAAGATTACTGCAATGCCAGAACTACGTTCGAAAGAGATAACGTGAACACAAAATCATTCTCAAACAGGCATTTGGGGAGAACTGTGTAGACAGAAAACATGCTCCCGAAAGTTGCCAATCGACATGTAGCATGACCTTCGGTACTGATGTTGCGCGTTGAGAAAACTTTGCTTGAGGCTCCTCATGCGTCTTATCACGAATGCCTCTGTGTGCGCAGCATTGCCAACTTATTTTCGGCTGTGCAAATTTTTTTCTACCATTACATTTGCGGCCGGGTGTACAAACAATACAAAATTACACTTTATCAACAAAACTAAGGTGTGTTTTTATGTATAAAATATTTTCTTATATACTTACTGACCAGTGAGAGAACTTCATTACACTATCATTTAGATTTGCCAAAATATGTAATTAATTAATTTGCACAATACATTTAATGTTGTCAAGATTTATCTTCGAAACGTTTCTGTTCTTTTAGTTCTTTGTTTGCAGAAACATGTCGCTATGATTAAAAGTAACACTAGCGACATCTGTTGTTCTAAAAATGTAGCATCTACACGCCATTAAATTTTGCGTTTGTTATGAGGGCCATCGCCAGCGGGTGGACGAAATGACGTACAAGATATATTTTCAGATCAAGCAAATAAATATTATGATAAGTTGGTTTAATGTTCGTGTGCAACCACAAACACAGAACAATCTCAACCGAACTTAGCCTGTTCTATGAATCATTACTCCTTTACCAAAATTTCTTCACTTGCCAAATCCCATCTTCCCTTGAAAAATTAATAATATTTCTTCTTGTCAATAAAATTGTTGGAGTAATTGAACTTTAACATGTTGGAGCTGCGTTTAATACGTAATCCCGATATTATCCATGCGACTAATCAGAACATTGGGATATCTCCCGTTTTATATGACCATATACAGCGTGTATCATAGTAGAGTAAACATCTTGTCAGGTTTATTATTATTTTTTTTTTTCAGAAACATAACAACGAGGTAGAAAATCTTCCAATTTTTCCTTTCATGGGCAAAACTTTTGTAAACACTGCCATTGTGGCGCTGGTGTGCTGTCCCGACAGAACGTAGCAGCGACAAAACGTACCACTTGGGTTTTCGCGGCGAAACGTACCACGATAAACACCTACCTTCAAAATATTTACTCCGCGACAAAACGTACCACTTCAAGGAAAACTAACTTTGGCCTTCTGATCAGTACATTATGCACGGGTAGCCCCACGAATCATGCACGGGTAGCCCCGCAAACCATTGACGGATAGCCCCACGAACCATTCACGGATAGCCCCACGAACCATTTCCGGTAAGGTTAGGTTAGGTTAGGTTAGGTTAGGTTAGGTTAGGCAAGCATAGTTAAAATTTTGTTAGTAAAACAAAGCGATACAGCTTTAAAAAAATCAACTTAGACCAGAGACAATATTCTTGCTGCTAAAAGTAAAAATCGAAAAAAAGACGAAAAGATCAAAACAAAAGAAAATATGTGAACGACAGCTTAACCACAGCTGATTTTAAACACGCCAAAATAGCTATATATACATTATATATAGTAATTTTGCCAGTCCAAAGCCTGGATAAAGTGTGATGGAAATCAGCAAAACTAGAGAAAATCGAATGTCGGTAAATTATTTTTGATGCCGTCCCATCAAGTGGTATGTTTTGTCGCATCGCAAATATTTTAAGACTCATTAGAAGACCCTTCGCAGGTAGCCGGTCAGGTGGTAGGGACGTTTTGTCGCTGGTACGTTTTGTCGATGGCACGTTCGGTCGCGTATTCGCTGGTGTAGTGTTAAAGAAAGTGGCAAACTTTCACAGGTGCAGAAAAAGCAGGTTGTGTCTTAAAGTTCCCAGACCTTACACCCCTAGACTTCTGCACTGTGAAAAGGAAAGTCTATGCGCCACCTGTGCCGCAGAATGTGCAACAGCTAAATGAGAGAATAAGAATCGCCCTTGTTTTGGTGGACGAGGAATTCTTGCGAAAAGGATGGCAATTACTAGAATTTAGATGGGATGTGTGTTGCATAACTGGTGGAAGCTACATTGAACATCTGTAGCCAGTTGTAGACATTCATAGAAACTTGAAATGTTACTGATTGATGCACAACAAATACAGTAAAATCTCGTTAACCCGGACAGGCAAAAAAATCAGAATGCAAGGTTTTAAATATGGCTAGAAGTCAACAAGAGAGCTTCCCAAAGAAAAGGCAGCCAACCACTGATGAAATTCTGTTTTCCCCACATTTTGTCCTGTACTGTATAGTGTATTTAAGCCAATACACCATAATAAATGTATCTTGTTGCTATAAACGGAGTTTTAATGCACTTTCTACTGTTCTTTGAGGTTATTTCAGTTAATCCGGACTTTCGTTAAACCGGTCAACTTATCCCCCCAATTAGTCCGGACTAACGAGGTTTTACTGTATCATTGTTTTATTCCATATAGCTTGGTCGAAATAAATTCATAAATTTATTTACTCTCAGTATGATACACCCTGTAGCTTTTTTAGAATCACAATTAACGTTTGCATTCGATTTAATTACACTAATTTATAAGTTTCTAGCACTCGTATTTACAAAACACACAAATCATCATAAAATAAGTTTTTAAAATTATCTTACAGC
Source organism: Lepisma saccharinum (assembly GCF_977018435.1). NCBI lineage: Eukaryota > Metazoa > Arthropoda > Insecta > Zygentoma > Lepismatidae > Lepisma > Lepisma saccharinum. The sequence continues at coordinate 19,076,876 of NC_139238.1, forward strand.
CATTTTACCAACAAAATGTATTTTCAATTGTTGGCATTTTTTTTACGGAATGGTAATCATAGCGTGCTACGACGACAGAGGTTGCGGGTTCGTATCTCGGCATGGGCAGGTTTGTTCTTTTTGAGCGTCAACTTATCATCACCTACGCGATTAGCCAGAAGTGGCAGAAAGCGAAGTAAAATAAACCAAATCAATCAATAAAGTGAGCAAAATCAATCAATCAATAAAATGAACAAATCAATAAAATAAATCAATAAAATAAACAAATCAATAAAATAAACCAAATAAATCAATCAATAAAATAAACAAATCAATAAAACAAACCAAATCAAACAATAGATAAAATAAATCAAATCAATCAATAAATAAGTGATAAGATGAAGAGACAATAACACTGATGGACCATACAACTCTTTGCACCAGTAATCATTTCCCATAAATTTAGCTTCTTCCTTGCATGTGAATTGAATATATTTTACTTGCATTTTTTAGACAAAATGATATAACATAGTAATGTATATTTCTAAGGATGATATAGATAGGAGTGTATTTGAAATTTGTTTATAGATTTTATGTAAATTGTATCTTATGTAAATAAAATATATAATGGGCATAAACAGCCATATGCATTGCTGTAAGTCAAATAAATATATTGATGATGATGATCAAAACAAGACAAAGAAAGTTCGTAAATTTATTGCAGTTGGAAACTTTGACAAGCATCCTAATAACGATTTTTGTTCCGCCAAATATAGTGCACTTCGTAAAATAACTTGGTGACATGTCAAGGCAAGATAAGTGTGAACATTTTGTAGGAATATGCATTGTAACTTTCAATGAGCTTAGAGATTTGTGTAGATAATGATATTTTATAACATTGGTTATTTTCTAGAAATAATCATGTGAACAGCAAGGAAGTAGTGCAACTTAGTAATACTGCCTGACTTATCCTAAGAAAAATAACATGCCGAGTTCTATGCGTGCGGGAAGGTCTCCGTGTTCTCCGAGCTTGTTTTCAAAACACCAGCAAGGACAGCCTTTGAAAAGGGGCGAGAAACAGATTCTACTCAATATTTATGTAACGTTCTGTCAGTGGTATCCTGAGAAACCAGTAAATGGAGTGGTTAAGTTGGTATCCCAGTGCAGTGGTGTGTCAGTGTCTGCAGTTTTAAGGGTTATGAAAGAGACAATGACCGGGAGAGTAACAATGTATGCGGCTGCATATTCGTCTGATGTTTTGAGAGCGGGTTCTCACATTCAGAGGCTCTTATATAAAATGAATAGGTGCGGCGAACTATGAGTGTAACAGCAGATGATTGCGGTCATGAATCAGCTGACGCGGAGTGATACATCGAATCGGTGAGACCGTTTGTTTACAGAAGGTCTCAGGGTTGGCGATTTACACTTTAGTTATCGTCTTAGAGTCACTCTTAACGCTTTGCAGGGAAACGAGCATTTCAGAATCTAGGTGTCCCATTTTTATTGACGGCGACTGTACATGTTTGTCTTCCAGTTTAGGAGCTGCTGCAGCGGAGATTTGTTTTTCTGTCTTCGTCGATTGTACATGACTCACTTTCGCAGAACATTCTTGCGGATTTTCCATTGTATTTTGCTTATTTTTCTCTAAAGATGCATGGATAAGAGGGCTATACTGTACAATCGAGCCTTGTGTTTTGCAGTTTCGCCGTAAAAAAAAATGTTCACTCGTAGTACTCAATTTGTCTCTCGATTTGGCACTGTGCATTTATCAATTTCCAGTTCCTGCTTTGTGAAATATTATTATAATATTAATTAATATTATTAATAATATAAGCTCTTACAAAATAATATCAATTTTTGACTTTAGAATCAAAAATATTCTATGTATGCATACAATGTTTCCTGAATGTAAAAATGTTGATTATTTTCATCTATATGATTAAAAATTACTTACCTTTTTTGTTCATTAATATGAAATGAATGTAAGTAATAATAGTGCTGTCATCTATTAACTATCTTGTAAAATATTGGGGTCAGAGAAAAAAGCCTTCTTTGTTAGATTTTCACGGTTTCCGTCGGGAAAATGTGTAATGGTCAGGCACATATTTGTTAGCAAGGTGAGTACAAAGTCTATGAAAGACTATTTTTGAGTGTAAAGAAAAAGCAAAAAACAATAAATTCGTGGATCTTCCTGGGCGATGGATCGACATCTTGCTGAAACCAAAATCAACCGTGGTGATTGTTTTTAAAGTGGGACTTGTTCACCTGAAGCCTAAGTTACTCCATATTTGCCATGTCTACTCAACCATTTAGTTCGTTTCCCTTACGATCCGTTTGATTCTACCCTCGGATCTTCAAAAATTAAATTCTCATCACTCTTCATGTCATGACGTTTAAAAAAAATCGTTTCATCTATACTTTGGTAATATTAACATATTAGTAAGCTCTTACAAGTAATATCAATTTTTTTATTTTAGGATGAAAAATATTCCAATTATAGGTACACACAGATTTCTGAACAAATAAATTTATATTACTCTCTTCTATACGGTTATAAATCGCTTTCAATTTTTATTCTTGAAAATTGAGATGAATTTAGATAACTGTGCTGCCATCTTTTGAGTTTCATGTAAATATAGAAATAAGTATTCTTTGTTTCAAAGTTTATAATCAGTATAATCCAGTGTGTGAATTAGCGGGGGCATGCCGGTGATTCACCCCGCAAAGAATTTTATCCCCGACAAAATAAACTTATTTTTATCCCTACCAGGCATGTATTTTTCTTATCCCTTTTAGTTTATTTTATTGGCTGCTAACATATTCAAGTTTGCATACTCTCCAAAAATCTACAATCTGAAGCGAAATATGCCCTTAAAAGCAAAAAGCATAATTCGCACACTGGTATAATCATGGGTGCAGCAAGGGGTGGGCGAAGTGGGCTACAGCCCGGGGCGTCGCCCATGGGTTTAATAAGAAAAAAGGCTAATTTTCGTAGGCGATAAAACAACATCTTTTCGTTTTTATCCGGTTTAAGCTTGCAGTAGGCAACAATGAACACTAAACGTTGTCACAGCATGCACTGCATTTTGTTTGAGCCGTCTCCATCGTGTTTATAGCTCTTTTCAGTTCTTACGGCGGGCGCTCTAGAGGCTGGCAGGGGAAGTGGGAAACGGGGATTACGCAACAACAGCAGTGGCGCCGAGAGACACGACGCGGCCGGAAAAAGTACTACGTGAAACTCGTTCTACTGGCCGCTACGTTTCTTATCGTGCTGGATTGGTCGCTTCCCCGCTCCCCACTTCCCCTGCCAGCTTCTAGAGCGCCCGCCGTAAGAACTGAAAAGAGCTATAGTGCCTGCTACTGTCAGTCGGTGCACCCAGATAACGTTAAATGGTTTAGTGATAGTATAGTTAAAAGTAATCAGTAGAGACACATAATTTTGGTAAATAAAAAAAGCAAAATTTCGGTATAAAAACGGAGTCAATTTCGGGTTCAGAAGCGGTAAATAAAATAAAATTTCGGTGTCATAGCGGTGGAAAAAGAGGATGAAAAGTGGTATATAAGAAGACATTTTGGTTTTTAAATTGTGAATATAATCATAAATTTGATTTAAAAACTACATTTATTACACAAAATTAACATTTCACTTCTAATAGCACATTTATGTAGTTATCAGAATATTATTTCTTTGTAAAGGAGTCCATTATTGCTTCTCCAATATTAACAGCAGAATTAATCAATTTTCCGTGAATTGCATACTCACAGGATAATTCAGACATCAGAAGGTGTCGCGTTGGTAAATAAATCATAAATGTCGTGTTTAAGAGTTTATTTCGCATTTTGCAGTTCATTTCGCATTATTTCGTGACAAAACATGGTAGCAGAATGCATCTCACACCTTTCAAAAACATGAAAAATTAACACTACAATGTGTTTTTTGACATTTCGTTGGCGGCGATTGGGTTGCAAAACAGGGGGGGGGGGGTGGCAAGGACAGTTTAGTCTGCCTTGATGCATAAGGTTTAGCATAGTGTGGGAGCAAAAGTGGTAAAAAGGTGGGCAACTGGCCCCACTCGCCCCCCCCCCACTAATCGCTGCCACTGTCAGTAATGTTGGGTAGTGATCGCAATGTAGGACGAAAATTCGAATTCGGATTATATACAGTAAAAGAAGAATAAAGGCTGAAATATGAAAGCAGAATTGAAATTTAGGTAGGACACTGATGAAATATTTGAAAACAAATATAAGGAAAATTGTTGCATCTGACATTAATAGGCAGTGATGGATTACCAAATACCCAGAATAGACACCATCCAATGGGACCCAGGACTTTTAGAGGGCCCTCGACAAAGGAACAAAATGATACAATCACGGTTTATTAATTGTTTCCACGAAAACTTTACAGTAAAAAAAACTGTGAAGAAAATATTAATATGTAATCAGTATTTTCTATTTTTATACTTTATTATTTAAATCACGCGGCGGGTGATCTGGACTAGGAACTTTTCCAGTCAATTCCCTGTTTCTGCGCGGCTCTGAAGCCCACCCAGCCTCGCATAAATGAGTATCTGGGGCAACCCTGTGTGGTAAAGGTGGTCGGGCGTGATGCTGATCACATCATAACAACTATGGCCGCATGCACACGCGCACGCGCAGATGTACCTTTAGTATATTCATTTCAATTTGATAATATTTGCTGACATAAGCCTGAAGATTTGCAATCGATTCACATTGAGATTTCAAATATGAAGAAATTTTCTAATCTCGCCCAGGGCCTCGCGATATGTTGCTGCACCAATTGGTATAAAGTGCGATATCCAAGAACACTTTAGTTAGTAGGCTGAGTGCACTGCAACCTGGAGTGAGGGATTTTGGTCGACGCAAAGTTATGCGCGGAAGATATGAAAACTACTGTTTGACCACAGTAGACGAGACTAGTTCGAGCGGACGAGTCTACACGTGATAGGGAAGGTATGAAATGCATATAAAAATGATGGCCGTGGAATAAAAAACAAATTTCCATATCTCATTCTTGCACACTGTGCGAATTGAAAACAAGAGAGAGAATTGTTTTCCTTAGCAACCGGTCCCAGCGCAATTCACATCGTTGCTAAGAACGTACGTAGAGCAAGTGAGCTTTGTTGCTAAGCGTTGCTGCTTGCCCTTTAAAATCCGCGTCCAAACAGCTTTGACACGCAAAATTAGCCGAAAGAATGTGAAGATGACGAAGATTTTCTTTTGTCACTTCTGTGTTTACATTCTTGCCATAAATTATTGCCTGAACTCCCACATAGCCATGATAATTCTTACGTGCATTTTATCCAGGCAGTCGGTCTCTCACAAGATCGCATGTTTGTTCGTACGCACAGTATTGAGTCATGGCGGATCTGTGAAGTGATTTTTTTGTTGCATGAAAATGGCAAGACGGTAATATCATAGTGGTGCAAATGAAATGATAGTCGATGTCAAGAGAAACGAATGGGCGCATCTCACGACATCAACCAAAGTGTCAAGTGCACGGCGGATTCTTTGGGGTTACGTCAGCACAGTGAAAGGTATGTGAATAAAAAGGGAACAACAAAAATTTGCATCAACCCAATATTTTATCGGGCGAGTTTTTTCAAGGTGTGGTGAGAAGAAAGATACACGAGAGACTTATTTTAATTATCCAGTTCAACAGAATCCATTATGTACAGCATTTAATACTTTTACCTTTCACTCATTATATTTAATGAAAATGTATTAATGTTCTCAGTCCTTCTGTCTCTCTTAATGAAAACACAACAGACCAAAATACAAAATCAATATTTCAGGTGGGATGTATAGCAACACGTTAAATGTTGAAACCACTACCACTACTCGACACTATGATTATGTGAATTTTGCGAGATAAAATCAATTTACATGCGTCTTTGCTCGAAATATACAGGGTGCATCAGAAGTACCTTACCACCCTTTTTAAAATCCGCAGTGATGTATTTTCATGGAATTTGATATGGGCGATACATAATAGGCCTAGGGGGAAACCTTTTGGAGTATGTCACACGGACGGCCGCCATCTTGGTTCCGCCATCTTGAATTCAACTTTTTTTATTTAAAATGATAGGTGGGTCATGTGATACATGACAATAGGCTAGAATTTCGTCAGGATGTCAAATCTGAAATCAGATTTTATGTAACTTCATTTGGTGAAAAGTTAATGGCAACTGGCTAATCGGGACTGGCCTTAAATTTAAATTGGGATCCGAACCACTATGTACCTTCGCTGGGTATCGAACGTGACGAAGTTTATATGAAGATAAAAACTAGAAAAAATGAAAAAAACCTGCAATACAGCAGTACTCCATTTGCAATATGAGACATATTTCATTCATTATTTTTATGCTGCGACAATACTTTCGATAGGCTAGACTGAACGCACTTCCGCGATTCTCGCAGCGAAGTGCAGCGAAACGGCAACGTTGATTAATATCTGGGACCATATTTCAGGTACACACGCTAAACTTCTGGAATTTGATCAAATGCGTTATATCAACAGTTTTTTTGCAGTTTCATTGAATTTGTAATTATGCATTTCAAGTTTGCAGGTTACCCTAAAATGTCAATTCCTTAAGTATCTAGTAAAAATATGCATTTGATTTTTTTCTAGAGATGCAAAAATAATCAAACTTCAAGTACACAAAATCTCAAGATTATATGTATAGTTGATTATGAAGTGTATGGTGTTAAGTTCGCCGTTCGTGAAAATTTGAAAGAAAAACTACACTTTTCAGTGAATATTTTATTAGTAAGAAAACAACTTTAAGATTAATTTTCAGATAACGCTTATTAAAAACTAGATACTTGAAGCTTTCCAATGGGTGAGGTATATTTGACTCTTTTCCTCCACAATTTTACAAGCGCGTAAACCGAGGGCTCAATAACTTTATCAGTCAATCATAATCATTAATAGCATTGAGACTCATATTGCAATTACACATGTAATTGGATTTAGAAACAATTTGGAGTACAATTTATTAGCAAGTGACGGAATTGCATGTGCTGCGTTCAACTCAGAAATATAAAATGATGCAAATTAGAATTTTTTACAGTGAAGCAAATATCGTCAAAAATAACTTGTACCAAAGTTATTAGTTTAACCTTTCTTAATATGCATAAATTTTCAATGACCACTGTAAGTGCCTCTCGCGACATCTGTTATTTTACTTGTAAATTAAAGATATAATTTGCAATGATAATTGCAGGTGGGCTACAACGGCGGTTTATTTAGAATTCTGTGTGTGAGATATATGAACTTTTTATATTGCAATGTTGAATGTTGAGTAAAAATGTAGAGGGAATGGTAGCGTTAATAAGAAATGCAACACTGGCACCAGTGTTGCCAAATATGATGCGCATAAGAGAGCTAAATTGCACCTGAAATGGCGCTAAAAATAGCTTTCAAGAAGCTAAAAGGCGATAAACTGGCTCCTAGGGTAATTTTAGGTATCAAGGGAGGGGAAAGCTCCTATTATTACTAACTCTAAAGTGATAACAATTTATTGCTAGTTTTTAACGTTTAGATCGGACGGTACCATCCTCACCATTATAATGATCCACCAATGCCTTCACATCAGCCACCATCCTAGGAATTAGTGTTATGCATAAATAAAACGTGCAAAATGCATATTCAGGACAAAAGTTAATTGACATATGAATTTCTTCATGGTTCCTTGCTGCCGGATCCAGTGTCGGCGCCATTCTGGGGACAGGGAGGCGGTGCCACCCAGTTCATAGGTAAATTTCGAATACTTGCATTTGTAACCACAGGAAACAAAGGAGAAACCCTTCACACACATAATATGATGCTTACTTCCTAAGCTCACAGATCTGAATAAACAACAATGAAGATTGTGATGTGGATACTGACAGCATAATGCTAGAAGGGCTAAATTTGGAGCTAAAAAGCTTCCTGAAGCATTTCGAAAGTTTAGGAGCCAAACGAGTGTGCGAAAGACCCAGATTTATTTCCAAGAGAGCTAAGTTAGCAACAATGACTGGCACACGTAATCAATGAAAAAACTTTCTGTAATTTTTTGAACAGAGAATATCATGAAAGTTCGTTAGCACGTATAATTCTTCTGCATGGTCCTCCAGAAATGTACACCCGGCCGCAAATGTAATGGGGGAAAAAATTTGCACAGCCGAAAATAAGTTGGCAATGCTGCGCACACCGAGACATTCGTGATAAGACGCATGAGGAGCCTCAAGCAAAGTTTTCTCAACGCTCAACATCAGTACCGAAGGTCATGCCACACGTCGATTGGCAACTTTCGGAAGCATGTTGTCTGTCTAACCAGTTCTGCCCAAATACCTGATTTAAAATGAATCTTGTGTTCACGTTTTCTCTCTCCAACGTAGATCTGACATTGCAGTAATCTTACAATATTGTTTTCGTTCTTATTTTGCTTTGCTTTTATCATGACACGATTACAATTTATCCCAACTATGAGGATGGATGATAATTAGATTAAATTGATAAAAAAACACTACAGAGATAGAACTCCATGCCGAGACCAGGACTCGAACTCGGAAGCTAGCAGTAGCGTACACAGGATTTCATCAAGGGGGGTTGTTATTTCTAAAGCTTTCTCCAAATTCACGTTGTTTTATTAAACTGTAATTAAATAATAATAATTGTAATTAATTAATAATACTTATAATTAACTAATTAGTTGAATTACTTCAAATAATACTACTAATACCACTACTATTATTAAGTAGTAGAGGTCTATATAAATATAGTATTTATGAAAGCAATAGAACGAAATTACTTTCTAGTAATTCGATTCTTACAAATTCTAGGAACACGTTTGTTTCTTTGATACGAAATAGTTGTCTAGTAAACGAGGTGAGACATTTTAAGTGTGAAGAAAATCCATAAAAACAAGAAAATATATTAAAATAAATTGAAATAATCAAAGTATCATCCAAGGAGATGTGATGGTCTGGTTGGTAGGGTGTCTGACAACAACGCGGGCGATCAGGGTTCGATCCCCGGAATTGGTTTGAATTTTTCAGCTCTTGTCCGCGCATAATGTCCCCGATAATTCACATCTGGATTGTCTCGCTGTTCTTACCAACAAAACATTTACAATAGTTAATGTTACTGTCGTTTGAAATCAGAAATTTAAACGTGCCAGTGTAAACAATGGGTAGGTGGACTGGTGGCTGTGTATTCTTGTTCGACTAACTATACATTACCCACTTAAACGAACGAAGAACTTTTTTAGTTAATGCTCATTGTTCACACACAAACACACACACAAAAATACATGTGCATTGAACATTTGATGCAGTTGAGATACAAAACAACTTTTTTCTCTTATAAATGAAAGGTGCCCTCATATTTCATTATCGGGAATTCGTGTTTATTTTGAAGGGATTCACTCTGAATAACGCGTGTGTTTGGAATGCTGTGCTTTTCTCCATGCTGCATGGAAATAACAATTCAAATTATTATTATTATTATTATTAGTAGTAGTAGTAGTAATAATATTGTCGCAGATCTTTGACTATGATAAATTGGAAACCCTGCATGCTCCAAGGAGCTTTGATAAGGCACCTGAATTGCCTCGAGTTGAACCAGGAAATGGGCGATCTTTAATCCTCAAGTCCAATCTGCAATACGAATGCCGTAATAAGTTGGTGTGTAGATTTGGTCAGGTGAAATTGCTGGTTTATGATAGGTGAATTTTTTTTTTCGTTATCTTCTGATGCTTTTCTACCTCTGGATGTTGAATGCCGAATAGATTAATTTGGTGAACTGACAAGCATGAAATGGCCAACCCCGTGGCTAATTGGTTAGCGCACGCGCTTCGAAGTTGGGAGGTAGAACCTGGACCAAAAAATATGGATGTCATTGTCTTCATTCCAGTTCCATCAATCACATCTTTAATCTTTACCATCGCGATTAACCGAGAGTGGTAGAACAGTGACTTGAAATGACAGAAAAAGAACCTGCGGTGTCTGTTTCCAAGTTTAAAGCATTGTTGTTTCTTCAGTCAATAGCGACAATGGATGTGACAGGGATATGAAGTGCTTCTTATTTTATAAGCAATAGCAACACGAAAAGGGCGACAGATATTCCTCGTATTTCCGATTTTCCCTGAAACTAATTTCCCGTTGTGATAATTAATTCTATTTAATGTGCGAAATATGTTTGAAATCAATTTGTGCTAATCTATGTAACTGATTAAAGAGAGCCTCCACGATGGCGCAGTCAGAACGTCGCCTCATTGCAATCAACGAGTCCTCGGTTCGATGCCCAGTGGAGGCACATAATGGTTCGGATTCCACTTTAAACTGTAGTTCTCGTCCCGATTTGCCTATGTATGCACAAAATTTGTGGTAGTTAGTTACTGATCGTAAGTTGCATTGCTGCAAGATCTCCGGATAATAGACGTGTTGAAAGGAGCTTCTAATTTTCAAATAGATTTTAATTTTTTGTATTTAGTGTAGTTTTTATCCCACTTTTGAGAAATCACGACGATGAAGATGAGTGATGATATGATAGATGGACAAACAAAAATCAATGCCCAGACCAGTATTCGAACCCGGAATCTCTGTCGTCGTTCTGCACTGTGCTAAGCATACCTCCATGGAGGTCGAAAATTTTCACATACAGTAGAAACTTACACATTTTCCTTACATATTTAGTTTACCTACTGCACCTTCTACCACTCTCTCTTATCATGAATATGGATATTACCTCTTCATTTCAAGTTTAGCTTATTTACAACTACCGCTGGGTAGTGAATGAGTATTGTATGTATATTTTCGTTTCCTGTTGAGGCACAAAATCCATCACCCAGAGTTAACATTTAAAAGATGTAGGTCCTGTTAGGTTTAATCATTACGAATTTGCGTAAACCAGGAAACATTTTGCGTTGTTTCGAGATTATAAATTAGGATACAATTTAGATATAATGAGAAAATGAAACTTGCATGTCACAATTGCCATATCCAACTGATCTCCGTACGTATAATAAAAATAGTGTTTTGCACGTCACACTTCAATTGTATGCTATGATTGTTTCTCTGTTATGAACGAGATGTGCCTCCCCCTAGCGCCCGTCAAACAGAAAGAGGATTGTCCCCGAAGAACTAATTTTCGATCTAATACCACCCATAAATTAAGTGTCCAGAAACAGCTATTACGCATCAATATAAGATAAAATACTCCTTAGCAATTACATATAATTATAAGCTAACTCCTGTCCGAGAGTTAGAACAATGTGACTAAACTTCCCCGCACTTGCTTCCGAGTTCGAGTCCTGGTCTCGGCATGGAGTTCTATCTCTGTAGTGTTTTTTATCAATTTAATCTAATTATCATCCAACCTCATAGTTGCGATAAATTATAATCGTGTCATGGTAAAAGCAAAGCAAAATAAGAACGAAAAATAATGTAAGATTACTGCAATGCCAGAACTACGTTCGAAAGAGATAACGTGAACACAAAATCATTCTCAAACAGGCATTTGGGGAGAACTGTGTAGACAGAAAACATGCTCCCGAAAGTTGCCAATCGACATGTAGCATGACCTTCGGTACTGATGTTGCGCGTTGAGAAAACTTTGCTTGAGGCTCCTCATGCGTCTTATCACGAATGCCTCTGTGTGCGCAGCATTGCCAACTTATTTTCGGCTGTGCAAATTTTTTTCTACCATTACATTTGCGGCCGGGTGTACAAACAATACAAAATTACACTTTATCAACAAAACTAAGGTGTGTTTTTATGTATAAAATCTTTTCTTATATACTTACTGACCAGTGAGAGAACTTCATTACACTATCATTTAGATTTGCCAAAATATGTAATTAATTAATTTGCACAATACATTTAATGTTGTCAAGATTTATCTTTGAAACGTTTCTGTTCTTTTAGTTCTTTGTTTGCAGAAACATGTCGCTATGATTAAAAGTAACACTAGCGACATCTGTTGTTCTAAAAATGTAGCATCTACACGCCATTAAATTTTGCGTTTGTTATGAGGGCCATCGCCAGCGGGTGGACGAAATGACGTACAAGATATATTTTCAGATCAAGCAAATAAATATTATGATAAGTTGGTTTAATGTTCGTGTGCAACCAAAACACAGAACAATCTCAACCGAACTTAGCCTGTTCTATGAATCATTACTCCTTTACCAAAATTTCTTCACTTGCCAAATCCCATCTTCCCTTGAAAAATTAATAATATTTCTTCTTGTCAATAAAATGGTTGGAGTAATTGAACTTTAACATGTTGGAGCTGCGTTTAATACGTAATCCCGATATTATCCATGCGACTAATCAGGGGCGGCGCCAGAAAATTTCGACCGGGTGGGCAGAAGCTCCATAATAATAGATTAGGGTGGGCAGTATAAATGTAAGACCATGTATGTGTACGTATGTATCCCCCTCTCTCTTACACTCCCGATTTTCCTCTTACTTCTTTTACCTTTCCTTGTTTTCCTCTTTATTCTTTTCTAATCTATCCTCGCATCTTGTTCCGTTTCCTTTCGTCTCTGATGGACACAGTTATTTCAAGGAAGTGTTTACACATGCCCAGCCATACCCCAGTCATACATTCTAATCACTTTCTTTCATGCATGTTAATACAGTGAAATAAATAGGTTTAAGCTTGTGTTGCAAATACAAGGCACATACTTGATTTTATGTATTCGGCGACAATGATAGAAAGTGCGATGGTAGACAATCGTGAAGTTTCTCGTCATTTAAATACATGTTCCTGAGCATAGTATTTTCATCGTATAAGTTTTTGACTGAAAGAGTTTTCTTACTATTTGTGGGTTACTTTTCTTAGCTTACAAGGTTTGTACAACTGATAAATCTATCTGAATGTTTGTAGTAGCAGCGATTGGGTGCCAACATTTGAGGGGCAAGGACAATATACGCAGGGGTGCCCATCTTCCCCCCAAGGCCAATCGCGCATCCCCACAAAAATCATGTCCATGCCATCCGCCCCCCCCCAAATCATATCATTTGCGCCCTGAAACTACGTATATCGTAATCCCTACACCGAAAGTAAATTTTTACTTAGCTTTTTGTTACAAATGATGTACCTGCTTTAAAATAAGCAGTATACCAACACTAAGCATTATATTTTAAGAAGTGATGTTACTCATGAATATGGAGAATATCGCTCATGTCTTGTAATGCAGCTATAGCATAAAAATTCACATCCACCTCAGTTAAGCGCCAAACACACATTGTTGTAACAAACACATTATTTCGAGCGAAGCAAGCAAGAACATTTTTACATCCATTTGTTTGCAGGCTTTGAAGAATATTAATTTAACGGCGTGTCAATACTTTCTTAGGATCCCGGGATATTTAGTCTTTTCCAACTTCTGTTTTGGCACGTTCGGGGTCAAAAACGTGTGGATACCATATCGCTAAATACAGTCTCCAAAATTTAATGTTCAAACTCTCTCTTCACTACAGAAATCCCTTGATAATCTAAGATTTAACACTTTATCAAGAGCTTCCTATTTCCCCCTTTAAATTTCATACTCAATCCTAACACAAAACTGTCCATGCCAATTTTAGACTTACTGTTGATATTGAAGACTGGATATTGCCTCCTCCAAAAAATTAATTCTCAGTCTCCACACCAGAATTTCTGTAACATTCTAAGACAATAGTAATACACAAGAATTGGATACCTTAATGCTCAATGCCCCTCTAACTAAAATACCCGCCATAATCTAAGACTTAGAGTTGAATACTGTCCCCGCAAACGTTTAATGCAGAATTCTCCCCAGAACCCACGTGTCAATTAAGGCCTAATATATGAGTTGGATATTTACCCCCCCCCCCCTTCGCAACTTCAATAATGACCTTAAACGCTTTCTTTTCTTCATCTAATGGATTAAATATGGTGAATTTAAGGTGTAAAATTTTTACCTGTGTTTTGGAAAATATATAAATGTCCAATTTTACATTATTTGAAGGGAAGAAATCTCCCAAAGAATCTCGATGGCGCAGCCTGCGCCATAATCCCCCTGTGGGCACCCCTGAATATACGTTTTCTTGGTAGAAAAGGTTTAGCATAAAGAGGCCATAGAGAAGGGGCAAAAAGTGGCAAAATGTGGCTGGGGAACTGCATCCCCCACTTTCCGCTCCTCCTAATCGCCGCCACTGAATGTTTGGATTAAAATGAACGTCTTATTAGGAATGATTTAAAACACACACGGAAAACCAATTATTTGTTCATTGTCCATTAAGTATTCCTAGGCTAATGAAAGGCTATTTTGACAAAATATTACTCGTCAAAAGTAATAAACAAGTAAGATTGAGAAATCTGTTCTGAATTTAAGAGATTATTAGCGCTATTCGTTTTCTGAAGAACTGTCATATTACTAATGCGGGAGAAGCAATACACGTATGGTTACATGAACATATTTTTTGAGGTAACAAAATGATTTAGGACACAAGGAATTCATTGAAGTTGACCATCGTACCAGTAATACTTCATCTATTTTTCATTGGGTTGTATGGCGTGACCATTTCGAACACACTAGAATGTCAACCTCTATCCTGTGCAGCATACCCTGAAAACTTTATTCTTTCAGGGCAACGAGTCCCTTGCGCCTGGAACCACTGTCAAAGTAATAATTTATGAGGGTTGTTATTTTGAGTGTCAGCGTATGTTTGCTTTCGCCCCTTCGTTACTTTAATCTAATCACCATTGAACCTTATAACGTCGTCATTATTAAAATTAGCAGAAAAATGACTTACAATAAAACAAATCAACCAGAACTTACTCTTCCAAAAATTAGTTTATACCTCTTAGAAAGTTGAGGTGGTAATTTCAATCGCACAGCGTTTCATTAATGGATCAAGGCAGCTAATTCCGTGAACAATGACGTTGTTTTCCGAAAGCCTCAAATATTTGTCTCAGGCAATCACCACCTTCTTAAAATAGACGCATCTTCTGTGGTGATAAAATGCCACGTTTGGTGCGAGTTCTATCTGCATATTTTTCCCAATGGCATAACGCTGTCGCATTATAATGAAGAGGTCCTGTGTTCGACTCCCCCCTCCTCTGGTGGGAGCACAATGCACACGGGTTCGGACTCCACTTTAAACTGTAGGTTTAGTCCCGATTAGCCTATCTGAGCATAAAAGTGGGCTTAGAAACAAACTAACAAAATCGTCTTCTATATACTTCGTGACATAACTTTTTTTCTTTACTTCAGCTGCATCTACAGATTCTGTTGACATTTTCGGCTGATTCATGTGACAAAATTTATGTGTCGAACGAGGATTTCTAAACAGGATAAGCCACTCATTAGCAATTGAATAATTCTGTAGCTTTTTCCATATATAACTGATTTATTAAAATTTATTCTCTTCGGTATTGTAGTGATTGTTGTGATTCCTTCTTATTAGTAGAACGAATATAAAGTTGATATTTCGTATACCACATTGATATTTGAAGATGACAGGTATATAAAAATTGTAATGAAAAAAAGGGAAACTTCTTGAATTTCAATGCAGAGCTAATTAAAATTATATTATACTCTATAGCAGGCATGTCCAACTTCAATCAAGCAGTGATCTACTTTTTATTGTCACAACAGGCAGTGAGCTACTATTAATAGTTCATCTTTGCAAAAATTTGTACCTACTCAAAAACGCCCCGCGATCGACGCGTTGGACATGCCTGCTCTATAGCATACTTAAACCCGAAGGTTTATGGCTGCAGCAACACAAGCCTTCCATCTGTCCCTATCATGGGCAAGATCAATTCAATCTTTCCCATCCTTACAGATTTATTTTAGGTCCATCTCAACGTTATCCCTCCATCCTCGTCTTAGCCTTTCTACTGGTCCCTTACCATCAGGTTTCCAACAAGAATCCTGTAAAGTATTCTTTCCTCTGCCATTCGTGTCATATGGCCTGCCCATCTACCTAAGTCTTCTTGATTAAATTATTCTAATATTAATTAAAAAGTCGAAATAATTTATTGTGTTGCTGGAGGAAGTAACGCTAAGATGATGTTTAGATTTGTTTATTTGGAGATTATTTTAACCATAGCCAGGCCGGAATATGTATACGTAGTGGAGGCCCGGATCTGCAGTCCTCAAGTTCACCCTCAATTCTGATTTAATCTTGATCATACCCTGCATAATTTTGAGCCTCCTAAGCCTACTAGCTGCTTTTAAACATGGAAGTATTAATTTGATCACAGTTTTTGTTTCAACAATGACAAAAGTGGCTTTTTATGGGTTGAACATTTCCAGCGTAGATAATATTTACAAGTAAAATATATATGCTATGAACACCAGGTTACATTTAAATATTTAATCATTCATATATCCCAGAGTATATGTACTTATTGAATTTGATTGGGTGGGCAATCGGGTGGGCACAGGAATTTTTGGGTGGGCGCTTGCCCACCCGTGCCCACCCCTGTCGCCGTCCCTGCGACTAATCAGAACATTGGGATATCTCCCGTTTTATATGACCATATACAGCGTGTATCATAGTAGAGTAAACATCTTGTCAGGTTTATTATTAAATTTTTTTCAGAAACATAACAACGAGGTAGAAAATCTTCCAAGTTTTCCTTTCATGGGCAAAACTTTTGTAAACACTACCATTGTGGCGCTGGTGTGCTGTCCCGACAGAACGTAGCAGCGACAAAACGTACCACTTGGGTTTTCGCGACGAAACGTACCACTTCAAGGAAAACTAACTTTGGCCTTCTGATCAGTACAGTATGCACGGGTAGCCCCACGAATCATGCACGGATAGCCCCGCAAACCATTCACGGATAGCACCACGAACCAGTTCCGGTAAGGTTAGGTTAAGTTAGGCAAGCATAGTTAAAATTTTGTTGGTAAAACAATGCGATACAGCTTTAAAAAAAAACAACTTAGACCAGAGACAATATTCTTGCTGCTAACATAACTAAAGTAAAGATCGAAAAAAGGACGAAAAGATCAAAACAAAAGAAAAAATTTGGACGACACCTTAACCACAGCTGGTTTTAAACACGCCAAAATAGCTATATATACATTATATAGTAATTTTGCCAGTCCAAAGCCTGGATAAAGTGTGATGGAAGTCAGCAAAACTAGAGAAAATCGTAATTTCGGTAAATGATTTTGATGCCGTCCCATCAAGTGGTACGTTTTGTCGCGTCGCAAATATTTTAAGACTCATTAGAAGACCCTTCGCAGGTAGCCGCACGGTGGTAGGTACGTTTTGTCGATGGTACGTTCGGTCGCGTATTCGCTGGTGTAGTGTTAAAGAAAGTGGCAAACTTTCACAGGTGCAGAAAAAGCAGGTTGTGTCTTAAAGTTCCCAGACCTTACACCCCTAGACTTCTGCACTGTGAAAAGGAAAGTCTATGCGCCACCTGTGCCGCAGAATGTGCAACAGCTAAATGAGAGAATAAGAATCGCCCTTGTTTTGGTGGACGAGGAATTCTTGCGAAAAGGATGGCAATTACTAGAATTTAGATGGGATGTGTGTTGCATAACTGGTGGAAGCTACATTGAACATCTGTAGCCAGTTGTAGACATTCATAGAAACTTGAAATGTTACTGATTGATGCACAACAAATACAGTAAAATCTCGTTAACCCGGACAGGCAAAAAAATCAGAATGCAAGGTTTTAAATATGGCTAGAAGTCAACAAGAGAGCTTCCCAAAGAAAAGGCAGCCAACCACTGATGAAATTCTGTTTTCCCCACATTTTGTCCTGTACTGTATAGTGTATTTAAGCCAATACACCATAATAAATGTATCTTGTTGCTATAAACGGAGTTTTAATGCACTTTCTACTGTTCTTTGAGGTTATTTCAGTTAATCCGGACTTTCGTTAAACCGGTCAACTTATCCCCCCAATTAGTCCGGACTAACGAGGTTTTACTGTATCATTGTTTTATTCCATATAGCTTGGTCGAAATAAATTCATAAATTTATTTACTCTCAGTATGATACACCCTGTAGCTTTTTTAGAATCACAATTAACGTTTGCATTCGATTTAATTACACTAATTTATAAGTTTCTAGCACTCGTATTTACAAAACACACAAATCATCATAAAATAAGTTTTTAAAATTATCTTACAGCCATTTTACCAACAAAATGTATTTTCAATTGCATTTGCTACGGATAGGTCGTCATAATACAGATTGTTGGCATTTTTTTTACGGAATGGTAATCATAGCGTGCTACGACGACAGAGGTTGCGGGTTCGTATCTCGGCATGGGCAGGTTTGTTCTTTTTGAGCGTCAACTTATCATCACCTATGCGATTAGCCAGAAGTGGCAGAAAGCGAAGTAAAATAAACCAAATCAATCAATAAAGTAAGCAAAATCAATCAATCAATAAAATGAACAAATCAATAAAATAAATCAATAAAATAAACAAATCAATAAAATAAACCAAATCAATCAATCAATAAAATAAACAAATCAATAAAACAAACCAAATCAAACAATAGATAAAATAAATCAAATCAATCAATAAATAAGTGATAAGATGAAGAGACAAGAACACCGATGGACCATACAAGGCCCACAGAGGATCACACTGGCTGTGACGCCAGCGCCTCGTTGGCCTGCAGCATTGAAGTTACCGGGGTGTATTACGTGGAAGGAAATTTAATTTTGATGCCCCTCTAAGAAGGTCACCCATTTAACCTCGATAAATGTAGTTAGTGGTTCTTCCAACCATGGGCGTAACTTGGGACCTAATTTTGAGGGAACAGAATTAAACTGGGCCTAACTTTGAGAGAGAAGAATTAAACTGGACCTAATTTTGAGGGAACAGAATTAAACTTTGCCTAATTTTGAGAGAGAAGAATTAAACTGGACCTAATTTTGAGAGGGAAGAATTAAACTGGGCCTAATTTTGAGAGAGAAGAATTAAACTGGGCCTAATTTTGAGAGAGAAGAATTAAACTGGACCTAATTTTGAGAGGGAAGAATTAAACTGGACCTAATTTTGAGAGAGAAGAATTAGACTGGACCTAATTTTGAGAGGGAAGAATTAAACTGGGCCTATTTTTGAGAGAGAAGAATTAAACTGGACCTAATTTTGAGAGAGAAGAATTAAACTGGGCCTAATTTTGAGAGAGAAGAATTAAACTGGACCTAATTTTGAGAGAGAAGAATTAAACTGGACCTAATTTTGAGAGGGAAGAATTAAACTGGGCCTAATTTTGAGAGCGAAGAATTAAACTGGGCCTAATTTTGAGAGAGAAGAATTAAACTGGGCCTAATTTTGAGAGAGAAGAATTAAACTGGGCCTAATTTTGAGAGAGAAGAATTAAACTGGACCTAATTTTGAGAGGGGAGAATTAAACTGGACCTAATTTTGAGAGAGAAGAATTAAACTGGACCTAATTTTGAGAGAGAAGAATTAAACTGGGCCTAATTTTGAGAGAGAAGAATTAAACTGGACCTAATTTTGAGAGAGAAGAATTAAACTGGACCTAATTTTGAGAGAGAAGAATTAAACTGGACCTAATTTTGAGAGAGAAGAATTAAACTGGGCCTAATTTTGAGAGAGAAGAATTAAACTGGGCCTAATTTTGAGAGAGAAGAATTAAACTGGGCCTAATTTTGAGAGAGAAGAATTAAACTGGACCTAATTTTGAGAGAGAAGAATTAAACTGGGCCTAATTTTGAGAGAGAAGAATTAAACTGGACCTAATTTTGAGAGAGAAGAATTAAACTGGACCTAATTTTGAGAGAGAAGAATTAAACTGGACCTAATTTTGAGAGGGGAGAATTAAACTGGACCTAATTTTGAGAGAGAGAATAATTAAACTGGGCCTAATTTTGAGAGAGAAGAATTAAACTGGGCCTAATTTTGAGAGAGAAGAATTAAACTGGGCCTAATTTTGAGAGAGAAGAATTAAACTGGACCTAATTTTGAGAGAGAAGAATTAAACTGGACCTAATTTTGAGAGGGGAGAATTAAACTGGACCTAATTTTGAGAGAGAGAATAATTAAACTGGGCCTAATTTTGAGAGAGAAGAATTAAACTGGGCCTAATTTTGAGAGAGAAGAATTAAACTGGGCCTAATTTTGAGAGAGAAGAATTAAACTGGACCTAATTTTGAGAGGGGAGAATTAAACTGGACCTAATTTTGAGAGAGAAGAATTAAACTGGACCTAATTTTGAGAGAGAAGAATTAAACTGGGCCTAATTTTGAGAGCGAAGAATTAAACTGGACCTAATTTTGAGAGAGAAGAATTAAACTGAACCTAATTTTGAGAGAGAAGAATTAAACTGGACCTAATTTTGAGAGAGAAGAATTAAACTGGGCCTAATTTTGAGAGAGAAGAATTAAACTGGGCCTAATTTTGAGAGAGAAGAATTAAACTGGGCCTAATTTTGAGAGAGAAGAATTAAACTGGACCTAATTTTGAGAGAGAAGAATTAAACTGGGCCTAATTTTGAGAGAGAAGAATTAAACTGGACCTAATTTTGAGAGAGAAGAATTAAACTGGACCTAATTTTGAGAGAGAAGAATTAAACTGGACCTAATTTTGAGAGAGAAGAATTAAACTGGACCTAATTTTGAGAGAGAAGAATTAAACTGGACCTAATTTTGAGAGAGAAGAATTAAACTGGACCTAATTTTGAGAGAGAAGAATTAAACTGGACCTAATTTTGAGAGAGAAGAATTAAACTGGACCTAATTTTGAGAGAGAAGAATTAAACTGGACCTAATTTTGAGAGGGAAGAATTAAACTGGGCCTAATTTTGAGAGAGAAGAATTAAACTGGAGCTATTTTTGAGAGGGGAGAATTAAACTGGACCTAATTTTGAGAGAGAAGAATTAAACTGGAGCTAATTTTGAGAGGGGAGAATTAAACTGGACCTAATTTTGAGAGGGAAGAATTAAACTGGGCCTAATTTTGAGAGAGAAGAATTAAACTGGGCCTAATTTTGAGAGAGAAGAATTAAACTGGACCTAATTTTGAGAGGGAAGAATTAAACTGGACCTAATTTTGAGAGAGAAGAATTAAACTGGGCCTAATTTTGAGAGAGAAGAATTAAACTGGACCTAATTTTGAGAGAGAGAATAATTAAACTGGACCTAATTTTGAGAGAGAAGAATTAAACTGGGCCTAATTTTGAGAGAGAAGAATTAAACTGGGCCTAATTTTGAGAGAGAAGAATTAAACTGAGCCTAATTTTGAGAGAGAAGAATTAAACTGGACCTAATTTTGAGAGGGAAGAATTAAACTGGACCTAATTTTGAGAGAGAAGAATTAAACTGGACCTAATTTTGAGAGAGAAGAATTAAACTGGACCTAATTTTGAGAGAGAAGAATTAAACTGGGCCTAATTTTGAGAGAGAAGAATTAAACTGGACCTAATTTTGAGAGAGAAGAATTAAACTGGACCTAATTTTGAGAGAGAAGAATTAAACTGGACCTAATTTTGAGAGAGAAGAATTAAACTGGACCTAATTTTGAGAGAGAAGAATTAAACTGGACCTAATTTTGAGAGAGAAGAATTAAACTGGACCTAATTTTGAGAGAGAAGAATTAAACTGGACCTAATTTTGAGAGAGAAGAATTAAACTGGACCTAATTTTGAGAGGGAAGAATTAAACTGGGCCTAATTTTGAGAGAGAAGAATTAAACTGGAGCTATTTTTGAGAGGGGAGAATTAAACTGGACCTAATTTTGAGAGAGAAGAATTAAACTGGAGCTAATTTTGAGAGGGGAGAATTAAACTGGACCTAATTTTGAGAGGGAAGAATTAAACTGGGCCTAATTTTGAGAGAGAAGAGTTAAACTGGGCCTAATTTTGAGAGAGAAGAATTAAACTGGACCTAATTTTGAGAGGGAAGAATTAAACTGGACCTAATTTTGAGAGAGAAGAATTAAACTGGGCCTAATTTTGAGAGAGAAGAATTAAACAGGACCTAATTTTGAGAGAGAGAATAATTAAACTGGACCTAATTTTGAGAGAGAAGAATTAAACTGGGCCTAATTTTGAGAGAGAAGAATTAAACTGGGCCTAATTTTGAGAGAGAAGAATTAAACTGGGCCTAATTTTGAGAGAGAAGAATTAAACTGGACCTAATTTTGAGAGGGAAGAATTAAACTGGACCTAATTTTGAGAGAGAAGAATTAAACTGGACCTAATTTTGAGAGAGAAGAATTAAACTGGACCTAATTTTGAGAGAGAAGAATTAAACTGGGCCTAATTTTGAGAGAGAAGAATTAAACTGGACCTAATTTTGAGAGAGAAGAATTAAACTGGACCTAATTTTGAGAGAGAAGAATTAAACTGAACCTAATTTTGAGAGAGAAGAATTAAACTGGACCTAATTTTGAGAGAGAAGAATTAAACTGGACCTAATTTTGAGAGAGAAGAATTAAACTGGGCCTAATTTTGAGAGAGAAGAATTAAACTGGACCTAATTTTGAGAGAGAAGAATTAAACTGGACCTAATTTTGAGAGGGAAGAATTAAACTGGACCTAATTTTGAGAGAGAAGAATTAAACTGGGCCTAATTTTGAGAGAGAAGAATTAAACTGGGCCTAATTTTGAGAGAGAAGAATTAAACTGGACCTAATTTTGAGAGAGAAGAATTAAACTGGACCTAATTTTGAGAGAGAAGAATTAAACTGGGCCTAATTTTGGGGCTTAACTTTGGGGCTTAACTTTGGAGGAAGAGACTCGAAAAGTTTTCCATCCCATAAAAACAGCGTTCAGGATTATTTGCTAAATAACTGTGACGTTTGCGAAATCACAATATTACTCTGTATTACCTTGTTCCTCAGGTATCCTAGCACGTAAATTTTAATAAACCGGAAAATTTTGGGGGGCACGTGCCGCCTTGCCCCCGCCGAGTTACGCCTATGTTTCCAACCAAAGGGGGTCTGGAAAGAGTTAATGTAATTCCAACCGTGAAATTGTATCAACATTTTATAACAAAAAAATATGGTTTTCTGTGTCTTATAGTCCGTAAGCTACAGCAACTATTATTATCATCATGATTATTATTATTTTAGAGTACCCTTCGGCACGTAAAAATATGAAGCAGAGGTGCCATGAAGGACATTACGTTAAGTGGTCTCTGACTCTGATTGATATCTGTGCATTGTGAAAAAGTACAAGAAGATGAACTATTTATTCATGAACAAAGTGATAGGCTAGATGTTTATTAAAGGAAGCAAGGTGAATCCAGTTTCTATCTAAATAGTCTAGACTCGAGTCTGAACTTGTATACAACGCCAAAGTATTTTCAATTCAATTTGAATTTTATGATTTGTAACTAATAATAATAATAGCAAAAACAATATTGTTAATAGCAATAATAATAATAATAATAATACGTTTCTATCACTCTGCCCCCCTGAGAATAAATCCTGCGGACGCCCTTGCTTCCAACAATAATATAAAATATTAGAAGGGTGGTATTTGAAGGGGATGAGGTGGTATTCTCCCCTTGGTACTGCTTCCATGCCTCTCAATTCATGCACACACAATGCATTAAAGCCAGGTTCATTTCTATAGTTTGTAACAGCATTCTATTTTTTATTGAAGTTCCTCTTCTACTATTCTAAGTGAATCGTCACGACGTAGACGGATGGTGACAAAGTGATGGTGGTCAAGACAAAGCTTTAATATATTACTAAATATCTTCCAAACGTTCCCATACATTTACTTCGTTTTTAGGCATTTTTGTATCAAGACCCTTCCTTCATTTGCTTTGGAAGAATCTTCTAAAAATAATGGATACAATAAGAACAATGGTCAATTGTTAGTTTTTGTTTAAGAAACTTATTTATAAGAGATTGAAAATTAATCAACATTACGAATCGAAATTCATTAGAATTTATGGAATAAAAAGTTTAACTGATGTTCGAAAATCTGATAAGGTTTATATTTACTGTAATAAACATTGTTTAGTACCCAAGAACTTTAAATTTCTGACTCACATTAAACAGAAATTTGAATATTTATATTACTCGCTACTATCCTGCCATCTACTGAATTTCTTTGCAAACTACGCTTGTAGATTTGAATGCATTTGATATTTGCATGACTCGTTTACGTTGGTCTTATAGTCCAGTAATTCTAAGGTCTCCCGTAGGATTTTTTCTCGGGGGGCCATGGTAATATTTCATATTTTCTCCTTCGGTCAAAATATATTCTATTGTTGTTGTTATTATTATTATTACTATCATTGCTATTATAATATTATTATTGTTGTTACTCTTGATGAACAGTTCTATGTCTTTTTTGTATTTTTTTTCACAATGCACAGATATCAAACAGACACCACTTAATCTACGTCCTTCATGATATCTCTGATACATGTTTTTACGTGCTGAAGGGTACTGTAAAAAAAGCAATAATTAAAAATTACGGCCAGATCCCAACTTTTCCTAATCCCTAACAGCCGAGAAATTCCAGAGGATCATATTTAAAGTACTTGTAGGTTAATTCCTTATGCACTAGTCTATAAGTTTATGATGTTGTTTAAATCAACAGTTTATGTTCCAGAAGTGCAAAAACAATTACTTGAAGAAGAAATAGCGTCCACATTTCGAGATTTTCATAGTAAAATATTTCGACCTCGTCGAGAAATGGAGATTTGTTTCTGTCCCGAACGGCAGAATTATCACACCCCTAGTTACGGCAGTCAACATGATTTTAATGTCTCTTGTGAAAACGTTCTCTCCTTATTTTGTTGGACATGGCAGTTGATTGCTGTAACCGACAGCCTGTAAATTACAAAGAAACAATATTCTTTGTCATAAAATATCGCTACAAGTTCACCATTCGAATTAAACTAACTAACTAACTCTCTAGCCTTCTTAAACCGGAAGGTTCATGGCTGCAGCAACACAGGCCTCCCACCTGCCCCTATCCTGAGCAAGATCTATATACTCTTTTCCATCCTTACCAATTTCCGTTAGGTCTATCTCAACATTACCTCTCCATCTTCGTCTTGGTCTTCCTACTAGTCTCTTACCATCAAGTTTCCCAACAAGAATCCTGTAAATTCCTCTTTCCTCTCCCATTCGTGCCACATGGCCTGCCCACCTAAGTTTTCTTGATTTAATTATTCTATAGCTCTTTTCAGTTCTTACGGCGGGCGCTCTAGAAGCTGGCAGGGGAAGTGGGGAGCGGGGAAGCGACCAATCCAGCACGATAAGAAACGTAGCGGCCAGTAGAACGAGTTCCACGTAGTACTTTTTCCGGCCGCGTCGTGTCTCTCGGCGCCACTGCTGTTGTCTGGTTGCTCAGCAGCATGTTTCCCGCTCCCCACTTCCCCTGCCAGCTTCTAGAACGCCCGCCGTAAGAACTGAAAAGAGCTATAATAATATCTGGAAATGAATACAAATTATGTACTTCAAAATTTTGTAACCTTCTGTACTCACCTGTCTCCTCATCCCTTTTAGGCCCAAAGATTTTCCTAAGGATCTTATTTTCAAATACTCTCAATTTATGTTCCTCTTTCAATGTAAGGGACCAAGTTTCGCATCCATATAATATTGCAGGCAAAATTTACTGTTTTATATATTTTAACTTTTAGTTTCTTAGATATTAAACGAGACGACAAAAGTTTATGAAGAGAAAAGTAACACGCATTTCCTGAATTAGCCTGCCTTTTATTTCCTCTTTAATGTCATTTTCATTTGTTAGTATTACTCCTATTACTTCGACATGAACAAGGCGGGGGTCAAGTGCACTCCCCTGCGGGTGCCTTTGACCCACTCAATGGCGTATTTGGAAAGTAGGTTTTTTGGTTATGCAAATGCGTATACATGTTACGAGTCAGTAAAATAAACTATTGCCTTGCTGTACTAAGTGCCTTAGAACAGTGTATCTAACCCCAGGTTATTAAATCTTACTTAATACATTTCTATGATGTAATTTAGAAACATTGTATTTTCATTCTAAGAAAACCCGAACTCGTACACAAAAAAAGCTATCATGAAAGTGAGAGTGGACAAGAGCAATAGTTCTGACAAATGCAAGAGGGTAGATGCTTATTCAACTGTTTTAATATTTTTGTCAGGTCAATTTTAACACAAAATATTGTTTTAGATTAAATCTTTATTAATATCTGGGATTTTTGCATTAACTTTAACCCCTCGTCGTACTAGTTAAAGGTGGGGACAGTGTTGCTGCCTGCAAAGTTGCCAACATGAGAAAATCGTTAAGTTGAAAAGTGTGAAACAAATAATTTGTGAATTGACAGAATTGAATCAGATATGATGGTTAGCTGCTAATAAGGCATAGCCAAATAAGCAGTCCCGGCCCGAGGCGGCAGTGCTATCAGGGTCTAGAGAGAGTGATCTGTGGCAGGATCACACCCATTAAAACCCAGAAATGCCCAAAGACAGCACTGTGACATGGCGAAGAAGTGCCGCCATTAAATGAGCACAGCCCCTGCTGCCTTGCAGGGAGGGGAGGGATCCCAAAAGGCTAAGGGAAGGATACCCTGACCGAAAACCAAGGGGTAGGAAGGGCTCCGAAGGCAAAGCAACACCAACCTACCTAGGGGAGTAAACCTTAAATAAATCCTGGTCCTCCAGGTTGGGGGTTGGGCGTAGGGTTAACTCCCCTACGCGTCAAAAGAACTTGTTACGGATACCACAAGATTACCTCGGAGGAGATCGGATAATTTGTTGACGACCCGGTGAAAGAAAAGGCTAATGAGAAGGAAAACCGATATAATGCTCGCAACCTGGAATGTAAGAACATTGAAGAGACCAGGAAAGGTGAGAGAAATTAGAGAAGAAATAGAAAAGTATGGAGTGAAAGTGTTAGCATTACAAGAAACACGCTGGAAAGGATAAGGAATGATAACGTCTGGAAAACATATACTGATGTATAGTGGAGAAGAAACTGGTAATAATGGTACAGGTTTCCTAATCCAAAAGTCTATCAAACCAAGTATTATTAACTTTACAGCAATTAATGATAGGATGTGCTCAGTCAGAGTTAGAACGAAATTCTTCAATATCACAATGTTTTGTGTGTATGCCCCCACAGAAGAAGCAGAGGAGGAGGAGAAAGATGCTTTTTACTCAAAATTAGAAGAAGAAATAAATCATGTACAAAGACACGATGTAAAAATCATACTAGGGGACTTAAACGCCAAAATAGGAAGAGAAGAGATGTACAGAAGCATAATTGGCAAAGAAAGCCTGCATGAAGTAAGCAATGATAACGGAATGAGATTGATAGAATTTGCAAGCAGTAATGAAATGGTAACTAAAAGTACCTGGCTTCCACGAAAAGACATAAAAAAGGAGACCTGGGTGTCTCCAGACGGCCGCACAAAAACCAAATAGATCATGTTATAATAGACAGGAGACATGCCACAGATATTATGGAGATCAGTAGTTGTAGAGGTGCTGATGGAGAAACAGACCACCATCTAGTGAGAATCAAGTATAAACAGAAAATTGATGTGAAAAGATCAAAAAAGGAAAGTAAGAACATGAAACATAATGTAGAGGAACTCGGGAATGCCAGAGTAAGAGAGGAATACCAAGAAAAACTTATGGAGGCACTAGAAACAAAAAAGGATATATGGGAGAAAGGAGAACTAGAATGTAAGTGGGAAATACTAAAAACAGAAATAGGTAATGTAGCAGAGGATACATTGGGAAAGAAACAAAACAAGAAGAGAGAACAGTGGTTTGATGAAGAATGCTCAATATTATAAATAATACAGGAGAGAAACGATGCCAGAAAATGGATTCTTCAACGGAGAACAAGACAAGTAGTGGAAGAATATAGAGAAAAGAGGAGCAAAAGCAGATAAGACATGTAGAGCCAAGAAAATACAGTTTGAGAGAAATAAAATAGAAGAGTTAGATGAAATGAAAGATAGAAATGAGATACGAAAGTTTTATGAGAGAACAAGAGATCTGAAGAAAGGATACCAACCCAGAGAAGTTTTCTACAAGGATAAAGAAGGAAACCTCATTGGAGACAAAAGAAAGATGATGGAAAGATGGCAGGAGTATTTCTGTGAATTACTTAACGGAACCAATGAGGAGGATAAAGAAGAGGGGAAAAGTGATGAAGAAGAGGAAGAAATAAGTGAGGAAGAGGAGGAAGAGATAATACCAACTTTAAAGGAAGTAAAAGATGCAATAAAGTCTCTAAAGAGTAATAAAGCGCCAGGAGAAGATGACATAGAATCGGAGCTGTTGAGATATGGTGGAGAGGGAGTGAAGAAGGCCATATATGAAGTGATAGAAGAAGTTTGGATAAAAGACGAAATGCCCAGAGACTGGACAGTAGGAATAATATGCCCGATATATAAGAAAGGGGATAAAACTAAGTGTGAAAACTACCGCGGAATAACACTACTGGATGGAACTTATAAAGTATTTGGTAAAATTTTAGCAACACGATTGGAAGATTGGATGGAAAGAATCATGGGAGATTACCAAGCAGGATTTAGAAAAAAATCGCTCCAGGATGGATCAGATATTTTTACTGCGCCAAGTGATGCAGAAGTTCTATGAGTATAACAAAGAACTTCACCAACTATATGTCGATTTTAAACAAGCATACGACAGCTTGGAAAGAAATAAGATCTACAGTATAATGAAAGAGTTTGGAATCCCAAGGAAATTGATAAGACTGACAAAAATGACAATGAAAACAACGGAATGTAAAGTCAGAGTTGAACAGGAAATGACAAACATGTTTAAAGTAGAGAAAGGACTGAGACAGGGAGATTTACTTTCTACAATACTATTTAATTTAGCATTGGAAAAAGTAATCCGACAACTACCAATCAACCCTGGAGGAACAATATTAAATAGACTAACACAAATAGTAGCATATGCAGATGATGTAGCTTTAATAGCAAGGAATAAGCAAGCTATGGAAGAGAGT
This sequence comes from Lepisma saccharinum, assembly GCF_977018435.1. Classification (NCBI taxonomy): domain Eukaryota; kingdom Metazoa; phylum Arthropoda; class Insecta; order Zygentoma; family Lepismatidae; genus Lepisma; species Lepisma saccharinum. Next base: position 19,105,775 of record NC_139238.1, read on the forward strand.
TATCAAGTATTAGAAGAGAAAGCTCAAGAACTAGGACTGGAAGTGAACACAAATAAAACCAAATATATATGAAGATGGGAAATCCAGAAAGAGGCAGAAGAGAACCTTACATAAGAATAAATGGAAACGAATATGAAAGGGTGGAAGCCTTTAAATATTTGGGCTCAATAATAACAGCAGATAACAAGACAGTTACAGAAGTACAGGAAAGGATAACAAGTGGAAATCGATGCTATTTTTCTTTGCAAAATGTGTTTAAATCTAAGAATGTTAGTAGGAACACAATAATTAAAATATATACAACAATATTAAGACCCATAGTAATGTATGGTTCAGAAAGTTGGGTGATATCGGTAAGAGAGGAATATTGGTCGTTAAGGTGGGAAAGGAAAATAATGAGAAGGATATTTGGAGCGGTAAGAGAAAAAGAGGGATGGAGAATGAGAACAAATATGGAAGTACAGGAGTTGTTTAACCAGCCAGATATTGTAGTGAAGGTCAAACAGGGTAGAATACGATGGGCTGGGCATGTTCAGAGGATGAAAGAATCACGGGTTGTCAAGAAAATATTCAATGGAAAACCGGAAGGGAGAAGGAGAAGAGGTAGGTCCAGGAAAAGATGGATAGAGGACGTGGAAGAGGAGCTAAGAAGATTAGGAGTTAAAGGATGGAGAAGAAAAGCATAGGATCGAGATGAATGGAGAGAGGTAGTTAGGAAGGCCAAAGACCTACATGGACTGTAGCGCCGACCAGTAAGTAAGTAAGTAAGGCTAATTGGGACAGGAAATACAGTTTAAAGTGGGATCCGAAACACTATGTGCCTTCAACGGGTATCGAACTTAGGACCCCTTATTACAAGGCGACGGCGCTACCACTACGCCATCGGGGAGGCCCTAGAAGAAGAATGCTTTTGTAATTTCTGCATAACCTCATACAGTGACACAGAAGGCAGGTGACTGGATTCAATGTCTGAGATGTACATTGTGGTATCACTAACGTTGCGTTAATGCCTTTCGATGTAAACAATTTTCATCTGGAGTATACGTGCAAACAATAAAATAGCGGTGTAACTTCATTTACCCCACCCCTGATCCTGTTTACCCCGTATCACTGGGGAAAATCGGGTTACAACAAATTTTTGATCAACATCTGTTATAGTGGTTTAGAAATTAGTTAAAGTTGTGGATATGAGTTTACAATACCGGACCACTCTCCAATTTCTATAATATTTCGCCTACTTACTAATTTCGGTGTCCTGATAACGTATGTGTAGTTCATATTTGGCGGTCACTTGTTAAAATTGTACATTTACGTGTAGAAGTTGTAAAATAACCTTGCCATTTACCACAGTGACTGTCCATACACAGCAATTCGGAACCATCTTTCTTTCGCAATTCGTTAATGCTCTTCCTTTACGCACAACAATCTTGCTGACGTCAGACGAGGAATGCCTATGAGGTTAGGTTAGGCCTGTTAGGTTAGGTTCCATCAGCATAAATACAAAGAAAAATTAATACTTTATCTAAGAGAACTATACCTTGTCTTGACTGTTGATTTCTTTATGTTGGGAAAATGGCGTGTTCCGTGGAGCTATTGTTCTTATGGTAGGGTTACGTTACGTTAAGAAAACATAGTTAATTTAGGTTTTTCCTCGATTTCCATACTTGACCGCCAATTATTACATGCAGATTCGTGATTAGGAGTTCACAATTAGTGAGTAGGCGAAATTTCATAGAAATTGGAGAGTGGTCCGGTATTGTAAACTCGTTCCAAGTTATGTATAACATGTTGCTCAGATGCTTCAAACTCTGCTCTTTTATTGGCTATAAAGTTCGTGCAAGATGATATAATATTCACCAAGATAAACAATTGTCTTGTAACAGTGACCGATTTGCCCTTGTCTAACCTAGGAGACAACTAAAAAGAAAATGTTTGTGGGCGTGTCGCTTTGAGCGGAATTGCCAAGATCACCGGCAAAGTTATTGCTCCTAAACTCAAAAACTTCTGATTCACTGATCTCAGTCTTAGTCTTATCATGTCGGGTTTGTACATTGTTGAGTTTCAGTCTTTGCGGGACTATGCCTCAGTATATGTCATTTGTCTCTTCTTTTTGATGTCGGTTTATGCTGTAAATGTCAAGTGTCATGCCCTACAACTGTCGTAGAGTTTTTAGGTGTGGCGATATGGTGGAGAGGTAGAGTATGTTGCCGATGAGGCGTAGAGGTGGGGTGGGTTTTCGAAGTTTGTATTTGGATTTCCGGAGAGTGTGGAGGAAGGTCCAGAGGGTCATTATGTTATTCTATCCTAGGCATTTTGTGGACATGTCGTGCAGGTTTGGACTTGACCAATAAGGTGAATGGTAGGGTTGAAGTGATGAGGAAGGGAAGTCCAAACTTTGGTCCGCATTCTTTGCATGAATTCAAATAACGTTTCAATATCCAAATCGTCAAATAGTTGCACGCTGGTGGTGAATCTGTCGATTCCAGCGATGACTCTTAGTGGTCTGTTCTGGACACTGTGTAATCTGCGCAAGGTGGTAGGAGCTGCGTGACCCCAAACTGCACACGCGTAGATTAGCATGGAGCGGATCACTATTTTATAGATGGAAACTCTAGTTCTTAGAGGTAGCACTTGGCTTTTAAAGATACTAAATAAGTTTCCTATTCGTTGCGACCCTTTATTGGCGGTATCAAGAATATGCTGGCGAAAGGTGAGGCCTTTATCGAATAGAACTCCTAGATATTTTGCGGAAGTTTGCAATGGAATGTTTCTTCGGTGGAGCCATAGTTGAGGATGGTATCTCTCTAGCTTCTTGGTAAAAAGGACTACCGAACTCTTCTCCGTGTTTACTTTTATTCTCCATTTGGTGGTCCAATCTTCGTACAGCTGGAGGTAGCGCTGCATATAGGTCTCAGCATAATCTGCTCGTAAACTCGACGTAAATATCGCAGTGTCGTCGGCATAGACAGCAACCATGACTGAAGGCTGAGCTGAGCTGTCATATCATGAGTATACAGTGCATATAGAAGTGGCGATAGTAGACAGCTCTGGGGCACACCTGCAGTGATTGGCCTCGTCGTGGATGTTTCGCCGTTGAATCGGACGACCAGTTGTCGATTGTGGAAAAAGGAATGCAGTAAATGTATGTCTGAGTCCGGAAACCCGAGGCGGTGGAGCTTATAGAACAACCCCTCGTGCCAAACCCGGTCAAATGTCTTTTCGATATTTAGGAAGACTCCTAGTGTGGAAGCCTTCCGGTTGATATTTATCGTTGCTAAGTCAACAACTCTCAAAAGCTGTGTTTCTGTACTGTGGCCGGGTCAAAAACCATGCTGGAAGTCAGGCAGTAAGCGATGTTCTTGAAAGTCTGCATTCTCTGCAAGAAAAGGCGCTCAAAAGCTTTCCCCAAGTGACTAAGAAGGCTGATAGGTCTATAGTTCACTGGAAAGATCGGGCTTTTCCCTGCCTTAAGGATAGGACACATTTCAGCCACTTTCTATTGTTGTGGGAACGATGTCACATGCCTTATTTACGTTATTCATCATCCCTTGTTAACTACGTTAATTGACCTGTGTGTAAGAGTGTAAGAGCCGCATAGATACACAAACCGAAAAGAACATATTGCCCTAAAATGAAATAACATCATTGATTGATTGATGTGGTGTTTTAAGTCCACTTTATGCACAGTAAGGCTAATCGGGACTGGATCTGCAGTTCAAAATGGGATCCAAAATAAAATAACAAATATTCCACTAACAAACAATATTTTTTCCTTGCTAGATTATGATGTTGCTTTTATGTAGAGAGGGTGATGGTAATGTTTCAAAAATAACTTCACAATCATTATAACCAATAAACAAAATTATAAATGTTGCAGTGAAATCAAAAGGGGGTATCCTAAAAACTCCGCAACAAGTATAAATCGTCTGCATTCCTGGGTTGCCGATGTGTAAGGGGTACACTAGAATCCACAAAAACACTAACGGGATCCTTAACTAAACAGGCTTAGGTCCTACAAAATTATAGATATTGTAATTCACACAAGAAATTACAGCAGCACATGTAATTGCATTTATAAACAACTTCTGGAACAATTTATTAGCAAGTGGCGGAATTCCATGTGCAAAGTTCAACTCAGAAATGTAAACTGATGCAATTATGTACTTTTTTTCCGCAGTAAAAGCAATATTACGAAAATGAATTTGTAATAAAGGTATTATTTTTACCCTTATTGATATGCATAAATATTCCATTAGTACTAGAAGTGCCTCACGCGACATCTGTCCATTCATTTGTAAATTGTAGATTTTATTATTTGCAATGATCCGACTACATTAATACAAAGAAGTTTTTTCTTTTCTTATCCTGTGAAAAACTAAAATACCGAAAAGTATCGGTAGATGAATTCCAAACGATACTTTCCAATACCGATATCGATACATCAGTATCGGCTCAGCCCTAATATTATAAATTAACTGATATTGCAATGTCAAATGTTGAGTAAAGATGTAGAGGGCAATTTTTTTTAAAAAAATACAACATTGGCACCAGTGTTGCAAAACCGGATGCGCATAAAAGAGCTTAATTTGCACCTTAAATGGAGCTAAAAATGACTTTCAAGGAGCTAGATTTTCAAAGACGCGATAAACTGACTGCTAGAGTAATTCTAGGCATCAAAGCTGCAATTATCACTGAATTTAAAGTGATGACAAATGATTATTGGTTTTCATCGTTTAGATCGGACGGTACGGTACCACCCTCTCAATACCAACAAATGTCTTCACATCAGCTACGACGCTGCAAAAAAAAGTAACTGGGGTAGGCAGGAAATGGGTCGACCTCGAAATAAAACCCATAAAATGCATATTCAGGGCAAAATTTCATTGAATTATCAATTACATCATGGTCTCTTGCGGCCGGAGCCAGTATTTATTTATAAAATATTTTTTTAATTTTCTAACAAGTAATAGAACTTCATATTTATTTTATCACTTCGATTTGCCAATTCGTATAAGTAATTACTGTTGCACAACAAACTTAATGTAAAAACTCGGAAGCCTTAACTTCAAGTAAAACAAGGCGAAATAAATAAATAAATAGTACCAATCCCGCAGTTTGTCGTTTTCTTTACAATGTCAAAGAGTTATCATACCTCATCCGAATATCACTCTTTAACAATTGAAAGACCAATCTGTATTCGGCTCAGTGGCCGAGCACCTTAATTGGTCGACTTTCGATCTTGCTACGAAAGTTCCGTGCCTCGGCATGGGCATTCCTCGCGAGTTTAACAGTTTCATCCAGTCATCACGCATCTTCATCGTCGCGATTCTCTGTGGGACTATACAGATTGACGAATATGAGAAAACCTCTGTGTCGAATTTTCAACCCTAAACGAGCGAGGGGAGCGTGGGCGATGCAATCAGCTGATTACCATGCAATCTTGCGCCTGCGTTGGCAAAATGTGCTGCGTCCTTTATTCGGTTTCAAGTGCTTGTATCATCATGAAGGGGAAAACGTATAGGCCTACAGGAAAAACAGACTTGCAATATTTAACGTGGATGAAGTTTTTTGACATCGAAGTTAGGGGCAGAAGTTATACCTATAACAACACGGGAGCACTCTAGCACAAGCGAAGGCGAAGCGAGAGGAGAAAATAAATGAATGCTCAGTTTAATTTTCGAGTTTACCGGTGTTCTAGTTTATTTGATTTTTGTTACTTAGCGTCGCTTTCCGCAGCAACGAAGGGCCCGGAACATCTCACAAGGGAAACTTAGGTCTCGGAACTTCCCACAAAGGGGACTCCGCAGCAACGAAGGTCTGGAACTCCTTACAAGCAGGACTCCGCTGCCATGAAAGTCTCCGAACTCCGCACAAAGGGGACTCCGCAGCAACGAAGGTCCCGGAACTCCACACAAGTGGGACTCCGCTGACACGAAAGTCTCCGAACTCCCTCCACCAAGAACTCCTTACAATCAGTACACCGCTGACACGAAAGTTTCCGACCCCCCCCCCCAAGAACTTCACACAAGGGGGGACTCAGTTCTCCGAACTCCCCACAAAGAGGACTCCGCAGCAACGAAGGTCTGGAACTCCTTACAAGCAGGACTCCGCTGCCATGAAAGTCTCCGAACTCCGCACAAAGGGGACTCCGCAGCAACGAAGGTCCCGGAACTTCACACAAGTGGGACTCCGAAACACGAAAGTCTCCGAATTCCCCCCCACCTCCCTAAGAACTCACACAAGGGGAACTAAGGTCTCGGAACTTCCCACAAAGAGGACTCCGCAGCAACGAAGGGTCTTGAACTCCTTACAAGCAGGACTCCGCTGCCACGAAAGTCTCCGAACTCCCCACAAAGGGGACTCCGCAGCAACGAAGGTCCCGGAACTCCACATAAGTGGGACTCTGCTGACACGAAAGTCTCCAAACTCCCTTCCCCCAAGAACTCCACACAAGTGGCACTCTGCTGACACGAAAGTCTCCAAACTCCCTCCCCCCAAGAACTCCACACAAGTGGGACTCCGCTGACATGAAAGTCTCCGAACTCCCTCTCCCAAGAACTTCACACAAGGGGGGACTCAGGTCTCGGAACTTCCCACAAAGGGAACTCCGCAGCAACGAAGGGTCTTGAACTCCTTACAAGCAGGACTCCGCTGCCACGAAAGTCTCCGAACTCCCCACAAAGGGGACTCCGCAGCAACGAAGGTCCCGGAACTTCACACAAGTGGGACTCCGAAACACGAAAGTCTCCAAACTCCCTCCCCCAAGAAACTCCACACAAGTGGGACTCTGCTGACATGAAAGTCTCCGAACTCCCTCCCCCCAAAAACTCCTTACAAACAGGACTCCGCTGACACGAAAGTTTCCGAACCCCCCAAGAACTTCACACAATGGGGGACTCAGGTCTCGGAACTTCCCACAAAGGGTACTCCGCAGCAACGAAGGTCCCGGAACTCCTTACAAGCAGGACTCCGCTGCCATGAAAGTCTCCGAACTCCCCCCCCCCCCTCCCCAAGAACTCACACAAGGGGAACTATGGTCTCGGAACTTTACACAAAGGGGACTCCGCAACAACGAAGGTCCCAGAACACCACGCAAGCAGATCTGCGCTACCACGAAGGTCTCCGAACTCCCCAGAAGGTCCCGGTACTCAAAACAACAAATGTTTTTTGCTTACTTGATTGTAATGCTGAGTTAATGGAAGGGGCGATGTTAGTGTTCTAAAAAGAAACTTCACAATAACTACAACTAATAGGAAACAATTTATAAATGTTGCAGTGAAATCGAAGCGGGATATCCGGCGAGGTCCGCAACAAGTTTAAATCGTCTGTGTTTTTACGTTGCCTGTGTGTAAGGGGTCCAGTGTGCGAATTAACGGGGGGTGGGAGCAAATATTTTTATCTCTGGCAGAAGAATTTGTTCTTAATCCTTGCCAGGGATGTTTTCATCCCCCTCAAAGAAAATAGAATTGAATGTATACAGTATACATTTTCTTAACTATGGAGCCCCACTGAAAAATCATTCGGGAACAGTTATTTAACCTTTAAAACAAATAAACTATGAAAACCTGAAGCAATGTCAAGTATAGTTAATTTTGTCAGCTTTATTCCTTGGATTCAGATCCCATTTCTCGCCACATACCGTCATTGAGTTGAACGGACAATAGACATTTGCAAAGTTTTTTCAGTATTACTAGTTGAATATAGCTCTTTTTGTTTATGAGTTCGGGTTTTCTTAGAATATAAATTACTAAGTATTTCTAAATTACGTGTATATGTTATCATAAGATTTAATGTTCAAGGCTAGAACCACTGTTCACTTACAACTATAATCCACTCATTTTGTTCGCTAACTGGTAATACGTTAAAATTTTCATTCCCCCCGCAATGAAATCGTAAATACGCCACCGAGTAGGCATCCCTCCTCAAGGCAAAAAGCTTTATTCGCACACTAAAGGGGTCCACCAAAATACAAGAAAACACTAACGCCACCCTTAGCTCCAGACTTGGGCGCAACAAAAATTACAAATAATTTAATTCATTAAAAAGACTCATAACGAATGTAATTGAATTATTATATTCAATATTTGGAACAATTTATTAGCAAGTGACGGAGTTTCATGTGCAAAATTTAACTCAGAAATGTAAAATGATGCAAGTTTGGAATTTTTGAAGTAGAGCAAGTACTATGGAAATTAATTTTTACAAATGTTTTATTTTTGCTTTACTTAATGTGCATAAATATGCCACTATCAATATAAGTCACTATAACGACATCTTTCTTCTTATTTGCAAATTGTAGATTCTATATTTGCAATGATAAAACTATATTTATAAAAATACAATTGTTATAATTATAAACTGGGTACAACGCAGTTTATTTAGAAATCTGTGTTTGAACATGAACGTCAAGAGAGAGGGCAAGCCCCCTTGGAAAATGAATGTCATGGCTGGTACAAGTTCCAAGAGCCGAAAACTGGGATGAAACTGAGAATTGGGAATCAAGATAACATGGTCACATAGATGTTATACGAAAGGAAACGATGGGCTTGAAAAAAGGTAGCAGGACGTATCACGTACCCAGAACAACACTGCAGAGGTTCCTCTACTGCTTGAGAACCTCCACCTGAGGAAACTTTTCCAGTGATGCGGGAGGTGAACTCTGGGTGGGTTGTGTTCTGTGCTTTTTATGGACCCATGCACATTGTGCACGGTCTGTCAAAAACATTTGGATTTATGGCTACTTTGTGTAACATTCCTTCGATTCTTCTCTTTCTTTTAGTTTTTTTTTTAAAGTTTCTTGTAATACTGTGTGCTTATCATTCCAAAAATATTTTTTTTTTCCATAGCCTTCCATGCATTGTCTCTCAGCTTATATCACTGTAATTTGCGCTGTTGCTGTTTTAATTGTACTAAATTTAAGGGAGCCCACATTAGGAACGTTTTTTTCCTAATGTTCAAAATCGCATCTCTTCGAAAAAAATTTTTTTTTTCTCAATGAAGCCATTTTCTCCACTCCACTCCGATAAGACCACGTCAGCAACAAGTATCTTTACTAACGTTATGTTATGCAGCGTGGCCCTGATAAAAAATTTTGCGTGTAAAATATAAGAGCCAGCAATCTGCTGTTTGTGACAATACGTGACGTAATTATGCAAATTTTCATTTACAGCAAGCATTTATGTAAAAGTTTGCTCGTCAACATGCATATATATTATGTATGGCCCATTCCTTACCACGTTTGGGTCTTCCAGAACCATACTACAGCGCCTTGACTCCTCTCAGCTGCTCTCAGAAATCCATTTTTATTTACCATATAATAAGGTACGACCACGGAAAGAGCTGTTTCAAGTACCGAGAGCTCAAACAAAGTCAGCCAATACGGCACCTACTCGGAGAATGTGTAGGTTATATAACGAAATTGCAAAGACATATGATAAGATAGACATCTTCCAAAGTTTTCGAAGGTTCAAAAGGGAGACTGAAACTTACTTCCAACACCAGACTTAACATTTGCTTAGTAGTTCAGCCTCTTTATGTACAGGCAAAAGAGTCTATCCTATATTTTTCTTTTTGTGTTATTTACTAATTACTAATTAGTAATTACTATCATTACATCTATATATCATCGTTTATAAATGTAAGGTGAAGCTCATATGTTTATCCTTGGTTATTTTCTTGGTTATCATGTGTAAGTTGTAACGGTCGGATTGACCATTACTGGTTTTGGTAATATGTTTATTAATTGCTGGCCAGCTACAAAGTGTAGGGTTAAGTAATATGTTTCCATGAGTGTACTTTTATGTTATTATTAGTGTTGCCCACGGGACGAGACGGGACAGGCTTTTAAAAATTCGAGACGAGACGATATTGATCATGTGTCCCGAGACAAACGAATATTTTCGAGACGAGACAGCATTTCCACGAGACTTCCACGAGACGAGACAGGCCAAAGTCTCGTCTCGTGGGCAACACTAGTTATTATTGCATGTAAGTGTATGTGCTTATTGGATTGTGCTTTACTGGATATTAGATTCCCTTGTTTTTTACCTCACCGTTTGGGGGAGCTAGCTCTCTTTCAAAAGACCGTTGCAGTGGAATTTTCCAACGCTACTGGGTCCACGTCCACGGACGTTTACCCCGACTATAAAAAAGGCCAGTGGGTTTTTGAAAAAAAACAGTGTTTCCCCATTGATCGACAAAAGAGGAACGTCTCCTCAAGTTTAGTCCACTTATGGTGGCTAAACTGGATATAATAATGTAGCATCTGGTTAAGCCAGCCCCTGTTGCTGTCCCAAGCCCCCTTTTAGAAAAAGCTTTGAATATGTGGATATTTCCGTATTAAATAATTGATGCCCAAAAGAAGGAGTGAAGGCGTAAGGAAACGCATTAGTAATGAACGGAATATCATTTAAGCTGAGGATAGGCCCGCAGAGATAGTTATGCTAACTCTGCGGTAAAGGAAGTGCCGATGGTTATGCCATAGGTGCGCAATTATATTTATTTAGAGATTTGGTAATTTGGTCTATGCAAGACACACATGGAAACGCTATGTAAAATATGTATATATATAACTACGTATAATAAACCAATATATCCTACTAGAATGTTATCATTTAAAGAACTACGGTACTGTCCATTTAACAATTTGTATATTCACTTTCTGTACATGTGTAAACGAACCAGGGACATAAAATATAAATTATTGTGTGAAACCCCCCTTTTGTAATTCCGGCGCAAATATAATCTGCTCGCTTGGCACCCAGGGTGAGGTGAAAGGAGAGATTAGAAGGATTAAAGTAGGAAGAAATCCAGAGGGCCGGATAGAAACGAGGGATAGGGGGGCCAAACTTTCACAAAGTTCTAACCCCAACTGTCAAGTTATTTCTTTATACTTCTTTTTCATATCTAATCTTATATTAATTTTTATATTACTGTAACACATATTATCATAGTATTGTACCTTATGAATTATTCTGATTGCATATTTTGTGTACCAAAAAGTGTTATAATACAAGACACTGTATGTGGGCATTTGCCTGTAGTGTCATGTCTTTAAATAAATAAATAACGTAGTGTGGAAAACGACCCAAGAAACTAGTTCCCCCAGACGGATGACAAACATAAATGGCAGTGCGATCGGACCAGGTGCTAATTTTGTTATGAAAGTAATGCGGCTTATTTAGTTTTTGGAATATATTGTGTAGATTTGTTTGTCTAGAAAGGCGGGAAGTGAATTGATGGAAACAGTTATATTTGTGGAGTGATTTGCAGTCACGAAATGACATTAATTTGGAAAGAAAAGTAAAAAAATATTAATAAATAAATAGCATGCGTAACACAAGAAGAAACATCGCAAAGTGATTCCGGACGTCAGGTGTTGGATGGTGTACTAGAGTTTTATTTTTCTATGTTATTAGAATATAAATAGTATCCTGAGAGATATTTCATACCGAGGCGATAAACCACAAGTGTCGCTTGGAAGCGAGCAGTCCGTAATCAATGCAGCCTTTCGAAGCGTAGGGACACAAACTCTGACTGCACCGTTTCCTCAATGAGATTTTACACCAAAGCGACACGCGACAAACGATACGGGGATTTCACACCAAAGCGACACGGATCCTTCGGTCCAAGGCAACTTTCATACCGAAGCGACACATGTTGCTTGGAAACGAGCCAATCAAGAGCAACATTTCACATCGTAGCGGCATGACGGGAAGCACAGGCCAGCGTTCGGTTGGTGAAATCCTCCAGCGATAAGTGTCACGTGCCCCTTGTCGCTTTGGTGCGCAATCTCCCTAAAGCAAGACCCTCATTGCATCGCGCATGCGCGAACAACAAACCACGGCAACATGTTGCAAGCTATTGAGGAAATGGCCCAGTTTGAGCGACGCACAAGCGACAAAGCGACACGTGTGGCTTATCGTGTCGCCTAGATCTGTTGTTGTAATGTGCGGTTTATCGTGTCGCCTATCTGTTGTTCGCAAGCAACGCTTGCTAATAGACTGAAGGCACCATGTCGCTTTTCACTTAGTTGGGAACTCCCCCTGTAGCGCGTCGCTTAGGTCTCAGCACCCTTCCTTTAAGGAGCTTTCCGACCGAAGTAACAATTAGCACGCGAATACGCCATATGAACATGTCGTTTGCTGTTTGGACCCTCATGTGCAATGAATGCTATTTTACAGTCTGGAAGTGTGTGTCACTAGTGTGACAGTGTGAACATCCCGTGTCGCTTGTCACATTGGTTTGAAAGTTTCCTTACACTCATGTCGATGGCACTAAGACAGTTTTGTGGGGTTCCCCTTGTCGTTTCATGAAATCGTCATTATCATCATCGCCGCGATTAGTTTAAAGCGGAAGAAAAGAGACAGTAAATATCAAAAATACAAATGCTTCAGTGTGTATATCTTTAAAAGAAATGATGATGATGATAGTAATGAACCTAATTCATACACAAAAATTTAGTTGCCAAGATCATTCCACGCGTATTTTTTCTCTCGTATTATTAACGAAAGTATGACGATAACATGACGTGGTCGACTGTCTGGAATGTTCGTTAATATCTTCGCGACTACTGTACCAAATATCATAGCAATTATCACATTCATAGAAATGCTTCATGTAAAAGAATCAGACGTTGCAGCGAAAACTCCATTTACTTCGATTATAAGCAGACGAATACCAAGCACCGGGTCCAACACCAGCGCCTCTAGCGGTATCATTTTCGAGTGGAACAAGCCAGAGAGCGCAGAACCGTGCCGTTTTCCACACTACGTTATTCAAGGCGCTGTAACCATACCAAAGAAATTACTAAGAATAATAATTCTTAATACAACTAAGGTGTCTATTTATAATTTATTAAATCTTTCTTATATACTTACTAACAAGTGATAGAATATAATTTACATTTAGATATGGCAATTCATGTAAGTAATTAACGTCACACAACAAACTTAATGTTGTCAAAATGTTGATTCTCAATATTTCTGTTCTTTTAGTTTCTTGTATGCAGAAAGAAGTCACTATGATTGAAAGTACCACTAGCGACATCTGTCTTTCTTCTAAAAATGAAGGTTCTATAACTCACGAGCGGCTAGGGACAGCCTTATAGGAAGTTAGCATATCGCGTTGCGATGCCAGGGGTCACGGGTTCGAATCCAGGCCTGGGCATGGATTTTTGTGTGCGCCCATTCATCATTTTCATCCTATCATCACTCATCCTCATGTTAGCAAATTAGCCAAAAGTGGCACAAAAAGCGAAGTAAAATAAAGCAAATCAATCATCAAAGCCTCATAGGAAATGAGGAAATAGCACCAAACTTGACCTTCCTAACCTATCTACATAGACGTAGAATAGCTTAAATAAGCAAAATTTTACATGCCAAACCTATTTACATGCTTATTTCCAAAGTTGCTAAGTCCATCCCAAGCCGCTTGTCTATAACTCCATTAAATTTTGACTTGGTGAATGAATGAAGGGTATCGCCAGAGGGGGGACGAAATGAAGTAATAAGTATTCTGACAAGTTGGTTTAATGTTCGTGTGTAACCACAAGCACAGAGCAGTCACAACCAAACTTACGATAATCTCTAAATCAGCACGCATTTACCAAATATTCTTCACTTGCCAAATCTCATCTTCCCATAAGAAGTGAATATTATTTCTACTGGTCAACAGTATAGTTGGAGCTACGTTTAATACGTAATCCGGATATTATCCACGAACACTAATCAGAACATTGACAAATGCCTCGCTTTATGGACCATTGCTTCTTTTAATAATCACAATTAACATTTGCATTCGATTTCATTACACGAAACTTTAACTTTGTAGCATTAGTATTTACAAAACACACAAATCAACATAAATAAGTTGCCACGTCCTCTCACGTGAGCATCTGCCAGCTTAGCACAGGGGAGGGACAATGAGATACCTCTGGGCACAGATCAGCGTTACTAACGCTACAAATATATGGAAAGAAACAACAGATTTAACCCACTACTGAGGGTACAATTTGTACTATATTCTTGATTAATTATGTACAAATATTAAATAACTTTTGAAGTCTTTTCATACAGTAATTTTCTTCTATTTTTATTTTTTATTAATTCTAACCAATCTTCTTCGGGCTTCTTCTTCTTATAACCAAGATGGCATCTTCTTCTTATAATCAGTATGGCATCATCTTCTTATAATTAATATGGCGTCTTCTTCTTATTGTTGCTAAACTTCTTCTTCTTGCAATTAATAAGGCTTCTTCTTATACTTAATAATGATTCTTCTTCTTATAATTGCTACGGCTGCTTCTTCTTGTAATTAATACATATTGTGTACTTTTTCTTTCTTTATCGATCCTTTCAAATTGATGGAAATATTAATAAAACCGATCTCCCAAACAAACAAAGAGAAAGGGGTTAGTTAAAGATCGCCGCCTGGCCGGCGCTAACCTTAACTTGGAGCTACAATGTATGCGCCTCCAAATGGGCTTGGGTGTTGCCGAGAAATGGCGCTACACCTGGGGAAAACAACCCAAAAGCCGCACGAAACTCTCAGTTCGTGGGAACTGTAATAGACACAAAATCGAAATTGCAATTCGACTTCTTTACTTTTGTATATTAATCGCTTATGTCATTACTGAATGATAATTCCCCTTTTCTCCTTATTTATATCCTGTTATTATTTTAAACTTATTTATTTATTTCCTTATAATTAGTATTAATATATACAATCGTTATTTCATCACATCTGCTCTTTCCGTTGTCTCTATTTACAATCGTATAAGTTCTCCTGGGTGGTGCCATCTCTTACCCACTTTCCAAACTTATTTATGCAGCATCTTTTATAACCGTTGTTCCTCTTGCATGCTGCCATCTATGGTCCTTTATTTCAAAGACAAGCAACGCAGTTTGTGTACGTGACAAAGTTTTTGAAATTATCATCTTACAGTCATTTTATCAACAAAATACCGGGTGTCGGAATTGAAACGCCATAATTTCAAATACTTATATTAAACACAATATACAGACAAGAACACTGTGGTAGGTGGTATATGATAGCTTAACTGTGGAAATTTTAAATAGGTAATGGATAGTAAGGATTCGTTTATTTTGTATCGTTCCAGGGGGTGAAAAGTGAAAATGACAACCAATGCTGAAAAAGCTCAAACTGTGTGGTGGTACGCAGAATTGGGATCCATTATTGCAGTACAACGACGGTTTCGTGCAGAGTATCACAGAGACCCTCCCTATGCCAAAATTTTGATTTTTTAATTTTAATTTGCTTTATTTTACTTCGCTTTCTATGCCACTTTTGGGAAATTTGCGAAGATGGAGATGAGTGATGACATGATGATATTGATGAATGGACACTCACAAACATCCACGCCAAGGCCGGAATTCGAACCCGGGACTCCCAGTGCCGTAGCACGATGTGATAACCACTCCGCCACGGGCCTATGCCAAGAGAATCAAGCCGTGGAAAGGAGCGTTTCTAGAGCCAGGATCTGTCGCTAAGAGGCATGGTGGTGGCCGATCACGAACATCAGAGGAAAACGTTCAGCTCATTGCAGATGCATCTGCACGAAGTCCCAAGAAATCCGTTCGTACGGCGTCACGTGAGACTGCTCTCAAAAAATTTTGTGTACGAACGGATTTATTGTAATAATGGATCCCAATTCTGCGTACCACCACACAGTTTGCACTTTTTCAGGATTTGGTTGTTATTTTCACTTTTCACCCCCCTGGAACGATACAAAATAAACGAATCCTTATTATCCATTACCTATTTAAAATTTTCACAGCTAAGCTACCGTATACCACCTACCACACTATTCTTGACTGTATATTATGTTTAATATAAGTATTTGAAATTAGGGCGTTTCAATTCGGACACCCTGTATATTTCCCCTTGTATTTGTTACGGATAGGTCGTTACAACACCGATTGTTGGCATTCTAATTTGACGGAGTGATTGCGCGCTAGGGCGGCAGAGGTCGCGAGTTCGAATCCCAGCCTGGGCACGCTTTTTTTTTGTCAACGTCCGTCCCATCATCAATTGCATCATATCATTAGTCATCCTCATCTTCGCAATTAGCCAAAAGTGGCAGAAAAGCGAGGTTAAATACACCGAATCAATCAATCATTAACAATAAACCAAATCAATTAATCAAAAAAGTAAACCGAAATCAACTAGTCAATAAAGTAAACCAAATCAATTAATCAATAAAGTAAACCAAATCAATTAATCAATAAAGGAAGCCAAATCAATCAATCGATAAAACAAACCAAATCAATCAATCAATAAAATATATCAAATCAATCAATCAATAAGCGATAAGATGAAGGGACAATAACACTAATGGACAATACAAAGCCCGCATAGGATTACACTGGCTGTGGCGCCAGCGCCTCGTTGGCCTGCGGCATTGAAGTTACCGGGGTGTATTACGTGGAAGGAAGTTGACTTTTTGGTGCCCCTCTACGAAGGGCATCCATTTAAGGCCAGGTTCATTTGCATAGTTTGAAATGGCATTCCATTTTTATTGAAGTTCATCTTCTTCTATTCTAAGTTAATCGTCACGATGAAGACGGATGGTGATCAAGACAAAGCATTAATATATTACTATATATCAGCGGTGGTAAACCTTTTTTGGTTTGAAGGCTAATTTACATTTCAAGAATCACTGGCGGTGAACTTATCTTATTAGACCTAACAACGAGAGCCTCAAATGGAAGCAAAAAGCCAATACCATAAAATTGACATTGATTATTTTATTTTATGTATTTATTTATTTATTTGTTTATTAAATAAGTTTTGGCTTCAGTACTGTCGGCCTGGCACCTATTTTAGGCCGTATCTCCTCAGTTCATCATTAGCATCTTTTCATCCTTTACAAAAACATAATTACTACAATTTTATTCTTTCACAAACACTCATTTTAACAACCGTATTTCACTTGTTGGTGGGCATCAGTAAAAAAATTACACAACTATTTTGTACGTTTCAGCAGTGAGTTCACTTGTTTCCAGACACCTGACACTGCATTCCGGCAATGAATTTATCATGTTGCAAGTCATATGACGTTACTGCTACTCTCAAGCAAGAAACCAAGTGATCATCAGTTAATCGATTCCTCTCCTTTGATTTTATAGCATTCATTGTAGAGAACGCTGACTCACATAGATCCGAAAAATGCAGTCAAATGAAACACCACTTTGCGAATATTTGGATAGAAGTCTTCACACAATAGTTTCCAGAATTCTGATACGTTGCTATCAGTTGCTTTTGATTTCAAGTAAATGTCGCAGTGCAACTTCACTATATCTTCTACTTTACGGGAGTCTCCTTCCACTCATTGCGATATTTGAGAACAGAGATCATCCACAGATTCAGTTTTCATTTCCTGAAATGGGAAGGCCATGAAAGTTACGTCGTCTTCTAACTGGAAGAACTCCGTCTCGTGCGCAAATCATCTAAGCCAAGCGTCAAGCTAAGTTTGCAGCAGGCTTTATGTATCAATCCGCGCGAGAACTGAGCTCAGAATCTTCGGTGCCAGTCTTGCCTCAACCGCCGAGCTGCTTACATCGCAGACACTGAGGAAATCCACAGTATTGCCAACCGCACAACACATCAAAACCCGCATGCATGTCAAGCGGAATGTATTTTTGCTTCTTTTTGTCTCCTGAAACATAAAATTTTAGAAGTGTTTTCTGCGCATAGATTATTTAATAAATGTGTCATTACTTAATATAAATACGAAATAACTTCTAAACATGAGACCATGTGTGTATATTTCGAGCACGCAAAAAGAAAAAAACAAATAATTTATGTAAGTAAACAACGATATAAGTAAACAACAACGATAGGCCCCTCTTGAATTTAATGACAAATTATTGTTTTTGGTTTAGAAAGAAATACATTTATGAAAAACTTGGTTGCTTCGTTCGCAATACATCCGTTACTGTAAGACACACGCACCTCAAGTTATACCAGCAAAAAAGCATGATTTGTTATTGGCGACAATCAGGTGCATTGTCTGCTGCTATTACTCTGGTGTCAATTTATGAATCACTTCACTGAACCAGGATTCAAATCTTGGTCTGTCCATTTCTTGCTGATAATCACCCTTTCATTGCACGGAACGGTAAATATGCGCCTTCAACAAAGACTTCATTGCCGCCAGTGGGTGGAACAATAAGCCTCCCCCTCCCCTCTTCTTTTCTCGTCGGTTTCTTCAGCCCTGGCGATGGTTTTGTACGTTGGTGTCCTTCAATGTTTGATTCAAGGTACGCCCCCGCCCCCTCCCTCCCACCGAGTTAAAGCACGTCTCGTCCAAATAATAAACATGTTTCTTATTAAGGCTATATCTTTTAATACCGGGAAGATTCTTTTGTAGTCAAACAACAAACAATCGTGTCCTCTTCCTAAACTTAAGAGCCCGTATCACCGCTGGTGATGATACCTAAAAAAAATAGGTTCTTGCGTCGACCTTCTGTGCTCGAACAGTCAAGTGTGTGGCATTTAAATTTTACTGAGTTAAAGATCAAATATGAAATTTGTCATGTCGCGTAGCCTTTTTTTTAATACATTATTTATTACGTAGGTTTCCTTATCTCAATTTCGCAAAATTCACTTGCTCGCCAATTGTATGTAATAACTTAAATCAACATTTTAAAGCACAAGAAAGCTTCAACTGTTCTTCTACAGCAAATAAATGAAACTGATCTTACAGGATTTACTTTAGAATGTCTGTAGCTTTTCGACGTACAGAGCAATGTATGTAAATTTTAACTTGACTTTTCTAAGCTGGTCGCGCTAGCCGTTTCCCCCTCTGTACCGCTCGCGCCCCTCATGAACCCCCCTCCTCACTCCTCCGCCGTTCCTTTTTTCTTTCAAAATCGGCCAGTCTTCCAAGAAAATCGCATGCTGAGAGCTAGGAAAAGAAAGAAGAAGGCAGGGAAAGGTTTTGGGGGAGAATCAATGGTTTGGGCGATGCTTGTAAACAGTTATTCACTACGCGATATCCTAATACTATATCACGAAGAGGTTGTAGTGCAATGACAACAGCGAAGGACTGGGGATTTTCCCAGTATATTGTTCACAAATGGGAAGGGACAAAAGGTTTGCATGCGAAAAAAAATTGCCAAATTATAACTTTTTTTTTTGTGAGAACACGAAAGTCCATTACCAAGGGATTCTTTTTAGGGGGAAGGTGACTTTATTCTATCTGGTGGTGGATTATCAACCAGTCACGCAAATGTATGACTTTTTAGCTGTCGATCATAAGTAAGTTCAATGAACGTTCAATGTCAGTTTGAGATATTTCTGAGGGTCAATGGTAAAAAATACTTGATGATCTGTTATGGAAATAGAGCTATTTTTACACATTTTTAACGTCCGTTCAATTTAATTTCGAATTTGACTCCTTTCATGATTTGTAAGTAGGGGGATAAAATATATTTACTTAATACTTTAATGAGTTATTTTTTCACCAATTACATATATATTACAGTCAGACCCAAAGATAAATCACAATATAAGATAGTTCTGTGTCATCATATACAAAAGTACTTTTATGCATAGGTCTTTTGTAAAATAAAATACATTAATTATATGTTGTTTTTTCTTTTCCAAAGACATGATTTAGTGGAATAATATGACAGACTTACTATTGATAATGACCATACAAAATACACCATAAAAATTTCATTCACTTTCAACTTTCTGAGGCCGGCCACCGTAGGGGAGTGGTTAGCACATCGCACTACGACGCCAGGGGTCCCGGGTTCGAATTCCGGCTTGAGCGCGGATATTTGTGAGTGTACATTCATCAATTTCATCATATCATCACTCATCCCTATCTTCGCAAATTGGCCAAAAGTGGCAGAAAAAGTGAAGTAAAATAAAGCAAATCAATCAATCAATCAACTTTCTGGATATACAACAAATAACGCTATGTAATGTAACACTATTTCTGTATAAGGAATTTTAGGCGTGCTCAGATCCTCCGATTATGTGGAGCAAGGGCCTTGATAAAAGTTCAGCTGACGAAATAAAGCCCTCATTCCATCTCACTGTTTTAATTACATTGATGGGCACAAAACAGGGTCGTGTGTATCCCGACCCACCTAGAATCACTGGCACCATTGTTCTCTGCTGTTGCTTTATTTTCCATCTCTGTCGTTCAAATACTAATTTACGTATAAACGTGGTTTAGTACCGCAAATTCAAAACAACTACACATAATTTATTCATGTGCAATATATGGGCAATTTATTCTGCAGACACATACAGATAATACAACTAAAGAATAAAATATGTGGAGGTGTTAATAGGAAATTTGCTAGTGGGACTCTCCAATTACATAGGAAGTAATACACTACCCTTCCCCTACGTTGTTACTTGGAACTTTCGTCGGTTTGAAAATAGTATTTACTTTTATTTCAATAAAAGCATAATGTTGTTTAAGAACGGTTATAAGATTCCTCGGCACTAAATTTCTAAGTGAGACTATTAAGGGGCAACTTATCCCTTCCACCCCCATTGTAAAGAGTGTGAATGCTTTTTTGCTGAAAATGGAAAATGAACCACAGAAAAAAACTAATGAAATACGTCTGCTTTTATGAACAGCTGCAGAATTATTTACAAACTTGTTGAAATTCACAATTTTGCTAGCTTGTACTCATCGGACGAAATACATAGAGCCAGGGATGGCGCTACAAAGAGGTTAGGGGGTTTAAACCCCCACAGCAGATCTAAGTTCTCTGTAGCCCCCAGATTTTTATAGTACGGTAGACGCCTTTCGATCGAAAATAAAAGAACTAGAAGCTATCTTACGTAATATTTTCCATTATAAAACTTCCCTTAGGGCAAGGCCATTGCAATGTTCCAGTACATTTTCTGCTTTTATAAGATCGCAAGATTATTACAACGTATTGTACGTAAAATCGTGATTGGAGGTGGCAGCTGCAGATCTGCATGGATCAACAACGGACATTGATTATTTAATACGTACTAAGTAATTGTTAAATCACAAGTCTCCAAACTTGCCAAAAAAAATCACAGATATTCTGCTGCCTATCTGGTAGGTGGATGTGTTCAGTGGCTGTGGGATTGCTGTTTGGTTGTTGGAGGGTGAAACGATGAATATAATACGATGCCTACGAAGCTAAATGTTAACAAGTATTATCCTATGTAAATCATGTCACTATTTTTGGAACGAGTGTGAAAAATTATTTTTTATAAGTTGGAGGATGTTACCAATTCTATTGCGAAAGTAACACTGAGAGAACAAATTCACCTACACATGAGACAAAAGCATTGACTATCAATATCATTGACATAAATCAATGGATACAGTTGCAGCTCTCGCACCGGGCAGATGTGATTAGTAGTAAAAATAACTACCAATAGTTTTATGTGTTTCAATTTGATTCTTCTCCATGGAATAGAAATTGGCCACTCGGCATAAATTATTTTCCAACGTCATAAATGATAACTTATTAACATGTAGACCTAGGCTTACAAGGAATAAACTACCTAAGCGTGCTGATTTTTGCACTGAATTGAAATGTTTAGTTGCACAAAGGCTAATCGGGACAAAACCTACAGCCTATAGTGAAATCCGAGCCACACTGAGAGAAAGGATTAGTTCCAGATACAAAATATATTTGGTTCCACAAAATTTCTTACGGCCAAACAAGGTTTCGTTTCACCTACAGAGTGACTGTTCACATAAACCATTTGGTTGAGTTATCTTAACAAACATATGAGTTTGACGTTATTTTTGTCCATTGAAACATTGTCGATTACATCGAAAGAAATATTTTGTTCCGTGAACAAAAACGTGATACTCGTACTGGCAAGTGTGACATTATTGATGTTAAATATGTTAAGTAGGAAATGTAAATCATAGAAATATATAAATACAGGCGTAGAAGTTCAATGCAAAATTTTGATGTGGTTTTGTCTCGTATCTTAATTTGTAATTCTTATGCACGTAGAAAATATGTAATATCTGATCATGCTGAATATAAAATAGCTACAATACATTACAAGTTGTGCAAGCGTGTTTTACGTTAACACAGGCACAATAGCTCAGTCAATATAGCATCTTGACTACCATACGTTCGACCTGTGTTCGATCCTCGGGTTAGATGATCTGGGCCAGGCATTTTCCAAACAGTTAATATAATTTTTATAACAATTTACCGTTTGATTGTAAGCTAATTACTGGCGTAGCAGTGCAACGTGTACCGTGTTGGTTTCTATCGTATATTGCACCTTTTTACATTATGGGGTCCGTTGTCTCACTGTACTCCGTCGAGAATTACTTTGTGTTTTCTTTTAAACGACAGATTTTGACCATTTATGTAATATAAAATTGGTTCAAACATGCGGAAAACACATGTAGCTGAGACATTTAATCCCAAAATATGGTCAGTGTAAGTAACAACTTGCCATGGCAAAGTTGTTTCGCCAGTTTTTATAAGTAAAAACCGGTTGTGTGCTCACTCAAATAGCTAAAAACACATCGAAAATTGCTATCAGCCCCATACCTAACCCTCCTAACGTAACAATGTAATATTATAACTGCTGTTGTGATATGTCGTGTTGGGTGCTACATTCACTTGCATGAAACTTTCAGGCTGTTCTGCTTCATGTTAAATTAACAGGTGTACTTTTCTTCACAATAACACATTTCTGCAGGCTAAAAGCAAGGGAACATGCAAAAAATATTTCATTTTCTTGAGAGGGTTCAGAGGGTTAAACACATTGTTATGTTAAAAAGGTCAAACAGCGTGAAATGAAGTTTTGAAATTTTTATTGCATTTTTATTCTTTCACTGATCAATTTTCCACAAAATAAGTATTTTAATCTTGTGCGTATGAAAATGGTGCATCGTGATAGTATGCCATTATGTTCCCTGTGCCTACTCGGATATTTCCAAGTTTTTGCCACAAAAATGGTTGATGTTCTACCTCCTTCCGTCCGTGATCTTAGCACCGAATTAAAATCAGAAGTAAGCGACATGAACACAGCTGAAGCAACGATAATACCTCGTAGCGCAGGGTTGCCGGGAGTGTGAAGAAAGGCATCAAATGCAAAAGAGGCACAAAATTATGTGAATAGCAGTTTCTGAATTTCTTCCTTTGGGGAGGGGGGCAATAGATGAAAGTCACTGGTATTACGAAAATGTATACAGGTTCGGATACAAATGCAATTGTAAGGGGTAAATTGTAAAAAAAAATATTTAAAAAAACACTTTGGTCCGAAAGTGATATTTCGTTTCCTTTGGTCTTCACGACAAAATTTATTTCTTAATTGTAATGATGATTAGGTTAGGAACTTGGATACAGGTTCAGTTTTTGTTCATAAGTAATGTACTGTAGTTACTTATCGTTTGCATGAACAATCACATTTGTTTGCTCTGGTTGTTAGGTTCAGTGTGTCTTTTACAAATATATATATATATAATCTGTGAAAACTCCCTGTGATTAGTATGTTAAGCAGTTAAATTGTGAAAGTAGCTAGTCAAGTTTGACAATTTGTTGTACCCCCCCCCACACACACACATACACATATACTACATAAAGGTGATGTCAGAAGTTTTAAACTTATGGAGTTATGGTAGTTAGAATGTATTCCGAAATGGTATGTTTCTTGTAAAATGGAGCTGCATAATTTGTGCTTGAAATGTGTAAATCAAATCATAATAAAATCATACATATATACATGAATAAAATGTAATTTGGGGAGAGGGGGAAGGCTAAACCTAATCACTTAACCTACTCCTGTGTATTCTCGATTAGCCTGCTTAAAAACTTTCATTCATTCTAGCATATATTTAGCTTTATTTAAATTGCTGAGAAATACTCAAGAATTAATATGACAGGAATCAATGGAATTATGAGCTTAGCCAAAAATAAAATATTTTAAATTTATTTGTATCATTACTGAAGTTCAGAAATGTATTGGAGTGGAATCTGTAAATTAATATTTCCTTCTTTTCTGTATATCTTATAGACAACCAATAAAACAGGAAGTCCTGGCTGGCCAAAGCAATGAACCATGTTCAGAGGTGCTAAAGCATTGCCACAATACCTGGAGCATTAGGCAGTGCTACAGCAGAAACGGGGATGTACGTATATTGGTCAGCACTTATCTAATTTATTTGTAAGCAAATAAGTTGAAAGATTTATGAACAATTTAAACTGCTCAATACTTGTACAAATCAAACATTTATGCTTTTCTGTTGTTGATTTGGTTTCTTGTTATTTGGGTACTACACACATCTATCTTTCCCAGGAGCTTCATTTTCCTATTTTTTGCTGGTGTATACAGTATTTCTATTGCTATTTCCTGACTATATTTTTATGATGTAATAGTTTCATAATGTTATCACATTGGTAAACGGTGGGACAGGGAGCGTTCTGTAGAATTTTTCCAAACTTCTTTTGAGGCCCAGGTAGAACACTTGCTCAGATGCATCGAATGAGATGGGAACTATGTGTAAGTGTAACTCTGAGTAGAGGACATTACAAGCAAACTATATGTATGATCAATGTTTCAATCTTTCCATTATTAAACAAATTATACCTCAACAGGCAAAACTTTTTGATGCCCCAGGTAATTACATAAATATTCATGAATAGTTGTACAGGGGACAAAATACCTTAATCGGAAACTACCAGCAGGCCTATATAATATTAAGTCTTTGTGTTTATCGAGAATATGATTTTTTTTATTTTTTATTTCAAATTTTACTTGGATAAAATGTTGGGAATGAATTGCCAAAGTACCATATTGGAACCATATTTTCAGATTCAAAGCATGATGTTCATGCATCATTACCAATCATAAAGCACAAGATAAATAAGCACATATTTTTCCTATTCTATTTAATAACCGTAGACACACACGCACACACACACACACACACACAGAGAGAGAGAGTAACTTTAATTTCCCTCTCATGGATGGTATTGCACAAATCGTGTTTACTTTTAGAAAATGTAAAATATTGCATTTTAAGTATTATTCAACCTTCCTTCTTACAACTTTGTAATTGCAAGCATTAACACATTTCTTGCAATGTAAGTGTCTCACACAGAATGTGTGTGTGTGTGTTGTCTCCAAACTTTATGACAAGAAATATGTTCATTTGCTTGTAATAACTGTAAGTTATAAAAAAGAAGCTACAATGCAAGCAATATGTACAGTGTGATCAGTGGCGGCAATTGGGTTCCAAAACCAGGGGGGCAGCTGGGGGGTCAAAGACAGTATGGATAAGGTTTAGCATAGTGCGGGGGCAAAAGTGATGGAAGGGGGAGCAACTGCCCCCCCCCTAATCGCTGACACTGAGTGTGATATATAAGTATTCCCAAGCAAATTTTCCCCGAATGTGTTTATTCTTTGTTTTAGATAATGAGACCGAAACAACATGCCAAACAAGCTGCTGACAAACACTGCAACCACCAGGTGAAAACCCAGCTTAAAAACACTCAGGGTGCAAGAGAAAAAAAAAATGAAATAGTCATGGTTAATTTGCCGAGCAACACTCGTACATCCACTGCACATACAAGCGGAAGAGGATAATTTGAAAACGGTTTTGGTTAAATAAATACAAAAAAAGTTGCAAATTCCACATGGACTAACTGGGACTAGCCCTAACTGGGATTCGAACCACTGTCTATACTTTACAGAATGTTATTTTGACAATACATTCTGCAGCAAATATTTCTTTACCTGTAAGTTCAGAATGTTTTTCAACATGTTTGATGGTCATAGAATTTTATAATTCTAATTGATCTGATGAACCAACCAACCAGCTAACTCTGTTATTGATTATATTTTTCTTTCTTTCTTAGCAAATAACACCTTCCGTGAATCCACTGGAGAGCACTATCTGTTTCAAACAGTCGAGGATTTTTTTTAATTCCTATTTTGATGGATTGCCAGCTGAAAAAGTAACCAGACATGTTTCGATTCAGGAGGATATGGAACATTGAATCAATATTTATGTTAACAACTGTTGTACTTCATCCTTTGAATGTCTCCAGAGATCTAATACAGAAGAACTTTTTATATGTGAACAAAAAAGTTTTAATATGTAGTGTATGTGTGGGTATGAACACAAAAAATTCATGATACTTGATTATTCCTAATAAAAATATTATTGTTCCACATCAATATGTTTAATTGCTACATGTGCAAGAAGAATTTTGGTACTCTTAAATTGCTTGTGTGGTATGTTTTTTTTTTAAGCATTGTGGCACCACTTTAACTGCTTGTGCTCACACGTGTAAAAGTAGTTTCTAAAATGCATGCAAGTTTCGCAGACATTTTGGAACACTAATATGTGCCTTAATTATTTGTCATGCATATATCAATGATGATACAATATTAAAATGTTTTTTTTAATTGTAGTTCGACTACTTTTTACAGCAATTTAGTGCAACTGCTGTAACATTAAATCCCCCTGCGTTAATACTTTTTTGTATACTTGTTCACTGGAGTAGTGTAATGGTGGAAGAAAATCCAACTTTAAATATATTGAGAAACTTCATATCATTAAAGAAGTATTCATACTTTTTCCCTTTATCTCTATCATTCATTGAATATTACGATGCATGTTAAAAATACAGAGGTTGCTCACACAGTGAACATCCCGCATAACAAACGTGTGCACACAGGCTAGAACTATTGTACAGTACATACTGTATTTTCTACAACTTATATTTTGGTAAATTCATAGCATTTTCAACATTCTTGCCTTGGTGGTGTGTTCTGTATTTCCTCTACTAGTATTTTTATGATGTTTCCAGGTCTTGAACCTGGCTTGGGAACAGACTAAAATGATTCCTGTAGTAAACTGGTTTAACACAGTGTGCCACTTAACACATGCTGTCCTGGAATGGATTGCGTTCATTATGCGAGACACCATTGTGTATGTATTGTATGTGATGTGATAGGTCTGTGAGCTGATGACACTTTGCCATGTGCTTCGCAACTACTTGACTACTGCTGCTCCAAAACACATCATGGAATATCAACAAGCACAAGTTCACGCAAAAATAACCAAAACAACCCACCTTGCTAACATATAATAACTTCCGACCACATGTTGGCTCTTTCCATTGCAAACAATCTCACCACTCTGCCTGTGTGACGGAGGGTGACCTGCATTTTATCTTTGAACACAATAATAGGGCTGATTTATATTTTTTCCATATATCGAATGATTTAACCCTAGAACACTAGTGTACGTAAAATTTACATGTGGTGTTCCCTCAATTCCCTTCCCTACCTCTCAGATACACGTCCCTGAACCTAGCAGAGTCTCGACCAGTCTGTCAGACATAAAGAATAGAATAGAATAGTTTATTAGTCATTAGACAACATGATTGCAATAAGAAGAAGGTAAGTGCTGATCATCTTGATTTGGTGTGTTATGTTGTACAATGTATGTTAATTTTGCGTGGCTCTAGTAAAACGAGAAAAATCTTTCACATAATTTTGACATTCGTAAATTCGACTTGGAGAGTTAGATTTTGAAAAAAAAGTTTAGAAGCATGCACTATTTTCTTGCAGGATTACAATATTGCATTCGTTCCTTATTTACAGTGTTATGAATATTTTTTTGTTTAATTTTCATTGTTTGAACTTTTCACCTTCATTCTTAATGTACATATTGGCTTGACAATCAACACATTCTTTTAAAATATTATATGTTTAATAAAACCATTCTTCTTTGTAGCTAATCAGTGGTGATTTATTCATTGTAGTTAACAGTGGTTAGAAGTCCAAAAACTAGAATTAGTAAAACCATGTTCATACTTTTAAAAATGAAAAATAAAACCCCAATATAAGGAATATACACAAGTTGATTTTCAAAAGGAATCATCACACTGTTTTCATTATGTAGAGGTTGTGTTGAAAATAGATTGCTTCATGTAAGTAAAATTTATGTAGTGCTAGTTACAGTGTAATATGGGAACATGCTAGTGTTCTAGGTTACACTGTAATATGGGAACGTGCTAGTGTTGTAGGGTTAATAATACTTTAAGGTATTATTTGTTGTCTATAATGTCAGTGTGAAGAAATGGAATATACCATATAGATTTTGTAGCTATGGTGAATATGCCTTTACGAAACATAATGCAAAAAAAATATAATGAAATTGCAATCTGTCTTTGCAACATTCACAAGGCAGTGTCTCAAAAATAAAGTTCCATTTTTTTTAGTTAAATACAGAGCATTAAGTGTAGATTTCCTATATCCATTGTAACCGGTGGTCTTGTTTAACATGTTGGTCCAGTCTGTAGGATGTCCGACTACCATACAGGACACCTGGTTTTGGTTATCAGGATATGTGATTTTGGGAGGAAATTTTTTGATCTGTCCTAGTACAAGCAGCTGTGGCACACATCCACCCTCATATCACTGGGGGTGTAAAGGAAGCTCCAGCATGGTTCTGATCACATCTCCACTTTCGAAGATAAAAAGGAAATATATGGGGGCCATCCATGCCCCCTTTGCACCAGCATGCCGCTGTAATTAACAGGGAATTACTTTACTTCAGGATGGAAATAAATCATTGAAGACTGGTGAAGGAGGGGGAAAACTTAATTCACACGAATACATATGTGTGTGAGAGAATTATTATTATGATCTATATATATATATATATGTGTGTGTGTGTGTGTGTTTATATATAGTCATAGTTTATGTTAAAAATCAGAGTGTAAAATCCTGGGGGATGGGGGAATTTCAACCCACCAACAATTTTGTCCTACGAAAATTCAGTTGGTATAGGAAATGGTTTGCTACTTTATAAATACCCTATATGTATAAGTATGTGTGTATTATTGTCTACATATGTGTATATACACACAAACATACACATCAGGTATTCATAAACTAACAAACCAGTTCGTTTACCAATTGGATTTTTGCAGGACAAAATCGTTTGTGGGGGGAAATCCCCCCCTGCCCCCAGGATTTCACGCTTTTTAATATTTTTAATAATAATAATTCCAACAAAATAACCTTTACTACCAACAAGTTGATTTGGTTGATGGTACCAAGCATCTTGTTCAGAGAACTGGACCCAACTGGATACAACAAACAAATGATTTGGTTGGATGAACAAGATTAAGTCAATCAAATAATTTTGTACTCTGAACCTTCACGTTTTGCTCGCGTATAACAAACAAGGGATTTGGTTGCTGTAACTAGGATTTGTTGCAGCCAACCAGACTTTTTTCTCAGTGCACTTAATTAAATGTGCCTAGCCGTGGATCGAACTCGTGACCCCTCGATTACAAAGCATCATTATTACCGCTAACCGAGGCGGGGAGGTTCACTTATAATCTTTCTAATTCTTAACATTTAAGAGTTAGGTAGTTTCTGTAGTCTTTTAATTCCTTAATGTCGTATTTTTGCCTCTCGGATGTTTTCAGTAACAAAAATAGATGTAACGATGAAAGGATTGAGAAAACATCGCTGACAATTATGTTCATTGCAAATACTCGAATGAGAAACTACAATTAGAAAAACTGCCCCCCCCCCCTGGCGGAGTGGTTAGCACATCCCGCTACGACGCCAGAGGTTCTGGGTTCGAATCCCAGCTTGGGTATGGGTGTCCATTCATCAATTTCATCATATCATCACTCATCCCCCATCTTCGCAATTAGCCAAAAGTGACAGAAAGGCGATGTAAAGTAAACTAAATCAATCAATCACTACAAACAGAAAATAAACTTGACGGTTCTTGAGATGTTGAACGTCCTCCAACTTTCAAAAATTCATTTTTCACACCTATACCGGAAATTGGAAACACCATATGCAGAGGATAATAATTGTAGACATTTAACTCTATACATAACCTACAGAACCAAATAACAATCTCACAGCCACTGAATAAATCCACTTACCAGGTAGGCAGCAGAATACCATGTCAATTTCGTGACAAGTTTGGCGACTCATGATTTAACAATTTCTTAGTATCAAATGATCAGTGGCCGTTGTTGATCCAGGTAGATAAACAGTTGCCCTGCCTCTTCACGATTTTAGAACACATCGTAATAAGGTAACATCTTCCTGAAGTAGGAAACGTACTTGAGCATTGTAATGACCTTTTATGAAAGTTTTATAATTTGAAAAAAAAAACGCTTTTCTCTTGTTTCGGTCGAAATGCGTCTACTGTACAATACAAATCTGGGGGCTAAGAATTATTTTGACTTGAACTTATTAAAGGAATATGAACCTTCCAAATAACTGCATCACACACACACACACATTCACACAAACAGGTCTTCACTACTTATATGTATAATTATCTGCGGATGTTTGAAAAGTCCTGTAGTAAATTCGCAAATTCGTCGTTACGGTTCAATATGAGTAATATGCATTGGACTGTAAATAGTTTTAATTGAATCAAAAATGCTAAAAGTACACATTTTAGTAACTACACGACTTCTCCAATGATTCCAAATGGCTAACTATTGGAGTGATATTCATGTGCATTAGCACTGGCCTCCGTGATGGAGTGGTTAGCACATTCGGGAGTTCGAATCCAGGCATGGATGCTCTTTGTGAGTGTCCCTTCATCAGTGTCATCATATAATTCATCCTCAGGCGGAGCACAAAGCACGACGCCTTAGGGTGTAAGACACGTTTTTATTACGTTAAGAAAAGAAAGAACATCAAAATCATCTCACCTAGGATAATCCACCAACTGCAGAAAACACAAAAGAATGTCTTCCGCCTGTTCTGCACATGTGTCGCAACAGGCTGAATAGCTATGCACTACTACAAAACATCGTCATTATATCCATAGTTAACAGCACCATACAGGAGAGATATCCTGCTACTCGATGTTATAAACTATTCCATATATGTTGGTCATAGGCGTGCGCACGGGAGGGGGGGCAATTACCCACCCCCTAATCACGGACGTTCGCACATTTTTCCTCAAAGGGACAAGAAAGGTATTTTCCATGGGGCATATTACCCCGATACTAGTGCTGTCCCCTCAAAAAAACACCACTTGAATTTGAAATTATCGCATTCCTGCTTCCCCATTACATAATAATTAATGTAAATTACTATGACTGAAATCTAATTATACTTGTGAAATATATACTTTTAGGTTGACCGTTTTCGAGGTGTGGTCATCTTTGCCCCCTTCCAGACGTTCCATGCCCCTATATTATTATACTTTCACCTAAAAATTTAGTGGAAACGAATATTGTCGCTGTTATTAAACAATAGTTTACTCTAAAAGGAAATGGCGCAACCACAAGGGGACAGGGGGCTTTGCCCGTGCCTTTTTCCAACCTTGAACGGAAATCAATTGTAGGGAGCAAACATGGAAGTAAAGGAAAGCAAGACTAGCAGAATCTAAGAGTAGCAGGACAAAAGGATACTCAAGACGGAATTAGTTTTCACGTCCATCTTGCATTATTTCTTCCAAACGGCCAGGATCACCTGCAGGGGGGTACAGAGGGCCAATTGTCAGCTGGACTTTAAATTTTATGGAAATAAAAATACATTTCGTAAAATTTTCTTTTTCGCTTCGCTCGCGGTACCTGCTTTTCTTGCAGTCCTGTCAACTTCCAAGCCGTAGCTAGGAAGTAGCGGAAGTTGGCCCTGGGCGCCGAACAATCTGATTGAGAAAAATTGTAAAAGAGAATGCCATGGCGTCCCATGATTTTTTTGCGCCCTATTAAATCAATACTGTTTTCAACTTTCAAAAATTTGGATCGAAAAATTTTCTCGCTCGCTTCGCTCGCAGTTTGTAAATTACCTGACAGAAGTAAGAACAAATAAGTAATTCAGACAGTTGCTGCTATAACAGTTTGGTTTGGAGGAAAACGAGCGCTAACATTTCAGAGATAATTTATATAATTTTTCCTGTTGGTTTGTTAAGGGGCGGATGAATAGATTACGTAATGTATTTAAATAATATGTTAATACCTATATATATATATATATATATATATATAATATACACACGCGCGCGCGCGAACACACGCACATATATATATCACATCAATGCAAAAAACTAAAACAGTGAGATAAAATGAGTTTTTTCTTTCCCGATCTGACTTAATTTTCAGTTTTTTGCCCCCCCGCCCCCTTATCAGAGGGGCTGCACACGCCTATGACGTTGGTACCTTCTTCTAATAATAAAAACAAGTTAAAAAACAGAAATATTAAATTAATAATATTAAAATATTAATTAATATTGTTATTACATGAATGGGAAAAAGACTGCATAAGAATAGGAACATAACAACACTTATTCATTATCTAACTCATGAATAGTTAAGATCGCTTCAATTTCTATAAAAACAACTGCCCTGGCAAGGTGATTGTGAAAGAGATAAGGAATTGAATATTTATTGAATAACGAAAAAGGATGTTAGATCCATTTTACGAAAAGTAAAGCTCTTAATTTAATATTTAAGCATATTACTTAAGTAGTGGTGTGCATAAATCTTCTTTGATACAGTCATCCAAAGTTGTATGACCCCAATGTAATCCTTCCCTTACAATAAGTTTGACGGAAATACACCTCTCTCAATTATACGACAGATGCTAAACAAAACAAGCACATTTACATTATTTAATTTTAGTACTTCGTAAGTCTCTCGTGGAAGATTCGGACTCCCTGGACACCCCACCCCGCCTCCCCTAAATAGTCCTTGGCTCTATTACATGTAAGTTGTATTGCGATGTTCGTCAATGTGTGTTTTTCTTCTTTCAGACACTCGGAAAAAGTGTTGTCTTGTCACAGAAACCCTGGGGGTTTTAAACGTGGGGGCTGAAAAAAAAAGGTCTGTTATGGTCAGAGTCTGACCTTCCAGGCCGGGGGGGGGGGGGGGTGAGTAGCGGACTGGGAACCTTGTCTTCTGTATCTTTCGACAGAGCAACCCTCCCTCCAGTAAAGTCTCAATAGGTCTCCCATGCAATGGATTTGCGTTCGAAGGGGGAAATGGAATCAATATTGGTAAGACTAGGAAGAAAATTTGTCATCTGTCCGGTGATTTTTCGAGTGACACTGATACGGGCTCTTAACATTCAGCACCCGTGGTACAGTTCGTGCGCACATTGACGGCAAATCACCTCACGCCCTGTTTTACTTTGATCATGTTGCCGTAAGGAGAATTATGCATTTAAAACAACTTGCTTGATTTGAAGAGCTTTTCCCTTCGGATGATGCCCAAAATAACACTCGGGTAAAACCGCGCGCTGAACAGGAGACCTCGATTCAGCCATTATTAATCAATCACATCACAATAAACATAGGGTTAAAATAGTGGGATGTGCAACACTGGTATCACGGATTTCACGCACTCTGCAATGTATACAGTCTTGCTCGACTCGCTCTTGATCTTCAACGATTCTTCCGCGCAATACAAACTCCAGTTGGCGAATCTGCAGATCCTAGTTCGTCTGCACAGTGATTGCAACCAATTAAGTTCATACCTGCTAATGGATGTATTATTTTGTCTGTATATTACAAATTAAATAACTGTTTTCTTGCAAGTATGCAGTTGTGTCGGAATATAACCCGTCTCAGTGGAACTATATTCTGCGCGCACGTTTGGATCTACATATGCGAAAACCTGCTGCAAACTTAACCTGACGCTTGGCTAGTTGCCTTGCAAAAACTCGAAACTGGGAAATGTTTTGCCCCTGCACTCATCTTCCATACAACTGAAGTTTTTCAAATCACCCTTCCTTAGCTGAGTAGCAACAAAGAAATTAACTGTTACAACAATGTTCTTTTCCTGATACAACAGTTGAAAGTACAGAGAGGTAAGTAATACAATGTTTTGTGACTATGCATAATAAAATCCGTATAATATGACAGAGGACTGCGGGCTATATCTTGCGGCTTGCTTGCCGGTCGAGTGATAGACCGCGGTCGACGTGTTGGACACCCCCTTCATATATATACCAAACATACACTAATGGAAATATACTTCCTCATACCATTATTCTTATGGAGAAATATTTCTTACCACGACTGATTTACTTTATTTTTAGCCATACTTTTCTGTCGACTTTCTTTACTATGTAAGAATCATCTTCAAGTAACGTAAACGATAACTGTTCTTTTAAAAAAATGTATATATACAAGAAAGTATAAAAAACAACATTGAGAATTGGAATGTATTAGAATTTATGGATGATTAAAAGTTTAATTAACGTCAAAAATCTTAAAAGGTTTACACTTCCTGTAATAGACAATGTTTATTACCGAAGAAATTTAAAATTTCTAACACATACTAAACAGAAATTTGAACATTAACATTACTTGCTACTGCCCTGCCATCTTTTGAATTTTCTTGCAAACTACGCTTGTAGATTTGAATGGATTTGATATTTGCGTTACTTGTTTAAGTAACCTAGTAATTTCATGATTTTTTTTGCCTTGAAAAATTAATTATAATTGAAATTAAAGCAACTGCCTCAGTAGGAAAAATATTCAAATCCGACTCTGAGGATCTACACTGTCAGAGCTGCAGATTCGGCGTCATAGTGAAAAATGGCGTCCAAAATTGACTCCAACAATAAAAACAATTCTTGAAAACAGTGCAATGCACACAAAAAGTGACACTGACAAAACTCAAATTGCACAAAAATGTAATCATTGCTCGTTTTCATTTCATAGCTTTAATACTTGTCGAAGTACAAAACTTTATTATTTAATTTTAATTTTTCGAGAAAATTGAAAGTTAATTACTTTCAGAAACAACTGCAAGCGACGTATGGATGTACAAAAACTTGTCTCCAGGTACGATAAGTGCATCGATGTGATGGCTGCATATGGAGAAATATACCTCAAGATATGTACTTTCTTAGTACAAAGGTTTTGTTCAACTAACTTCATTCGTTCTTTTCTTTATTGCCAAACGGATACAACTTGCTGGACGTGCCTAGTATATAAAAATATATTTTACAATTTTGCTCTCCACAAAATATCTGAAGTATGCACTAATGGTCTAAATAGACAATTTTTTGAAAACTATATTCTTTCATGGATACCTCTGGAGCAAGGTCGCGCATAGAAGTAGAAAAGGGGTTTCGAGTGGACAGAGCGAAGCAGTACACGTTTCTCCAATGGCAGGGTATCTGCAGTAGCTTTCCCCTCCACGCAAACCCATTCCCTCTCGCATGTGGAGTCGTCTCGCGTCACTACTTGCGCAGAGACCTGTTTTCGTTCTCTTGCTACAGAGATAACCGGGACAGAGTATAATTTACATACAATGTGGCCGGCTGAAACATATTTCTGCATCAGTTCACGGAAACATTACATGCATTTAAGCGGGAATTCTGCATTCTTGTAATTCAAGCACCTTCATCACGAAATGATTAATTGATTGATTGACTTTGTATTTTAAGTCCACTTTATGCACAGTAAGGTTAATCGTGACTGGACCTACAGTTTAAAGTGCGATCTGAACCACTGAACCTCCACCGGGTATCGAACCCGTGACCCGTTGATAACAAGGCAACGAAGCTACCACTGCGTCATCGGGGAGGCCCTCTGTCACGAGATGAATGCGATATTCTGCACATAAAAAATTGACTCCTCAGACAAATTAACAATGACGTAAAACCACTTGTTAACTATTCATAGCAAGCCAGTTACTTCAAACAAGAACCGTCTGTACTTATTCAGAATTAGAGCTTAGAAAGTGTTCATAAACAGCGAAGCACACACACACACGCGCACACACACACACACACACACACTACCATACTGCTCTGTCAAAAAAATAGCGGGAATTGTTTAATAAACTAGTCATCGAAGCACTTCTTATAGGCACTTTCCGGAAGGCCTTCAGCTTCGTCTGCGAATTTTGTTTGATGGCTTCAATGGACTCAAAGCGTCTTCCACGAAGTGGTAATTTGAGTTTGTGGAACAAAAAAAAAATGTCTCACGGGGTCATATCTGGCGAATACGGTGCTTCATCGATGACATTCGTTGCGTTTTTGGTTAAAAATTCTCGTACAAGTGTGTGGGACGGCGCATTATCGTGGTGCCAAATTCAAGAATTGTTCTTATACAAATCTGGCCTTTTTCGGCGAACATTCTCTCTCAAACGCCTCATAACGCCTAGATAATAGTGTTTCTTGACTGTTTACTCCTCCGGAAGGAATTCCGAGTGGATAACACCAAGATAGTTAAAAAAAAAAAAACAGTCAACATGCCTTTGATTTTTGAGCGACTTTAATGTGTTTTTGTCGGTTTCGACTTGTTATCGAAGTACCAGTCCGAAGCTTGTTGCACCTTTCATATCAAACTCATAAACCCACGTCTCGTCACCCGTTATGATGCATTTCGTAAATGTAAGGTTAGAATTGTCTTGTTCAAGCATGTCTTCAGAAACCTGTTTGCGATGTTCTTTTAAAATTGAGCTCCTTCAGAACAAGCCGTGCCGCTACCCGTCTAATGCCCAAGACATCAACTAAAATGGTGCAAATGGATTCATGAGACATGTCCAGATCCTTAGCTATCTCCCTTAAGCTTGAATGACGATTTTTAATCACAATTTCCTTCGCTTTGTCGATATTTTCGTCAGTTGAAGGCGTTGAAGGTCGACCGGAACGAGGCACGTCTTCAACCACTTCTCGTCCTTCTTTGAATGCTTTGTACCACTCGTATGTTCGCGTTTTCGATAAATCTGGCTCACGGAAGGCCTTCTCCAACATTTTCAATGATTCAGCACAAGAACCGTTGGTAAAACAAAATTTGAGGCAAACTGTTGGTTCGATATTTTTATCCATACTAAAAATCGCCAAGCACACTTGAGGTCGTCTAACTTAAGCAACAGCTGTAAACAAACTGGTGGACAGATCGCGCCAAAACTATACGTGACAATTAAGTACATTAGTACCAACGTGCAGCAAAAAGAAAATTATCATACCTTTTGCACGGGCATTTCAAATGAACAATTTCCGGTATTTAGAGTAAGGTGGGGTAAGACTGCGCCACGGGTAAGACTGCGCACCGGTTTTTCGAGGTGAAAATCACACACAGTTGGCACCACTGCGTCACCGTTACTTCGTCCAAGATGGTAGCTAGCTGTGGACAGTGGTGAAGATACGTTTGAAATTCGTTGTGCTCAGAGAGGTAAGTGAAAATATTTTGAGGATGTTTGCTATTTATTTTAGTACTACGTGTTTTGAGTACTACGTCACTGTGAATGTATACAATATTACGATGTTGATGGATAGAAGAAGCTGTGTTAATGCCGAGTTTACGTGCGTATTAGTTTCCATTGCTTTGTGCAATGGCTGGGCAGCATCACGTGATTTGTTCAGGAATGCAGCACGGGGCACGACTGCACACGTGCGCAGTTTTACCCCACAAGTGTGTGGCTTGCAAGGCCCAGCCATTAAATAGATCATTTTTTGGTCCACTGAAGTCGTTTTATTCATCTGAGTGTGATAAGTGGATGAGTAACCATCCGGGTCGCCCAATCACAGTTTTCCAAGTGGCATCCATTTTTACAAAGGCATATGGGAAGGCAGCTACAGTTGGGAATGCCATGAAGGGCTTTGAAGTGACTGGATTATGCTCTTTCAAACAAGACATCTTCACTGAGGACGAGTTTCTTCCCTCTACTGTGACAAATGTATCAGCTCCAACTCCAGGTGAGCAGCCCTCAACAAGTGGGGTTAACAATACTGGATCATACGGGCATATTTCCGTTAACCAGATATCACCACTTCCACGTGCAAAGCATATTCAGCACCGCCGACGAAAGGGAAGGCAGTCTCAGGTGTTAACTGGATCTCCATTCAAAGTCAACTTGGGCCCGACCCTGTGGCCGAGTGGTTAGCACATCGCGCTGCGACGCCAAGGGTCCCGGGTTCGAATCCCGGTCGGGCTTGGTTGTTTGTGAATGTCCATTCATCAATTTCATCATTTCATCACTCATCCCCATCTTCGCAAATTAGCCAAGAGGCACAAAACGCGAAGTAAAATAAACTAAATCAATCAATCAATCAATCAAAGTCAACTTGGAAGCCTCGTTGGCTGAGAAGAGTAAGAAGAAAGTTCAGGGGAAACAGAAACGGAACATCGTTGTTGAAGAAGATGTAGCAAGCAGAAAACGCCAGAAGAAAGACTACAATTGTCCAGGTTGTAATGAGAAGTACAGCGACCCTCCAGTAGAGGATTGGATCCAGTGTTCCACATGTGACGAGTGGTGGCATGAAAATTGCACCTCGTATGAAACAGGAACCTTTATTTGTGATTTGTGTTAGCGATTCCTAACCCAAGTGCAGGACGGGATTCACTAGTGATTTGTGTATCTTTTTATACAAATGGGACTCTGTGTAGAAAGTGCGCATTTTTACCCCAACTTGATCGCAGTCTTACCTCGCGGTTCGGGTAAGACTACGCATTTGCATGGTCACGGTTTTGTAATTGTTTCATGCAGAAATGTTGTTCATTCAGCTTTCGGAAATTTACTGTGAGTCAGCAAAGGATAGTGCAATGTGTATTGCTTTTTTCATGTGTGTCTGTAGTTTCATAGCTTGAATATACAATTATGAACTCAAACTGCGCAGTCTTGCTCCACCTTACTCTATTTGACAGAAGGTATACCAACCATTAATAATAAGAAATTGCAGTTAACACTTTTTATTACTGTGTCTCATGCCGTACGTACAATGTGTAAACGAAATCGAAGAATTCGTTTCCCGTAAATGTGAGTACAAGTCGAAACTGAAAATTTTAAATAAAGAAATTTCTCAATGGAATTGAGAATTAAAATAATACTCAACGTAACGTATGCTCACAGCAAAAATATATTTATGGTCCTTTAAAAGTTCTTTTAACCGGACTGTGTTTATATTATTTATTTATTTATTTAATAGAAGATTCCAAATACAGCGTTAGCCATTTTACATTGGAACGTTTTTATAGAACATAAGGACAAAAAAATAATAACATAATACATCAAAAATAGTAACATAAAAAAAATTACATGTGGTTAAAAGACTTACATATTTTTTGCTAACTTTCTTCCAGATTTCCAAAAATGTCTATTTGGCTTCCTAGATTATTATATTCACTGGGCAGTCTATGGAACAGAGAGCGCTGGATGAGACACAATCTCGGCTTCTGAGAGGCAAAAAGTTGAGTGCTTCTTGTTGAACGGGCAGGCACACGAAAGTGAATTTCCTGAAGAAGGCGGTCACTTCTGAGGTTGCCATTCACTATTTTATGTAGAAATATTTGGTCAGCCTGTCTATGTCTCTCTTGTGGAGTTTGGATATTTAACATTTGCAGGAGGATGGACTTTTGCAAGTGTTTTGTGGACGGAATTCGGTGTCGAACAATGGCCAGGAAGAAATTTAGGACGGAATTAAGTCTATCTGAATTTGAGGGGCATGCCATAGACCAGATCGGAGAACAGTATTCAATTTTAGGTGACACAAGAGATTTGTAAAAGGTGCTGAGGGCAGTCAAGTTGTTTATTTCCGTGAAACGATAGAGAAGACCCAGCATACGCATTGAACCCCTTGTGACTGTAGAGATGTGCTCAGAAAAGGAAAGTTTCTCGTCAAATATGACGCCCAGGTCCTTTTGTGCGGCAACTCTTTGAACACAATTATTTCTTATGAAATATTTAGTATTAAATGTGTTTTTCTTTAAGGAGAAGGTCATCATGGTACATTTTTGAGGGTTGAGTTTTAAGTTCCATAATTCACACCACTTTATTAGAGAATGTAAATTCTTTTGCAGAAGTGTCATGTCACTGAAATTGGAGATTTTACTATATATTTTGCAATCGTCAGCGAACAAGAGAAGGTTCTTGCATGACTCGGAAAGATATTCTGGGAGATCATCAAGGTACAGGATGAAGAGAAGAGGTCCAAGAACACTGCCTTGAGGTACACCAGAAGATACAGCTTGATAAGAAGAAGACATTCCGGAAAGAACAACTTTTTGTTGTCTGTTTTGGAGGTAGTGCTTGAGCAGAGAGAGAAAGTTTCCATGAATATTGAAACGGTGGGATAATTTATGAAGCAGGAAATTGTGGTTTATAGAGTCAAAAGCTTTCGAAAAATCCAGATATATTACATCCAGTTGAGAATTTTCAGATATAGAGTTGATAGCGTCAGATAATAAAATGCTTAAGTTGGTTAAGCAGGAGCTTCCTGGTAAAAAGCCGTGCTGTGCTGTATTTATATATGGAGAGGTAAATTTGTAGAGTCGGTCCTTTATTATCTTTTCACAGGCGATAGAAAGTGGTGAAAGAAGGGAAATAGGCCTATAAGAAGAAACAGCACACTTGTCTCCAGATTTATATAATGGTACCACGTTAGCATTTTTCCATGAATCTGGAAATGTACCCTCATTGAAGCATCTGTTTAATAAAATAGAGAAGGGAATAGCGAGAGAGGAAGCAGCGTTTTTTAGGAAAATAGAAGGGATTTCATCAGGGCCATTGGCGCGATTTTGAGGCATTGAAGATAGGATGTATTGAACTTCTTCTGGAGACGTGGAGAGAGAAGTTAGAGAGTGACAGCAAACTGGACGGAGGACATCCAGAGGAAAGGGCTCCTTATTCACGTCCAAAATAATTTGTAGCAACACTGCCATCCAGTGGCGGCGATTAAGGGGGGAGAGGATGGGTACAGTTGCCCCCAAACTTTTTGCCACTTTTGCCCCTGCACTATGCTAAACCTTATGTACCAAGGGAAAGTAAACTGTCCTTTCCACCCCACCCCCCACTTTTTGCACCTTGCCCCCCTGTTTTGGAACCAAATCGCCGCCACTGCTGCCATCTATGCATATTTGAGAAGCTCTAGAGATCAAATCAAGTTCAACCCAAAAAAAGCTTTTTCATTTTCGTACATTTCCGCGACTGAACGTACAGTTTAAATGGCTGCGATCCACTGAGCTGTTGATCATGAAATACAACGTTTGATAATCTTTGATTACAAAGAAATAACGAAACTCCTTTGAAGTACCAAACGTTCTGGTGATACTGCAAGTCTTGTTGTAGTGGAACCACAGACAGAAGGACCTGCGCAGAACAACCTGTCTGTGCGTCGTACTCGCGTGTTGAGGGAAGGAATAGAGTGGATGGAGGGGAAGATGCGCAAAGGCTTTTGGCCAAAGGTTATTTTGTTTGTGTCGTTCTATAACAACTTCTGTTTATTCTCATCATCTTTGGAGTCATACCACAGGGTGTGCTTAAACGCAGCCCCCACTATTGAAAATTGGTCATCCGATACTCCAAGCTGTGTGGTGTGCTCTCTCTTATCTAACATTAAGCCATATTGCAACACAACATCTGCAAGACCTTTGAAATATCGACAAAATATTTAAGATTCCCTGAAAATTTTTAGCAATGTGAGAACTTTTCGATAACTACAATAACTAGACTAATGATCTATGATCAATGTGTTAATGGACATGAAACTGTTGTCCAAAATTCGAATAAATACCTATACTTTGAGATAACAGAGCCCTCTATTGAAATGTCAAAATACTTCTCGAAACTTTCAGATTTAAAGAACACAGCTATCCGCTAACATTAAACCATAAACTAAGTTATCACCTTTCGCCATGTTGTTTACATAGATTACGTAATCTACGTGTATA
The DNA here is from genome assembly GCF_977018435.1 of Lepisma saccharinum. Taxonomy (NCBI): domain Eukaryota; kingdom Metazoa; phylum Arthropoda; class Insecta; order Zygentoma; family Lepismatidae; genus Lepisma; species Lepisma saccharinum. The sequence goes on from NC_139238.1 coordinate 19,147,419, forward strand.
ACATAGTCTACGTGTAGAATGTAGACTATCGTTGTTTACGCGTAGACGCACATCACTGGTGTAGACGTAATATAGATGGTCATGATAGATGTCCAGAAGTAAAAGTAATCACAGAGTGCCTTGGTAGAGTTATTAAATATGCTACACTGGCACATAATCAACGAGAGAAGTTAGTGAGTTTCAATAAATTTTGGAACAGAATATCACGAAACCTCGCCAACAGTATAATCTTCTACATTGTCACGTTCCCAATGACCAAGGCATGACCATGGCATCCACAAAACCCTCAGAATTATTATTTGATTGGTTGTGTGGCCGAATAGTATGCTAGGAATCCTCTGAAAAGCTTTATACATTGACATAACAAGGTAAGTAACATACATTGAACCATGCCATGATGGCACATATACTATCGAATTAAAAATTGCGGAAACCCGAATTTGGACTCTAAATTAAAAATTAACAAACTGGTTAAACCAAAGTTAAGCAATTCTGCGTTAAGCGATGGTAATCAAATGTTTCTTCGAGTATGCATTCAATTTCGTACGTCTTGAGAAAAAAATGCCGTTTTTTTGGTGTTACCCAAACGACACCTTTCTTTGAAGTTCTGTGACGTATTTTACAGTCATATCGAAAGATAAATCACTCAGATGTTGCATTATGTTCCATAATATACAAAAGTACTTTTGAGCACGAATCTTTTTATGTAAAAAAAAATGCAATAATTATATTGTTTTATTTTCCTAAGCCATTATTGCGTGGAATAATATCACAGACTTGCTATTCATATGAACAGTACAAAATACACCATAAAAACTACTCATTATCAGTACTTTTTTTTTTGCTAAAATGAGAAAATGAACCACATTAAGAAACTACGATAAGATACATATGTTTTTATGAGCAGGTATAACCTTGTTAAAATCCAAAGATTTTGAAACCTCTTCTCAAAAAACTGAATAGGTAGAGCACTCATTCTCTCGTTGCCAATTCGATTACAAAGGTAACACTTGATTTTCCACAAGCAGCCGTTGATGGGGGTATGCCCATTTCAATACACAAAGTTTATAAAGTTCGTGAAAAGCAATTTTGAATGTTTCAACTATTGGAAGCAGCCGCTTAAAGGTCTTTATTTTGAGTTCCTTTCTGCCTCATAGTGTACCATACAACTCGAAACGTCCAAATCACAACAGTAGTGAGCGGCGAAAAATTGTAGATTTTCGTGCTTCAGAATAGCGGCACTAACTTAATAAAGTACACATCAAATAAACAATACCACCCTTGGATAGAAAGTGTGCTAATGATACCATATTTTCTGCCATGATGAAATATCTTACGACTGGAATTCTTCCTAAACCACTTTCCAATGATTTCCCTATCTTAAATCCAGAGGAACTCATCTAAAAATGTTCTAGAAGGCAGCGGGGACTGGCGGTCTGGGTCTATCTAAAAGAGGTGCAATGACTTCTCCCAGTTATTCACATCATCAGGAATCCAGACCATAGGCGTAGCTAGAACTTTATATTTGGGTGTGTACAAAGAAAAAAAAAGAGGTCTTGTACCTTTTTAATAGCATATTTTGCAAGACAATCGCTTGGCTCTTTAACTGCACTGATGTTTGTAAAGGAATATAAATTCACTAAATGACAGTGTTGAAAATTTCTGAATATATGTAGTAGAAAAAAATCAAATTGCATAGAAATTACACACACACAAAAAATGTTCATAAATGCAAACAAATACATCAAAATACACGTCATCTATAACAAGAGACGTCTGTCAAAAGGTACAATGTTCTTAAACTCATCAATAACTTTATTTACGTCAATAGACTAAGCTTTTTTCTGTTACACAAATAGCAAGAGCAGGGCTTCCAATCTATCCTGCTTCTGAGTTGCTCTTAATTTAGTTTTAACTTGGGTAAGCTTGGAGAAAGCCCTCTCTCACACGTGCAGCTTGTGACAGGTATAGAAGAAAGGCGCTGCAGTACAGAGTAGAATGCAGTAAATATCTTCTTTCTCCAATGACATAAAAAAATCGAAAAATCTATAGACACTCGTTTCATCAGCTATAATGCACACGTTTGTACCAAGTAATGACATTTTCAACTTCTTACAAACTGCCGCTTATTTTCTCTCTTATTGAAATATCTGTCTCTAATTCTCTTTTTGATAAAGCAGCCCTTTAGGGTGTGCCTAGGCACACCCGGCACACCCCGTAGCTACGCCTATGATCCAGACTCGTTTTTCGTACATGTCAATCAGAGGTGCAACCACGGATTTTTGTCTGGGGGGACAAGTACCAGGATAAACGTACCAATAATAATAATATTATTATAACAGTATTATTATTAGTAGTAGTAGTAGTATCAAATACGTTATTATCCTCGTAAATTACGCAAGAAAGGGGTAGAAGTGTTCGAACACGTTCAATTTCACATTAATAATGGAAAACAAGCACACAAACTATTCTTGAAAGACAGAAAATACTTGATAAATATATTCCGAATATAATTATTTTTTACATTAGGCCTAACATGTATAACTTTCATGCACGATAAATGTTTCACTCATATGCAAAATGCAGCGACGTAAAATAAGAAAATACATATGCAACATGCCAACACTAAATTGTGTACTTATTCAAAGTTTATTTAATACATATAAATATATTATTTGAATACATTACACAATCAATTTATGCAACTCGCAATAAACCAACATCAAAAATTACATAAATTTTCTCTCAAATGTGCACGCTCCCTTTCCTGGAAACAATTGTTCATGCATTTAAGATAAGATCAATTAAGATAAGTCTTATTTCTCTCTCTGGTAATTTACAATGCATTACAGAGAACAATCATATATTGCGAAGCGAGCAAGAACATTTTTAGATCCAATTTTTTTTTCAGACTGAAATCAATATTCATTTAATAAGGTGGAAATAATTTCACGGGGCGCCAATGCATTCTCTCTTTTCCAACTTTTTAATTTAGATCGTTCGGCGCCCAGGGCCTATTCCTGCCGCCCCCTAACTACGGCTCTGAACTTGATAAGATCGCTAAGAAAAGTTTACGAAAAGTATATTTATTTGCATAATATTTGAAATTGGGGGCGGTAATTGCCACACCTGCAGGTACCCTTGTCCGTCAGTGTTTGATCCCCCCTTTGTCCCCACTAGAACCCATTTCCATCCAAAGTTTGGGGGAAATGACCCCCCTGTGGTTGCACCATTGATGTCAACTGTATTGACAGTCTACTTTTTGACGCACCTTTCACTGACATGACAATGGAACTACGGCCGAGTTGTAGTTCATAAAAAAATTATAACAATACATCCTTCGCGAATTAGAAAATACGCAGATGATCTTTCTTTTTCCGTCAATCACGAGGGGAGCGACGTTATTGTCTCTCTTTCGTGACCTGTAGATAATTTAGTTTTCGCTGATCTGACAAAATCACTCGCAATGTAGAACCACTGCTGAACTGGTCATCACATTCACACAATATTACGCAAACACAATTAATTTAATAGAATGAGACTAAATGCAACCGAATTTTCATCATGCGCAAGCTATACTGACAAACTACAATGCTGCAATGTGAGGGACAGTAATGTTGCCAGTATTTTGTGTGATTTCCTTGTTTCAATATCGTATATTACCTTTTCTCACTAAAAACCATGTTCTTGCATACAATCTAACTTTAATGCCACAAACATTTCAACCAATATCATGAGGATCCTCGAGACTGTAAAAAAATACAAGTAACCAGCATCTTTACAAAAGAAGTTCTCAATTCAGTGATTTAAATTACAGTGAATAATGAATTGAATGTATTGTCGTATGACAAATTTACAGGGCAAAACTGATTACTATGTATTTAAAATATCCGTTCGAACTTCCAAGTACTAGATACAATTCAGAGCGTCAATATCAATATTTTAAAGTCCAAACCGCTGACATTTTTGGAAGTAACTTGTAGATCCATGGCGTATCTTTCCAGCAGCTTTGTCAATGTGCCCACGCAGCTGTCTCCAGTGATGAAAATGGAGACCTTATTTCCTAAATGGTGTCACTCTCCTTCACAAAGACGAGTGGATCCAATTCACATGCGGGATTCTGGAAGCGCCAGATCTCATCACGGCATCAGACTACTGTCGGATTAAAAATTATGTATACCCGAGTTTGGACTCGAATTAAAAATTAACCAGTAGACGTACAGAAAAATGAGGAAAGAAAAGAAAGGATAAAAAATTGAGGGATTTGCCCAAGAAGTGGAACCCCAAAAAAGTATTTTAATCCCCAAAACTGTGGAAAATTAGCAATATTTGAATTTTCTGTGTTTTGACACAGCTTTAAGGGGGGTTGTAATGAAACTTTTTTGCATCCGAGGCTTCTTTCATGGCGAGAACTTATGTCAGTGAGTGAGTGACGTGGAAGGCAAAATGATATTGGTTCATAATAAAACCGAATACATAATAATCAATAAATCCCAAATTGTACTTAATTTTAATCCTGTCCGACATAGTGTCACTATTTAGATTTGAACTCTCGGAACCAACATCCTGAAACGAAGATAAGGACGCTACTATTAGCAACAATATTTACTTCGAACTGCAATGTAGATTACTTGCACGACACTACACAAAACAATTAACGCAGAGACAAGTAGCATTAAGTTTTTATTGAGAAAGTGTTGGAACAAGTTGCGTCTGATTCATTTTCAGAGAGTCTTTTGTCTTGCATTTGCAGCTTGGAAGCGAGTTACGCTGCCCTGAAACTGCAATCAACTTGCATGCTTCACTTTATGTTGGTTACGTCATTTCGATACGCCACCAATCCCTTGGCTCTTGAGAGTGCTTCCAACTGCTGAGAGATTCGCTAGCCAGCCGCGCGGAACCAGTCATATACTTTTCCGAGATTAATAAGATTACACCCATTGTTGCCGAAATTAAATTGTTATCACTATGAAAACAATGTAGAATTCTCAAGAATTTTGTAAATATACCAAGGAAATACTATACGGATCGATGGTGAGGTTCAGTGATGTACTGGTTATCATAATGTGCCTCGAAGACAAGAGTGTCGGGATCGAATCCCAGGTATGATATGTATCATTCGTTGCAGTAGTTTTATTATCTATTTAATCAGTTCATTGTACATTGTCGCGATTAGATTGATTGATTTTGTGATTTGCCAACTTTATGCACAGTACGGCTAATCAAAACTGGACCTACAGTTTAAAGTGGGATCCGAACCAGTATGTGCCTCCACCGGGTACCGAACCTGGAACCCCTTGCTTACAAGACAACGACGCTACCACTGTGCCATCGGGGAGGCCCTGAGTTGCGATTAGAGAAAGAATGTCAAGAGGAAAACGACTGAGCAATAAAATTGTGGAATGAAACCTACAGGGACTATTCACCTCAATGAAGTGTGACGTCATAGTTTTAGCACGACAAATTCCGGTTTGTAGGTTCACATGTAGCTCAACGGAGCTAACATTGTGTGATATAGGAAAGAATCAAAAGGTTACTCTGAGATATGCTTAGAAATACTTCATGAGGGCATGCAAACTATGCAACACGAAAATCGCGTCTCCTCCAGATATCCGACTATGTACAGTGGGATCCATGTATTGCCGTGCAAATTGTCCATAACTATTTTCATTAATGTTTGTCTTACGTCCTGTGTGTTTTTAAGCGTTGCATTTTTATGTATGCTGTTTTTAAGCGTTGCATTTTTATGTATGCTGTTTTTAAGCGTTGCATTTTTAAGTATGCTGTTTTTAATCGTTGCATTTTTATGTATGCTGGTGTAGAAGTTGTCAACAGCTTGTTTTGAGTTTTCTTTTAATTCGTGAAGCTGTTATTGGGTCAAATAAACTGCAAGAACATGGTGATGGACAATTTGCACAGCAATACTCATAGATCCTACTGTACGTACAGTGCTTTTGGGGGAGAGAGGGGGAGGGGACGGTTCTGGTACTCTTCAAGTTGGTTGGTTATTGTTAGTGTTCATCAGAAGTTCATTACAACTATTCAAAATATTGTGGAATGTTCATAAACGTTCATCCATATAGTTACACAAGCACACAAACACTTTTCTTTGATTAAAATATTATTACTTTTATTCTCACCTATATAAAGGTACCATTTGGTACCGCCAGAGAAAAAGCACTGCATATTGCGAAAACATAACACACATCGTACGCATTGTTGCTAGACGATACGAAACAATAATCATTTGGATTTTCCGAGAAACTGCACGGCGAAAGAATGTCTGTGCAGATTTATATATCCCAAAAATACATAATCGTCACAACCCACGACAAACCCTAAAACAGCTAACTGAGGCCATCCTACAGGAGGGAGACCATATTCCTCAGGATACACTGGTCAACCTGATGAGAAACATCGCACGTGGTGTAGAAAGGTGCATAAGTGCTCGGGGATGGCCCATTGGCTCCTGAAGAGGAACGACTGCGTCAACGATGGCCATTGGGATTGCTTCCAGTCATAGGCTCGGCTGGACTTTGGCATGCAAATGGGCGAATTTTTTGAAATTTTCCTCTCCATTCGAGAAACTTCTTGGATATTTCAAAATATGAAACATTACATCAGCTTAGAATTCCTTCTAGTGCATTGACGTGAATTTTCATGTACTTTTCTTTCATTGTTGTTTAGATATTATCAATAGTTTAATAGACTTATATAATCACAAAACTATTGATAATATCTAGACAACAATGAAACAAAACTACATGAAAATTCACGTCAATGCTCTAGAAGGAATTCTAAGCTGATGTAATGTTTCATATTTTGAAATATCCAAGAAGTTTCTCGAATGGAGAGGAAAATTTGAAATAATTCGCCCATTTGCATGCCAACGGTCCAGCCGAGTTTTATACAGCAGTTTCTTACAATAGATAAATGACATACATACACAACATACATAATAAAAAAATAAATAAGTACGCAACATGATAATACATACTAAGTAGACACATTTACTTTGAGACAGAATAATTACAAATTAAAAAAAATACAATACAATAAATTAAACTAAAACACACGTTAATAATACGAGGGCAATTTCTTTTCAACCTCCGATAGGGCATGAAATCATAACCACAGTGAATATCAAAATGGGTTTATTGACAAAAGTTACGTACACGTATAATCTACTTTTCAACGTAATCACCAAGAAGATTCAGACATTTATCGTATCGATGCACCAGCTTTCCAATACCCTCTGCAAGAAAAGGTGCCGCCTGTCTGTTGAGCCAGGTCTGCACACTGTCCCGAAGCTCCGCATTGTTGTGGAAGTGCCGTCCTCCCAATAATTTCTTCATCGCCGGGAAAAGATGGGAAGTCACTCGGCGCCAGGTCTGGGATGTAGGGTGGATGATCAAACACTTCCCAGTGGAATCGTTGAAGAAGGTCTTGGGTTGACGCAGCAACATGCGGTCGGGCATTGTCAGGAAGCAAGACAATGCCTGAAGACTGCATTCCTCTCCTTCATACAGCTCATTCGACGGTGAATTTCCGCTGCATTGTGCCCCTCTGCCTGTAGAAATCTTATCACACTACGCACCTCGCACTTGGCGGGAGAGTCGATTGTAGCAGACATCTTTACGCGCCCGTCGCTCAGCTTCAACCGAAGCGTTGGCCTTGGCAGTGGTGGTGGTATTGGCAGGGGGAGGGGGGGACGTCAGTCACGCTGCGTGACGCCCCGCTTCCTAGCGCTTCACGGGTCACCTGGCGGCATCATCGGAGGTTGAAAAAAAAATAGCCCTCGTAAAATTACAAATGCTATTTTAATATAAGAAGGTCATTAGCGTCCAGCAGATTATGATCATATTGTGATATAAGAAAATTAAAATACCTATTATTTCTAAAATGGCAATTGACAGAAATTGCAGAACAGTTGACGACTAAAATTGGTAAACGTTGTAAGTGCCAAAAACGAAAGTGTTGGGAAATCGCTTCGTTCCGCACATCAATCCGTAAGAACGTGCACACTAGTGACCTCTTTACACGCCCTTTGAACTACATAGAGGCTACTACCAGCAACATTTCACGTTTACCACATTATAAATCATGGCACATTTTACAGTTTAACGTGGAAAATGGTGTTTGAATTAATGTGGCACTTACAGCGTTTACCAATTTTACTCTTCAGCTATTTCTGAGTGGGTAGTAACGAGTCTCTTAAGAAATTTTAGATGATGAGTTTTTCATTAATTAATTTGCAAATAAAGTTGTAATTGTTAGCATTCTTTCTATACAAGAGGCACGAAATAATAAGTTTATGTAACAAATTATAATATTCATAATAAAATCTAAAAAGTCTGAATTTAAAGTACAAAAATGAAATAAATATTTTCTATACATTTTTAATGAGTTGGTTTGGTCCGCTTTGCAACAGTGCTACTGTATACTCTTTCCTCCTTTTTCGTGTAAAATAATTTACCTTTGCTTTTAATAAAGGTTTTCCTTTTTGCCTCATTTCCTGGCAATTCCCATTTCCTTCAACACCTATTCCACATTCCCTTACGTAAATATCACATTATGCAACAATTTTTTGAGCGATGTGTAAGGTATTCTTCTTGAAGTGAATTAATAACTTTCATTTATCGATTTGGTTATAAGTCCTATACGTCCTTTAACGTTAGTCAATTTAATATGTAAGGAATTAATATATTCTAAAATATGGTAATTTAAATAAAAATAATAATCCAAAACTTGTATATCATGTGCTTGCAGGATTATTAAATACAGAGAAATATCAATCCAAAATATGAAACTGGTAATTGTTTGAAATTTACTGAAGCATGTATTCTTTTTAACATTAACGTCCACAGTCAGTTATCAATACTAGCGTATGATAGAGCCATGATTTTTATGTAATACACAAAGTACAAAATATGTACATAAATATGTACCTAAATATGTATCAAAAGGATATATAGCTAAATATGTAGTATCATAGGATATGTAATATGAATAATAATCGAGTATTCAAGCAATTTCAAGAAATCTGCTAGATATTTATTTTATATCAACATATTGAACGTAATTTGAAAGACATAAGTTGGTCAAAATTTGTATCAAATTTATAAACTCAAAAAAAGCACAGCAACGTGCTCATATTTAAGAGACCAATTTTGTCAACTATTAATTACTTTTCACATCGCAAATTATTGTAGAATATGTAAATATGTACGAGAGCTCTTCGAAACCTTAGAAACAAATTGTAAAAAAAGGTGTCTACATAAATAACAATCGAATGAAGATACATAGCTACTTTTGTAATTTCTTGTACAAGGGAACATATTGTGTAACTCGCTACGTATCGGAAAGTAGCTTTCTTGTCCACCGATGCCACGTCTCTAGGTGTTTTGCCTAAACGTAAAAGCGAAACTAAAATACGTAACCAGAAGAGGGAGGGGAGAGAATCTCCAGCATCTCTCGATAATAACAGTACCAGTATTTATTATTATTATTATTTTGTCTTCAGCCTGTCATTCGACTTGGCAGTCAATTGTAGGTGACCGTTAGCACTATGCATCTCATTGATTAGAAAATATGACATCACATGAGATACAAATTTTCTTCATCATGTTTCAGGGATCCAAAATATAGAAAAAAATATTAAGAAAGGAAAAAATGCCGAAATATGTTGCTTTTTGTAAAGTAAATTAGCAAATATGTAAAATATGTAATATCCTGGCAAATATGTAAAATATGTAATATCCTGGCAAATATGTAAAAATATGTAACATAAAAATGTCAGTTACATAATTCGTGGACATTTTCGTGTTCAAGGTATGTGTCTAGAAAGGAATAGAATATGTAATTACATACAAATCCTAGATCTAGTGATTACTTTTTGAAAAAGTTATTTTTGTCCTGAGGCAATTAAATTTTCGATTGTAAGGGTTGGATAGAGACAATAACTAGAAAGAACACATGACCCGAAATGAAATTATAAATACTTCACTATAGCTCTTGTCTATTCTTACGTCGGGCGCCCTAAATGCTGTCAAGGGAAGCTGGGAGCGAGGAATGCGCCGCAGACCAACCAGACATCAGCGGTGGCACCGAGAGTTACGGCGTGGCGGGAGGAAGTACTAATCGCACCTCGTTCTACAAGCTGCTGTGTTTCTTATCGATCTGAATTGGTAACTTCCCTGCCCCCCACTTCCCTTATCAGCGTGTAGGTCGCCCGCCCTAAGACTGGACAAGATAATTAACAATAATGTTTTTTCATTAATTGATTTTAATGTTGAGTTAATGGAGAGAGGACGTCGTTAGTGTTCAAGAACTTTACAATCAGAATAACCAACAGACAAAATTATAACTATTACAGAGAAGTGGAAAGGGGATATCCTGAAAGCTCCGCAACAAGTATAAATGGTCTGTATTCCTAGATTGCCCATATGCAAGGGGTACACAAAAATACTAAAAAGACCCGCCGTTACTTTCCAGCGTGGGGTCCTACAAAATTACAACTATTCTGTATTGAAAAAGGCACAATACCGTGTATAGTTTTATTTATAAAACTATTTTGTAACTATATACTAGTAAGTGACAGTATTCCATTTGCATACCTTAACTTAAAAATATCAATTGAAATTTTCAAAAGAATTTTTTGCAATAACGCGAGAATTATGCAAATTAACTTGTACAAATATATAATTTTTGCTTTTTGTATTTCATATAAATATGCCACCATCACTAAAAGCGCTTCTCGCGACATCTATTACTTTATTTGTAAATTGTAGATCCTATAATTTACATTGATAAAACAACATTAATAGAAACAATTTTTTTAACTGCAGATTGGGTACAAAGTGGTATACCGTATTTTGTTTATTAACTTCCTTGTGAACATAAATAATGGCCTTGTCAATGTGAAGGACTTTTCATTCCAGTGGAAGCATCACACTGTAATTGTTGGAAACAACCATTCCCAAAATTCAACCTTTCGATAATATATCTGATTAAAATCATGTGCAATGGCATGCGAACTTCTTTCCCTAGACGCCACCAGTTACTGATGCGTTAGAGCCGTTTCAATGTTTTTTTCTGACACCTCGAAAAGGAGCAAATTGGTACAAGAATTCATTCATAACTTTTTACTGGTTAAAAATACGTCGAAATAACTTTCACCACTTCAATTCTTGCGAAATCCTAGCCTGATTTGATATATCATATCACCCCCTTCCCATTTAAATTTTGAAGTTGAATTCAAGATGGATTTCAAGATGGCGGCTGTCATTTTCATATGCCCTATAATGTTTCCCTCACCCCAATTACACACCTATAGTGTTAGTTTTGCGGAACAATATGTCAATCAACTTTTATTCGGGTGTCTTCATACTTCTGGACCAACCTGTATATAATGCACGCTGATTATATCGAAGATGTCATCACTGGTACTCGAAATTGTTTCCTAATTACATATTTTTTACCTCTTGTATATAACGAAGCAAAAGTTGCAAATGTCTGCGGCGAATTCTTAGGAACCACATTATGTGAATTTCATGTTACGTAGGGTAAGCATACCAGTTATTGACACTTTAAGAGTAAGTACTTGGATAAAAATGAATTACACATATTGTATCAGTACATTTTTTGGGTTTTGGTATTTAATTAACTTTGACACCTGTTCTTAAGTGAAATCGATTGAGACATGTAAAAACAGAAAGCAGTTATTATTTTTTTTCAGTTATTGGCACTCCATATTTACAATGTGCGAAGCCTCTAACATTCACAGTTATTGTAGGTTACGTAGCAGCTAAGCCTATATTGTAGTTATAACACAATTCAAATAGGAATATGCCTAATGTATGAAATAACTCAGAAAAGTAAATGAGTGAAATGGTTTAAATACCAAAAGTCTGTACCAATAGTTGTCAGTCTGAATGTTGGCACTTGGCAATGGTGGCAGCTACTGGTTAACATAAAGCTATCAAAGTCAGAACACTCGCATCGTCATTGTTATGTTTTAAATAGCATCATTGTAGTGTTAATAACATGAGATGCCTATTTCTTCCAAATTGCGAGTTATTTGCCCCTTGTGCACATTAGCAATACCAATTATTGGCACCCCTGAAAGCGTTCAGCGATTAAAATTTGTTGGCAATGGGACGTCAGTGCACTTCCTTTAAAGTCTAGCTAACCGTTAAACAAGCACCATGTGCAATAATTTCATTACAACAATAAATAACAAGAGAAACATGAAAACATATTCCTTAACCTACCCGCTTAGAATTGAACAGAAATTTCGAAAAATCACAAAAGCCTTTTAGATAGGCTATACGCGATTTTTCCACAAGAAATAACAAACGAAATAGAAGCGGCTTGCAAATATCATCAACGGAATCCCACAGTATTTCTTTCGAGATTGTAAGTTTGCTTGCAATTGCTCCAGGATAGCAATATCGCAACTTCTGTGTAGGCAACCAACTTCGCCCTGCCGTGTAGCAGGAAGCATAACTTGCAGGATATGACACGAAAATGCCTCGCAACAGAATGCTATTTTATGTCCCCTTCCCACCCCACCCCTGGGGGTGCCAGAGGTGTCTTACCCCCACAGTATTTCTTTCCAGATTGCAAGTGATACGTGTCCCAAGTTTGGTTGAAATTGCCCCAGGCGTTCGAGAGTTATGCCGGAACAAACAAATATACAGACCCACACACATACATACATTTTTATATATATAGAAGATTTTCAATCTACATTTTTTTTTACATAAAATTTGGTACTTGAGCCATATTTCTGCTTTTTCGTTAAGTAAGGTGCTAAATTGCGGGACAAATATTCACACTTTGATTTCTCTAGACAGCAAGAAACCACAAATAGAAATAAAAATTCTCTGAAAATGTATTTAGTGGTTCACTGTGCATCACATCGACATGGTATGTTCTGAAACACAAGAACTTTTAATTTTTTAAAGAAATAATGTACCTATTTCTTGCCATAAAAGTCATTTTGTTCAATCAATGAGAATATTGTTCTACATTGTAGAAATTTGAATGTATCTCTCGCGTGAAAAAATATCTAGCCACGTTGTACTAAATATGTTGTCATTCACGTTATCACTTTTATCAGATTACGAATTTTCCAATGTAATTTAGTACATTACAATGTCATTATTTCAAGATAACTTTTTAAAATATAGTAATATTGAGAATTAATTTAGTATAAATACATTTTTTATTGCCAGGAAACAAAAAAACAGCACAGAAATGAGAAAGAATAAACATATTAGATATTTTAAAATACTTACATATTTTTACACATTTCAGTATATTTACATATTGTTTACACATTTCAGCGATTTTTCTACATTTTTGTATATTTTGCCTACATAAAAATCCGGGCTTTAGTCATTGCTAGTTTCCATTAACATGCCGTTGTGTTTTACATTAAAGGATAGCGCGTACGCAGTCCCCACTACCAAAAATCAGTTGTCCGATATAACAACATATGTGGTATTCGCGGGGGTCAGCTCCCCCCTCCCCCACGTGCTACGGCAGAGCCTCTCCCCGGGGGAGCCGCCTTAATGATAGCGGTAGCCCCAACGCCAGGTAAGTAAATATCGTACATCGTCGCTCAACTGTTAGATTCATAGTACATATCTTTCACTTCAAAGACTTTCAACTCTATGCTTAAACATCCCAAATTTTTATAAAATTTACAAGATATAAAACTTTCTACAAACATGATTTAATGATAATGAACTTTTCGCAACATTTTTTTTTACAAAAACTGCAGTTTTCGTAGTAAAAATGCACAATGTTATCGTTTAGATAATACAGAGCCACCTAGTTGCAAGATTTGAAACCTTTTGACATAGATGAGAAACTACGTAGTTTCTTCACCATAAAAAGCAACGGTAGGCCCATGGCCCTTCGGGCCGTAATTTGGGCAGCCCTTGTATACTGTATACGTCACAATCCCACATTTTCATTTGTACCAACATATCCGTTAGGTACAAACTGTAAAGAGCTGATTTCGTCATCATTAGTACCGAAACGGCCTAGATCTGGAATCAGACCCAGCTACTTTCTGGGGACCCTGCACCATAAATGGCCTCCTTCCTGGGTAAAGTCAGACAAATATAATTTACCTGATCGAAGAAACCAGATAATCCTGCATTACAGGTAAATTTTTCCCATAATGCATAAATTAGTCACATTACTAGAAATTTTCTACATAATTTATATTTTTCAAATTTCTAGCAGAATTGTTGATTTTAGCGAGAAAATGGTATGAACAACAATTGAAGATCTTAATTAGAGTATTCAAATTAAAAAGAAAGATAATTGAAATCTGTTGGTAAATAGCCTAGAAAAAAGCGACGTAAAAATATGAATTCCACCATTTGGAATCCAATATGGCGGCTAGATGCCAAAATGGAACAATGTTTTTAGACAACTTGGATGTACTCTCTCCAGTGGCTAACAATGATAAAATTAGAAGTGTCAGATTTGAGAAATAAGCTTTTGAAAATCGGTTCAAATATATGAACTAAATTTTGGTGGGTAGGGGTTAAGGATGGATAATAAGGTGGGTCGTTCTTATAGATGAGAAATTTTTATTTTACAAAATCAGCAACGTAATAGGTGGCAAAAGATGTGGCTAATGACAAGCGATAATTCTACAAAAAAGTTTTTGTATTTATGTTATATCTGTTTTATATTGTATTCCAGATACAAACAAGGTTCATTGAATAACCTATTTATTAACGAAGTGCGCACAGCAAAACAGCTTACTGTGGGTGGCCATCTTGTACACACTGCACTGTTGCCAGTCACTGGTATTATGGAACAATATCTTCTGCCCTCAACTCGCCGTCAAGGTTCAGTAGTTAAAAAAATATATATATATATTACCATTTTAAAGATTTGCAAATAAAAAACAGTTATCGTTTCTGATAGTATAATTAATATATGAAATATCATATTATAACGCAGTGACACCCTAAAACTAATTATAATACACTTGCAAAGTTATGGAATAAGATGTCAGACAACTTTAAATTCGCTTTTGTGTTCAAAGGAAGGAAGATTTTTTCTTGATTGAATCCTTGCACGAACAAATCCATCCCTGGTTTCCAGGCCGATGGCTGCAATTGAAGCCTCTGTAGTAAGCTTAACACATCTCTCAACCGCTTGTGTATGGCAGCAGGGAAAGCGAGGAAACTCTAATGTTGGTTCATCACAATTCTCTATAAATGTTTGGAGATTTTCTTCAGTTACGTTATAGAAAATTGGCGGAAATGTGACTTCGACATCAGCCCAGTTACTTAGTTCGATATAATCTGTGGCATTGAAATTCAAATCTGGGAGTACAAATTGCCTTACGTCTACGGCTTTCTTTTGTTTTGCATTCAGAATTAGTCTTAAGGCTAATTCTCTCACAAAACGGCGATCATCAGACAGCATGTTAAGTAGGAGGTTTTCTGGTTGAAGAAAATATGCATTCCGTGTAATTACGGGGTCAATGACTTTTTTTAGGTCCTCATTTAAGTAGCGCGACAGTTGTATTGCTCGGAATACATGCTGAGCCCCATTTTTGCAAGATGAATGGGTCTTTATATCAAAACCACATTGGGGCGTATACTTCTACAATGAATTCAGCAAGGATCTTTAAATTTGTGGAGGGATCTTCACTGCTAACTGCCGCAATACACGATTTGCCTTTGTAAGCCACCTCGCATGAGAACGCTTTCCAGGGTGACGACTCGCTAAATTTGGTGGGCAATAGCCAGATGCGACTGCGTGATATACCTCAAAAAAATATTGTTGATCGCTACTAACATCTTTTGGATCCACCTGTAAAGAATTTCCTTTGATAGCACTAAAGTTCACAACCGGTAGTTGCTCACAACTTTCAAGTGATTTTCCAATTGGTCCAGAGTATTCGCTTGGTCCTGTAGTATTTCCATCAAGATACTGGAACAAGTGTCGCAAAGGCAGCTCATTTCCAAGCAGTTGCCAGATAAACCACCACAAAGGTAGTTTGATTTGCAGTTCCAAATAGCGAATCGCTCCATTCTTGTGTCCAGTGTTGATCACGGTGCCGTCGCAACCTACAGCGCTAAGTTGTTCCAAAGGGAGATTATTTGGAATAAAGAAATTGTATATGCTTTTTGCAATAGACTTTCCAGTGCCGGAAGCTGGTGTGACGTGCCTTAGGTAAACTGAATTCGGCTCTTCAATCAAAGAAATATGTTCCTCGGTAATTGTTCTGCGATGGAAATTTCCAATTTTTCCTGGTAAAGGGTTTTTGTCTTTTCTTCCGTCGAAGTAAATACTTTTAAGATACTTAGTGGAAGTTATTTTCTTAAGGGACTCCCGGTTCTTTTGACGAGCTCTGCGGATTTATTCTTGTCAATTACATTTGAAATATATTCTCCTGTCACAATAACAACATCTTGCAAAACCGCCAAAGCAATGGCTGCCGCAGATCGGTCTGAAACATCAAACTGATCACAAATTCTTGCAAGTGTGGGAAGTTCTAGTTTGTTACGACTATACTGTTGATTTTCCTTCGAAGTCGAGGGTTGCAAGATCTATTCTGCTTTAAATTTACTGGTGCATCTGGAAGCTGTTGGAAGTTTTTTTACACAACTTTGAAAATCTGAATCAAAGCTAACTTTAGAATGTTTTTCTTGCCTTGCCTTTTCCTTCATTTTTCGTTCTTCTAGTTTTTCCATTCTATTACTCTCGGGAACATCTACTGCTCCTATTACCATTTTTCTTGTCAATCTCTAGTCTGTTAAGAAACTTCGATCCTTTACAGGAACTTTTCGAAGCTTTTCACAAGAACAATTGGGAAAGAGAGGGCATTTGCAAGCAGCAATATCAAATAAATTAGAGTAGTATTGATCCCAGCCAAGCTCGGTCGCTATTTAATATTCACAGTTTATTTGCACGTACTTATAACTAATTTGCATGTACTTATAACTAATTTGCGCGTACTTAGAATTCATTTGCAAGTACTTAGAATACTTTACATTTATGTATTTGCTTAATTATAACTTTTATGAATATATAATTACTTATTTTATGAAAAATATGTATATAGAAGGTAATTACAGGTACTAAACGCTATGCATATGGTTTTATATTCATTACTGCAAAGTATGCAATGTATCAATCGATAATATTGATGTTTATAATATTGAAAATAAGTTTTCTATGGTTTATGAACCGCTATGAACGGTGGTAATGGGTGTAGGTACAGGTCCAATTACGATTGGGGACGGTCCCGGTACTCGAACCCGCGATATGTAATATTATTAATTAGTACTATGCAATAATTTCATTAAGTTATGAAACACGATGATCTCAGACGCTAGACAGAATACTGTCTCAGAATCTGAACTCCGCGCAGGTAGAGGAGAAATGAATTTGGGGGAAGTGCGTTCAAGGTCAAATGACGTCACAACGTCAGAACAAACAAAGAACCCGATTGACCAATCAGAACCGGTTTTCTCAAGGTTAACCAGTACGCAAGAACAGGGGAAAGCTATGCAACACTGTAGGGCAGGGGAGGGATTGAACCAGACAACAAAGGATGTCTGGAAATGTGCAGCAAGGGTCAAATTTTTTGAAACTGTGCGTCGCTTGCAGGCTACAACATGTTTCTGTCAATGTAGGCCAAGGTTACCGAGAACACTAGAACAAAGGATGATGGGAAGGAGTTCAAGGTCAAATGACGTCAGAACGTCAGAACAAAGAAGGAATCTGATTCACCAATCAGAGAACGCGTCGGTAGATTTTCAGAACCGGTTTTTCCAAGGTTAACCAGTACGCAAGAACAGGAGAAAGGTATGCAATACTGTAGGGCAGGGGAGGGATTGATCCAGACAACAAAGGATGTCTGGAATGCGCAGCAATGGTCAAATCTCTGAAGCTATGCGTCGCTTGTAGAACTGGTTTCCGCCGCCAATTAATATTCCGCTCAGGGTTGCCCCAACGCACAGGCCGCTTTAGCGCAGGGTTTTTTTATCTGTACTATGAAGAAGGGAGAGCTATCAGGGACGGGGCCTACAGTTTTCACCATTTGCTTTTATCACGGGGTAACGAACCTAGGACCCTTTGATTATTGATTTAGGTAGTAAATGTATGTTACTGTGTGCTATTTAACTTAATTTTGAGTTTATTTTTTACCAAACTTTGACTTTATGTCAAACATTTTCACAGCTTATCCTTATTTTTACAAAAATAACACTATTTGTACTATTCAGGCAACATTTTTTATTAAATTTTGGACTCGCAAAGATATTTTTACAACTTTTTAACTTATTATTTTACAATTTTATGTTAATTTTTTTACCAAAATAACACTATTTGTACTATTCAGGCAACACTTTTATTAAATTTTGGACTCAAAGACATTTTTTCAACTTTTAACTTATTATTTTACAACTTTAAGTTAATTTTTTACCAAAATAACACTATTTGTACTATTCAAGCAACATTTTTTATTAAATTTTGGACTCACAAAGACATTTTTTTCTACGTTTAACTTATTATTTTACAACTTTATATTAATTTTTTACCAAAATAACACTATTTGTACTAATCAGGCAACATTTTTTATTAAATTTTGGACTCACAGACATTTTTTCAACTTTTAACTTATGATCTTAAAACTTTATGTTAATTTTTACCAAAATAACACTATTTGTACTATTCAGGCAACATTTTTTATTAAATTTTGTATTTACAAAGAGATTTTTTCAACTTTTAATTTATTATTTACAAGTTTATGCCTATTTTTTTTACTCAAATAACACAATTCTATCTGTTCAGGAAAGACTTTTAGTTACATTTTCGACACACAAAGTGTGTGTTCTCAACTTCTATCTGTTTATTTCACAAGTTTAGGCTTATTATTACCAAAATAACTCAATTCAATCTGTTCAGGAAAGACTTTTAGTTATATTTTCGACACACAGAGTGTGTGATCTCAATTTCTATCTGTTTATTTCACAAGTTTAGGCTTATTATTACCAAAATAATACAATTCAATCTGTTCAGGAAAGACTTTTAGTCGCATTTTCGACACACAGAGTGTGTGATCTCAACTTCTATCTGTTTATTTCACAAGTTTAGGCTTATTATTACCAAGATAATACAATTCAATCTGTTCAGGAAAGACTTTTAGTCGCATTTTCGACACACAAGGTGTGTGTTCTCAACTTCTATCTGTTTATTTCACAAGTTTAGGCTTATTATTACTCAAATAACACAATTCTATCTGTTCAGGAAAGATTTTTAGTTACATTTTCGACACACAAAGTGTGTGTTCTCAACTTTTATTTGTTTATTTTACAAGTTTAGCCTAATATTTACTCAAATGACACTATTTATATTATTCAGGCACCATTTTTATTACATTTTGGACTCTCAAAGACACACACACACATACACACACACACACACACACACAGAGAGAGAGAGAGAGAGAGAGATTTTTTCCAAGTTTACAGGATTATTCTCTAGTTTACTCAAATAACACAATTTAGATGTGTTTTGAATTATATTTTGGATGCAAAAGTATGTTTTGACAAGTTCTACCCTTTTATTTTACAAGTTTAGGCTTACTATTACTCAAATAACACTATTTAATCCAGTCAGGAAGGATTTGTTATTATATTTTGGATGCACAAAGAGAGGTTTTCAACTTTTGTATTGATTTTTTGCAGGGTATGTATTAATTTTTATTTATTTTGTTTTGTATCATATATACATTTACAAATTTTTAACTTAGAGTTTAGTATTTATTTAATTTTTTCAAAAACACTAAAAAAAAGTACTTTTAGCTAAAATGTAAGCCACAGAATATATTATTATTATTATTATTATTATTATTATTAGGGTTTACTGATTTCCACTATGCTATTTTTGGTTCTGTATTTCTATATGTTTTTATTTAGGGCAGGTTACGCCTGCCACGTAGGAAAGTTTGTTTATTTTAGAGTTTGCTGAGTATTTTGTTACTGCTATACTAGGTAAAAGTTTTCTAAATATACCAGATAGAGCTCTATATACTTTTGTTTTTGCTATTTTGGAGATGATGCGATCAGCACCACTCTCCATCTGCTTTTTATTTTATGTACCCAATATTATTTTGAGGCTTAGTGAATTCTAGAGCCTATTTATGCAGGAGAGAGGAGAGAGGACTTGAAAATTTTGATCTCAGACAACCCACAACTATTTGTCAGAGTATTTTAAAGGATATTTTATACTTATTATGTGCCACTAGAATATCAAAGCTTGCTTAATTTTTATGTCTGTAACGCATTTATTGTATTTCTAGCTAAGGCTTACTGGATAAAGTACACGAAATGTTTAACATTTCAACTATTTGCTTTTATACGAGGGCAATTTTTTAGTGTAACGAAAATTATGATGTGTCTATGAGGTCTGAAACCCCTTTACCGAGGGTCCATATTTGGACGCTTACTAATATTGTTTTTTCCCCTTACATATAACAATTTAACAATATAATTACAAGACGAAGTTCACAGACGACTGACTATATGGACCATAGGTCCACTTGCTAAACTTTTTTACTATTCTAGAGGAATAATTTAGCCTTATAGCCTTTTTCAAAGTATTTTTGAAGTATTACTGGTTTTTTGGGTGCATCAACACTTGGGTTATTTCCATTTGGTTTATTATACGAGGCTACAATCACTATCTGAACACTGAAATTCTCTGATTGAAACTAAAAGCTTAGGGTGTAACTAGGGACTTAGTATGTATAGCGACAATTTATAGGACAACATGAACCTTACAAAGGATTATAGGTGACGTAGGACCACACGCCAGAGCTTTGTTAATCTGCAAGAAGCACTTACAGCTAATATTACGAGGAAATGAGCTTGATTTTTACTGTTTCACGAGAATGCTATCTTTTACACAAACAATATTTGCTTTTTCAAGTAACTACATGTACCAGAAGCACTTACAGGCCAACTCTAACTAGACTTCGACTTATTCTATATCAGGTGCTAAATGTATCAAGAACACTGATTGTATATATTTTTAAGAATCCAACTATATCAGGATTTTTCTATGTAAGTATATTTTCATTGATTGGATTATTTAACAGATCAAACAGAAAGACTGCAAAATTTATTAAATGTAGTTCTATAGTATAGGTGGTTACAGAGATATAAAAAGAACAAATATAAGATTTTGCTGTTTTTGCTTCTGAGGCTAATCGCGACGCTAAGGGTAAATGGCGAGGAAATGTAACGGAGGAGAAACAGTCCCAAAAGTTATGGGCTGCATGTAAGTTAATACCACAGAGATATTACAGTAGGTGTAGGTTCTTCCACCAGAACATTTCTATCATAATAATACTGGTTATGCTGTACTGTTAGCTAAAGATTCTGATATTTGAGAAACTCAAAAGCTTATTTGCAAAATTTTAAGATAAATAATAATCTGTTAGACTGTAAACATATTTTATATCCATTCTGCACAAGATCCGATGACAAAATTTAAAAATTGTAATCGCCCAGACAGGGACTCGAACCCTGGACAGATAGGTTAAAAGCCTAACGCTATACCAACTAAGCTATCTGGGCACAAGGTATTGTTAGTTATGTTAAGAAATATATTGAAATATTTGAGAACACTCTTGGTCTGGTTCGACAGAGAAGAAGACAACATTTCCAAATTTTTACAGACTGGGTGTATTTTTCCACTATAGAGGCCTTCACTATATGTAATTCGAAACGCTAAAGTTCAGCTAGCTTCCAAAATTGAGGTAAAGATTTTGTTTGGCGAGATTAACAAGTTACAATTATATCCAGTTACGGACAAATAAAGCTAAAACTCTCAGATTTACTGTACTAGCCAAGTTTTAGTAACATTTTCTTCACTTTAGTACAAATACCAAATAAATAGGTATATTTTATTTATAATTTGACAAAATGTACTAGTATTTAATTCACAAAGTTAGGTAAAAAACAGTATTTTTTAAAAATATTGTTACTGCCTTCAAATGTTATGTTATTTAGCCACTAACAACTGGTTTACACTGTTTGGCATCCTTTAAATAGGAAAAGAAGGAATTATTTGTTTAGTATTTTTATATTTATTTAAGAAAACAATTCTACAGTTTAACTTAATTTTAACAAATTGTTACTAATTTATATATCAAAGTTATGTTATTTAGAGTGTATGAAGGCGTATAAAGTTAATATTTGTACTTATCAGTTCAACTTACAATTATATTTTACATACAAAAGATAATGTTTACAGTTAAATTACTTGAATAAGAGAATAATATTTTACAGTAATTGATTCATTCAGCACTAGTCAGTACTTTTATGCATCAGAAAGTTTTCTTAATTTTCTATTACGCATGCTATTTTGGGCTATTCTTAAAATGTATTTCTAGGGCAAACTGGTTTAATTTTCTGCTTATAATGCAAAGTTGACAGTTTTCGCAAAATGCATTGTACATTTGTTATATTCTCTACTTACAATCCAAATATTATGCTTATTTAATGCATAACTAACTAACTCTCTAGCCTTCTTAAACCCGAATGTTCATGGCTGCAGCAACACATGCCTTTCATCTGTTCCTGTCCTGAGCAAGATCTATATACTCCTTTACTTCCCCACCAATTTCCTTTAGGTCCATCTCTACATTATCCCTCCATCTTTGTTTTGGTCTTCCTATTGATCTTTTACCATCAGGTTTCCCAACAAGAATCCTGTATACTCTTCTTTCCTCTCCCATTCGTACCACATAATCTACAAACCTAAGTCTTCTTGATTTAATCATTCTAATAATATCTGGACATGAATACAAATTAAGTACTTCTAATTTATGTAACCTTCTCCACTCATCTGTCTCCTCAGCTGTTTTAGGCCCAAATATTTTCCTAAGGATTTTATTTTCAAATACTCTCAATTTATGTTCCTTTTTCAATGTAAGGGACCAGGGTAGAACTTGTCAAAACATACTTTTGCATCCAAAATATAATTTAAAAACATCTAAATTGTGTTATTTGAGTAAACTAGAGAATAATCCTGTAAACTTGGAAAAAATCTCTCTCTCTCTCTCTCTCTCTCTCTGTGTGTGTGTGTGTGTATGTGTGTGTGTGTGTGTATGTGTGTGTGTGTCTTTGAGAGTCCAAAATGTAATAAAAATGGTGCCTGAATAATATAAATAGTGTCATTTGAGTAAATATTAGGCTAAACTTGTAAAATAAACAAATAAAAGTTGAGAACACACACTTTGTGTGTCGAAAATGTAACTAAAAATCTTTCCTGAACAGATAGAATTGTGTTATTTGAGTAATAATAAGCCTAAACTTGTGAAATAAACAGATAGAAGTTGAGAACACACACTTTGTGTGTCGAAAATGCGACTAAAAGTCTTTCCTGAACAGATTGAATTGTATTATCTTGGTAATAATGAGCCTAAACTTGTGAAATAAACAGATAGAAATTGAGATCACACACTCTGTGTGTCGAAAATATAACTAAAAGTCTTTCCTGAACAGATTGAATTGAGTTATTTTGGTAATAATAAGCCTAAACTTGTGAAATAAACAGATAGAAGTTGAGAACACACACTTTGTGTGTCGAAAATGTAACTAAAAGTCTTTCCTGAACAGATAGAATTGTGTTATTTGAGTAAAAAAATAGGCATAAACTTGTAAATAATAATTTAAAAGTTGAAAAAATCTCTTTGTAAATACAAAATTTAATAAAAAATGTTGCCTGAATAGTACAAATAGTGTTATTTTGGTAAAAATTAACATAAAGTTGTAAAATAATAAGTTAAAAGTTGAAAAAATGTCTTTGCGAGTCCAAAATTTAATAAAAAATGTTGCCTGATTAGTACAAATAGTGTTATTTTGGTAAAAAATTAATATAAAGTTGAAAAATAATAAGTTAAACGTAGAAAAAAAAATGTCTTTGTGAGTCCAAAATTTAATAAAAAATGTTGCTTGAATAGTACAAATAGTGTTATTTTGGTAAAAAATTAACTTAAAGTTGTAAAATAATAAGTTAAAAGTTGAAAAAATGTCTTTGAGTCCAAAATTTAATAAAAGTGTTGCCTGAATAGTCAAATAGTGTTATTTTGGTAAAAAATTAACATAAAATTGTAAAATAATAAGTTAAAAAGTTGTAAAAATATCTTTGCGAGTCCAAAATTTAATAAAAAATGTTGCCGGAATAGTACAAATAGTGTTATTTTTGTAAAAATAAGGATAAGCTGTGAAAATGTTTGACATAAAGTCAAAGTTTGGTAAAAAATAAACTCAAAATTAAGTTAAATAGCACACAGTAACATACATTTACTACCTAAATCAATAATCAAAGGGTCCTAGGTTCGTTACCCCGTGATAAAAGCAAATGGTGAAAACTGTAGGCCCCGTCCCTGATAGCTCTCCCTTCTTCATAGTACAGATAAAAAAACCCTGCGCTAAAGCGGCCTGTGCGTTGGGGCAACCCTGAGCGGAATATTAATTGGCGGCGGAAACCAGTTCTACAAGCGACGCATAGCTTCAGAGATTTGACCATTGCTGCGCATTCCAGACATCCTTTGTTGTCTGGATCAATCCCTCCCCTGCCCTACAGTATTGCATACCTTTCTCCTGTTCTTGCGTACTGGTTAACCTTGGAAAAACCGGTTCTGAAAATCTACCGACGCGTTCTCTGATTGGTGAATCAGATTCCTTCTTTGTTCTGACGTTCTGACGTCATTTGACCTTGAACTCCTTCCCATCATCCTTTGTTCTAGTGTTCTCGGTAACCTTGGCCTACTTTGACAGAAACATGTTGTAGCCTGCAAGCGACGCACAGTTTCAAAAAATTTGACCCTTGCTGCGCATTTCCAGACATCCTTTGTTGTCTGGTTCAATCCCTCCCCTGCCCTACAGTGTTGCATAGCTTTCCCCTGTTCTTGCGTACTGGTTAACCTTGAGAAAACCGGTTCTGATTGGTCAATCGGGTTCTTTGTTTGTTCTGACGTTGTGACGTCATTTGACCTTGAACGCACTTCCCCCAAATTCATTTCTCCTCTACCTGCGCGGAGTTCAGATTCTGAGACAGTATTCTGTCTAGCGTCTGAGATCATCGTGTTTCATAACTTAATGAAATTATTGCATAGTACTAATTAATAATATTACATATCGCGGGTTCGAGTACCGGGACGTCCCCAATCGTAATTGGACCTGTACCTACACCCATTACCACCGTTCATAGCGGTTCATAAACCATAGAAAACTTATTTTCAATATTATAAACATTAATATTATCGATTGATACATTACATACTTTGCAGTAATGAATATAAAACCATATGCATAGCGTTTAGTACCTCTAATTACCTTCTATATACATATTTTTCATAAAATAAATAATTATATATTCATAAAAGTTATAATTAAGCAAATACATAAATGTAAAGTATTCTAAGTACTTGCAAATGAATTCTAAGTACGTGCAAATTAGTTATAAGTACATGCAAATTAGTTATAAGTACGTGCAAATAAACTGTGAATATTAAATAGCGACCGAGCTTGGCTGGGATCAATACTACTAATTAGCTTCACAATTACTTATATTTTAAATGCGATTAGTTTCAAAATCATAATTTTCGTTGCGCTTCGTTTTGGGAAACCTTATAAGTTTTAAGTACTGCTTATGTTACTTATCTAAAAGCTGTACGACCCGAGAACGTGACACGATGGGAATTGTCGCTTTCTTCCAGATGTCATAAAGCTTATGTGCAAATATATTTGATATTTCATAAAAGGTCGGTTCATTATTCGAAGGCTTATTTTGATCTTTTAACTCATGTCTGATGAAAGAGTGAAACAGTAGAACGTCTTTTACAGTTGGCAAAACTAAATACTTAAGGTCACTAGGAGGCCCAAAAATAGGACAACTAATTGAACTTATTGTAGTAACAAACTTTTGAGCACTAATTTTTATTTGCCTAATATCGTGGCTTTGAAACAAATTACGACTGAATATCCTGTTTTACATATCGTCTGTCTACCTGATTTGGACAAGTCTTTGCCTGCCACCGTGTTTAACCTGAAAGCAATTTTAGAGTGTGTGTGTGGGGGGGGGGTTGTTCTTCGCTTCAACTTGTTGTCTCAGTGAAGGGTGCCTGTAAATAAATACATTTAAAAACAACTCTTTTGAGTTTGATATTCCGTGGATAACAAATTTAAGTTAGTAGTTACAAACAAATATTTACGTTGTAGTAAATCAGCGTGTGAGAATATTTGCAACATGTCCAATTATACAAGACGCGGTAGAGGCAAAAGATATTAATCGATTTTTCTAAGATTTTACAGGGAGAATACACGTACCCATTGGCACATTTTGGCGCCTATTACGTTGCAATATTCCAACTTTCATTTTTTCGCCCCCCCCCCCCCCAATGGATAACTCAATAAATATTTGAGCAGGCAGGACACCATTTAAGCAGCTTTACAACCTGGCCTGCGAATTGGAGAAACGCCACCCTCTCAAATCAATTTATTCAATAGTTACAGCTTGCTAAGATTTGGGACGAATTCATCACACCGTTTGTATTTGCCGCGGTATTGAAAAAGTGAGCTTCACAGAAGCAACCGTGGTGACCCAACCACTACTTACGAATCTGTGACTTTGCAGGTCTCCATGTGGGATACGCATGCACAACCTGTAGAAGTTTCATCAAAATTGAAGAGGGCCGAGCGCTAGCAGAGACCTGTAGGCAGTGATGTGCCGTAGACTATAAGTTTACGTCTACATGCGTTGTCTACACGTAATCTACGCGAAGATTACATTGGGTTGTAGTTTACATAGACTACGTAGACAATCTAAAGTGCATTAAAATTAATTTTCAAGGGTTTCATGAAAGGAATGTGACATTTTTAACTATATTGGTTCCTAACCAATGAAAAGAATCCTACTTACAACAAAATTTCTCTTCTCTTCTATCATAAACTATGGAAGAAGATAAATAGTATGCAAAAAAGACAACAGATGGCAGTCGTGAGGCAACAGTGGTCTTTTCCCCATAAAACACTAGAATATTTCCTATATTAGGTTTCTTCCTAGGTGAGAAATTGTTCGAATTTGGAAGAAAGAGTATGAAAAGTTCTCTTCACACATCCGCAACTGATACGCATTATAATTTTCTTTTAATTCCACGGCGCCCTTTGCTAAGTTATCACCTTTCGCCATGTTGTTTACATAGATTACGTAATCTACGTGTATAAAATAGTCTACGTGTAGAATGTAGACTATCGTTGTTTACGCGTAGATGCATATCACTGCCTGTAGGGCACTTGACATGCCCATTACCCACATGGTATAGATCCAGCAACCCATCTGAAACCCTAGCGCGGGAGGAGTGGCGCTAGTGTCGCTAATTAAAGTTACAGGGAAGCCTGTAGTTCGCATATTTTCCGAGGTTTCAGAAAGCTTGGTGGATCTAGGTTGGCCACTCTAGGACCATAGTAAAATTCAAGTATAATCCTCGGTTTTCAAGGCGAACTTTCCAAAAATTCAAGGCTACAAACAGATGTTTTCTTCATTTCAAACTTACGTATTACCGCATCTAACATATACACAAATATATTAACAATGTAAAGGGTCTGTGTGCTTCCAATATATCCAAAAATTCAAATTTTATTCAATTAAACGGAATATATATTTGAAATTGTTAATTCAAGGCGCGCCGTTTACATTTGCCATTTCATATCGACTACTCGTACGCAAAATACATCTACAAACACACGTCACAAATGTCACGGTACGAAAAATTGTAAATCGTATAGAGTTTCAAATTAAAATTTACCGAATCAACTTCAAGATATCTTGCAATAACCTTCCGTCTATCAGATTAATTGCTCTGCAAAGAACACTAACGAAATAGATGGATTAACAGAATTATGTTTTATTTTGTAGCTTTCTATTCCTTCCTCGATAAAAATAAAAACTAAACTAATAAACTTGCCTCAGGGCATTTATAAATATGTATGAATTCAATAGGATTTGCATCAATTCCAATTTTTCACGTCTACGGAGGACAATTCACGCAGAATTCACGTATAATTCTCGGAGCAAATAATTCACGCAGAGTTCCCGGTGAGTATCCACTCTATAATAATCTGATTGTACTGCAGAAAAGCTCCACCTATGGATACTATTTTAAATAAACTCGTACTTAATGCTAAAGTTTGCACAATTGTATCGTTGTATATACTATGGCTCGCCGTCATACGCGGAGGCTATAACCAAAATTTTCTACAGGTATGAAAAATCAGAGAATTTGGTTACAGAGTCTGAAGTACAAAATTTAAACATTATTACATTTAATGATAATTAATTGATAGAAAATCATTTAAAATGCTGACCAAGGCTATCCTTATTACATATTAAACCACTTTACATGTAACATTTCAATCCTATATCAGCCGCCGGAGTGGTTAGGACATCGCGCTACGATACCAGGGGTCACGTGTTCGAATCCTGACCTAGGCATGGATGTTTGTGAGTGTCCATTCATCAATTTCATCATGTCATCACTCATCCCCATCTTCGCAAATTAGCCAAAAGTGGCACAAGAAGCGAAGTAAATAAAAGCAAACCAATCAATCAATCCTATATCGGGGATAGAAATAACATCTGCCTTATTCAACAACTTTAGTGTTTTTTAAAATATGGAAACAAGGCCTAATCGTGTTACAATTAATCGATATAAGGTAGGTGTGCGCAATTTCGCCACGTTAAGCTTTGAACGACCGTTACAAATTCCTGATAAGTATGATGATAACGTCTGTACTGGAAATTGATAGTATATATGTTACGGTATGTGTGGAAAAAAAATCACGTTCATGCGCTATTAATCAGGTACTTCAAAAGACAAAAGAAAAAAAACCTTGCAACTGGCGAAATTGCATACACCCTGTACACAATTTTGCCACCCACTGTAAACAGAGGGGACAGGACAAACCGCGCTACAAAACAAACATATTTTCACCCCATGAATATAATGAAAAAGTATAGATAGTAATGACATACATAATATACAGGGTGGGCCAAAAGTCCCTTACCACTCCTTGTAAAAATCGTTTTAGTGGAAATTGATGAATAACAACCATGTGTGACCACATTAGGCCTAGGGGGAAGTCATAAGGGGGGGGGTGCCCTTGACGGCGGCCATCTTGAAAGCCGCCATCTTGGATACAAGTCCAGTTTTGTAAATAGGAAGGTAGGCATGCGATACATGGCGAAATTGCAAGCACTTCCAATGACTACACAAATGGGGTGAAAATATGACTCTCAATGTATACGACACAACACTACACATATCATTGTAGGCAGAAAGCGTTCGTCTTCACAATGCAATACTTGCTACATAGCTTCGAACCCTCCTTCCTGGACAAAAGGACCGCACTTTGTTGCTCTCGATCTTATAACAACGCTACGTCTCGCACACACAATGGCTGCCTGTCTTTTCCGTCTAGCTCCTCCCCATCAAAATGAGACAAAACACGATCAGCGTGCGCTACCTACCTATACACTAGCACCATCTGCCGACTTAGGCCGACGTGTTGGGAAATACAGGTATCTGGCAGAATTGAAAACATGGCGAAATTGCGCACACCCACCTTATTTCTTATTACCTAAGGGTAATAAGGGTAATAAGCTGAACATGTTGATGGATAAAACCAAGAATTATGGAAAGCTAATGAAAGTTTCTAAATGTGTTTATTTTTATTTCCGATGTGCCACTGGTGCTACGTTCATTGTATTTACGTTAATTACAAAACTGAGCATGTTGTTCGTGCCTAGTTGGCCAAACCCAATCATTTACATGGAATTAACTAGTTAGCGGAAGCGACAACAGGTGGCAGCGCGACAGAAAAGTGGAAAGAAAGTTGATTAACGAAATCAGAAGAGACAAAAGATGATTGTATTGATTAAAACAAACAAAAGATAAATGAGTACGGATTAAAATATTGTATACAAAGGGTAGGAAACATAAATTGAAAAGGAAATTATAATGATTAATAATATACACATAGATTGAATGTTTAGCAAAGTAAGGAAGTTGGGATGTCATTTCAAAACTGTATGTCTCGGTCTATAAAATTACGGTATATACGCGTACATATGGTTCTAGATTGTTCCAATTTAAAGGGCTACCATACGGATTGAATTCACCTGTATCTGCATTTACGACAGCGTTAAGTAGGACATTTGGACTAGAGACACAGTCCTGGTCGACAATCTACGTGGATGATATGTGCATACACTCACAAGACTGGGTAGATCACATAAATAAGATAGATTAGGTCCTATGCAAATTGGAAGAAGCTGGACTTACGGTGAAGTTAGAAAAGTGCTCGTTTGCCAAGAGAGAGATCAAGTTCCTTGGACATTTAATATCTGGAGGGAATATAAAACTCTGCGAAGATAAGAATGAAGCTATAAGGTGTTTTCCCAAGCCTGAAACCCGAAAACAATTGCACAGATTCCTAGGAATTTGCAATTGGAGGAGCAAATTCATCAGGAATTTCGCCTTACAGACAAAACCTCTTTATGATTTAATAAGGAAGAGTGTAAAATGGAAATGGGAGAAAGAGGAAAAAAATACTTTTAACATACTAAGGAAGATTGACGTCCAGCCCTGCCATAGGTCAACCGGACTTCAAGAGACCTTTTGTTATAGAACCTATCTCTTCCAAAAATAAATGATAATGGAGAAGATATTGTCATCCAATACACAAGTCGCGCGTTAAAAGCATTTGAAAGAGCATACACCATTAGTTTGGCGATTATATTCGGTATTGAAAAGTTTTCGGTGTATCTAAAGGGAAGACAATTTAAATTTTTTTTGTGACCATAAGAGTTTAGTCTGGTTGAATTCAGCAAGACAATGGAATCCCCGATTGACTCGCTGGGCATGACTTCTTCAAGAGTACAGTTTCGAAATAGTACATATCAAAGGAGAAGATAATAAGATTGCAGACGCTTTAAGTAGGGCCCCTTTAAAAATGATACAGGAACCAGAAGAAGTGTTAAAGGTGTCCATCAACGCCATTGTTGAAGAGGAACTCAGGAATGTGCCAAAACATGAATGGATAGAGACGAAGAGTTGAATTGTATTTTTAAGGTGTTAAACGGAGAGGTGGACGAAAAGGAAAAAAGGATGAGACGTGCAAAGATACAAAGTAAATATATAATGAAAGAAGGAATAGTTTTCAAGGTAGCCAGGTCACTGATTGGTAAAATACTCAAAGACGTACACGAGGTGTCTGGACATTTTGGAATTGATAAAACGTTAAGATTGGCTCCCTTCAAAGCTAAAAATTAAAAATGAGGAGTTACATGTAATAGCTAAGAAACCTTTAGACTTGATATCCATAGATTTAATCAGACCGCTACCAAGATCACGAGGATTTACTTATATTCAGTGGCGTGGCGTGACTTTTTCAAAAGTGTTAC
The DNA here is from genome assembly GCF_977018435.1 of Lepisma saccharinum. NCBI lineage: Eukaryota > Metazoa > Arthropoda > Insecta > Zygentoma > Lepismatidae > Lepisma > Lepisma saccharinum. The sequence goes on from NC_139238.1 coordinate 19,178,943, forward strand.
CGGCTATCAGTACGACAATTACGCCTGAAAGACGTTATCACCCCCCTCCCCCCCGGTAAAGAAAACATGTCTTCAAGCAAGATATTTGTTCATTTCGTTCTTGTTTTGCAATCAGCAAAGTGATTTAGCCACAAACACTCCTAGAAGGAACTACCACTTATGAGACAGTTACTATGAAAATCTAATGAATAGTGGTCGACCCTTGTGAATCCTTCATTTGTCTCTGTTTCTTTGCAATGAGGTGCGAAGGGGAAGAAGAAGAGCCACACTTTTCTCGGGTCAGTTTGACATTTTGTGTGTGGTGAGCACTGAGCAGACGACAGGCCTCTGCTCCTTTGTGGAAGGGAAGCCCAGCTGTACGTTCTACTGTTGCCAACTTAGTATTTTGGAGCAAGGTTTGTCCAAATCACGAATGTACCAAGGAACTACATTTTCGCCTATTAGCTAACTGGTCTCAGTTGTAGTTCAATCCCCTTAGCTTTGCAGTCTACCTCTAGTTGCTTCACAGAAATGGTATTCCCATTTCAGGCGGGATTTAGCTCTTTTTCTGCCAATCCAATGTGACAACACTGGCTGATCCGGTAGATACGAACGGCAACAGGGCCCCTTAACAGGCATATGAATAACTCCATAGCACACTATGCCCCAAAGTCCTTCCCCGCTCTTTCCTTGCATTGGCGCCCTCTTCTCCCTTGTTGCCTCTTCAGGGTAGCGGAACGGCCTCCCTCTTCGCTGCTGTCGGCCGCAAAAAAAAGTGTCCTAGGCAATGTCTACTCGACGGCAACGGTGTTCATTAACGTATTTAACAATGATGTCATTTTTATTGAAACAACTTTTTTAATTCTTTACATTTTTCTGTTACCTGCGGTAACACCAGCTACATGCACGCCACGCCTCTGCCTATAACTTAACATTTGTGGATGTATGCAGCAAGTTTATCATGTGCTGAAATCTCAGGAAGGCCACAGCGAAGGAAATAGTAAAGTGTTTTGAAGAGGGCTTTAATAAACATTATGTGATTCCTCGTAAGATTCTGACTGATAACGGTACGCAATTCCTAACAGAGTACTTCAAAGAATATGTAAAGTTTAAAGGAATTAAGATGGTTAATTTAACCAGGTATCATCCGAGCTCGAACCCTATAGAGAGGTACAATGGGGGAATAGTGAGGATTTTGAGAATGTTCTGCCACGATAAGCATACAAAGTGATCAACAGTGGTAAATAAGGCTATAAGATTGATCAATAACTCGATATCGGAGGAAGGAGTGAAGCTGAGCTAAGTAGAAGGGGAATACGATAGTGGATGTTGCTAATTAATATTCGCAATTAATTTGCACGTACTTAGAACTAATTTGCACGGGTGTTAATTAATTTGCATGTAATTAGAACTAATTAGCATGTACTTAGAATACTTTACATTTATGTATTTGCATGTTTATAACTTTTATGAATATATAATTATTTATTTTATGAAAAATATGTATATAAAAGGTAATTAGAGGTACTAAACGTTATGCATATGATTTTATATTCATTACTGCAAAGTATGTAATGTATAAAATGTTAATATTAATGTTTATAATATTGAAAATAAGAGTTTATGGTTTATGAACCGCTATGAAAGGTGTTAATGGTACGAAAGAAGAAGGTCCCGGTACTCGAACCCGCGATATGTAACGGTAATAAATGGTTAGGCCTATAGTGTACAATGTATGTAATAATGTATGTTATTATGGTATGAAAGACGATGGTACGTCACGCTAGACAGAATAATGTCTCTGTATCTGACCTCCGCTCTGAGGGTAGAGGAGAAAGGAATATGGGGGATGTGCGGTCAAGGTCAAATGACGTCAGAACGCCAGGACAAAGAAAGAACGCGAGAACCTAATTCACCAATCAGAGAACGCGTCGGTAGATTTTCAAAACCGTTTTTTTCCGAGGCTAATCTGAACGCAAGAACAGGGGAAAGGTATGCAATACTGTAGGGCAGGGGAGGGATTGAACCAGACAACAAAGGAAGTCCGGGAATGTGCAGCAAGGGTCAATTTTTTGAAACTGAGCGTCGCTTGCGTGCTAGAACAGGTTTCTGTCTAAGTAGGCCAAGGTTTTCTAGAACACTAGAACAAAGGATGTCTGAGAATGCGCGATGTAGGTCAAATCTTTGAAGCTATGCGTCGCTTGTAGAACCGGTTTCCGCCGCCAATTAATATTCCTCTCAGGGTTGCCCCAAGGCACAGGACGCTTTAGCGCGGGTTTTACCCTGGAACGCTTGCATGTCAGAACAGGTTTCTGTCTAAGTAAGCCAAGGTTACCGAGAACACAAGAAAAAAGAATTTTTGGATACCCAATTAGATTGGAGCGAGAACTTTAATTTGAAGAAGGAGAACGAAGCCGAAGGGTTTTAATTTGTACTAGGAAGAAGGGAGAGCTATCAGGGACTGGGCCTACAGTTTTCACTATTTGCTTTGATCACGGGGTAACGAACCTAGGACCCTTTGATTATTGATTTAGGTAGTAAATTTATGTTACTGTGTGCTATTTAACATATTATTGAGTTTATTTTTTACCAAACTTTGACTTTATGTCAAACATTTTCCCAGATTATCCTTATTTTTTCTCAAATAACACAATTCAATCTGTTCAGGAAAGACTTTTAGTTACATTTTCGACACACAAAGTGTGTGTTCTCAACTTCTATCTGTTTATTTCACAAGTTTAGGCTTATTATTACTCAAATAACACAATTTAATCTGTTCAGGAAAGATTTTTAGTTACATTTTCGACACACAAAGTGTGTGTTCTCAACTTTTATTTGTTTATTTCACAAATTTATACCTATTTTTACCAAAATAACACTATTTATACTATTCAGGAAAGACTTTTAGTTATATTTTCGACACACAAAGTGTGTGTTCTCAACTTCTATCTGTTTATTTCACATGTTTAGCCTAATATTTACTCAAATAACACGATTTGAACGTGTTTTTTTATTACATTTTGGACACACACGCACACACACACACACACACACGCATCCACACACACGCACACACACACACGCATCCACACACACGCGCACACACACACACACACACACACACACACACAGAGAGAGAGAGAGAGAGAGAGAGAGAGAGAGAGAGAGATTTTTTCCAAGTTTACAGGATTATTCTCTATTTACTCAAATAACACAATTTAGATGTGGTTTGAATTAAATTTTGTACACATGAAGTGTGTTTCGTCAAGTTTTACCCTTTTATTTTACAAGTTTAGGCTTAATATTACTCAAATAACACAATTTAATCCAGTCAGGAAGGATTTGTTATTATATTTTGGATGCAAAAAGAGATGTTTTCAACTTTTTTACTGATTTTTTCCAGGATATGTATTAATTTTTATTTATTTTGTTTTGTATCATATATACATTTACAAATTTTTAACTTAGAGTTTAGTATTTATTTAAATATTTTCAAAAACACTAAATAAAAAGTACTTTTAGCTGAAATGTAAGCCACAGAATATATTATTATTATTATTATTATTATTATTATTAGGGTTTACTGATTTCCACTATGCTATTTTTTGTTCTGTATTTCTATGTGTATTTATTTAGGTCAGGTTACGCCTGCTACGTAGGAAAGATTGTTTATTTTAGAGTTTGCTGAGTATTTTGTTACTCTTATACTAGGTAAAGTTTCCTAAATATATCAGGTAGGGCTCCATCCATATACTTTTGTTTTTGCTGTTTGGAGATGATGCGATCAGCATCACTCTCCATCTGCTTTTTATTTTATGTACCCAATATTATTTTGAGGCTTAGTGAATTCTAGAGCCTATTTATGCAGGAGAGAGGGCTTGAAAATTTTGATCTCAGATAACCCACAACTACTTGTCAGAGTATTTTAAAGGATATTTTATATTTATTATGTGCCACTAGACTATCAAAGCTTGCTTAACTTTTATGTCTGTAACGCTGTTATTGTATTTCTAGCTAAGGCTTACTGGATAAAGTACACGAAATGATTAACATTTCGACTATTTGACTTTATACAAGGCCAAATTTTTTAGTGTAACGAACATTATTGTGTGTCTATAAAGACTGAAATCCTTTTACCGAGGGGTCCACAACTGGACGCTTACCAACATTGTTCCTTTTTATATATAAAAAAATATATATATAACCATTTATCAATTTATTGACAATTCACAGGACAAGACGAAGTTCACAGACGACTGACTATATGGACCATAGGTCCACTTGCTAAACTTTTTTCTATGCTAGCAGAATAATTTAGCCTTATAGCCTTTTTCAAGGTATTTTTGAAGTATTACTGGTTTTTTGGGTGCATCAACATTTGGGTTATTTCCATTTGGTTTATTATACGAGGCTACAATCACTATCTGAACACTGAAATCCTCTGATTGAAACTAAAAGCTTAGGCTGTAACTAGGGACTTAGTATGTATATCGACAATTTATAGGACAACACGAACCTTACAAAGGATTATAGGTGACGTAGGACCACACGCCAGAGCTTTGTTAATCTGCAAGAAGCACTTACAGCTAATATTACGAGGAAATGAGGTTGATTTTTACTGTTTCACAAGAATGATATCTTTTATACACCCAATATTTGTTTGTTCAAGTAACTACTTGTACCAGAAGCACTTACAGGCCAACTCTAACTAGACTTCGACTTATTCTATATCAGGTGCTAAATTTATAAAGAACTATGATTGTGTATATTTCTGAGGAAGTACGCAAAAGCAGATTACCCGATTAAAGTATCTGAAAAACAGATTTTTCTATGCAAGTATATTTTTATTGACTGGATTATTTAACAGATCAAACAGGAAGACTGCAAAATTCATTAAATGTAGTTCTATAGTATAGGTGGTTTCAGAGATATAAAAAGAACAAATATAAGATTTCGTTTTTTGCTTCTGAGGCTAATCGCGACGCTAAGGGTAAATGGCGAGGAAATGTAACGGAGGAGAAACAGTCCCAAAAGTTATGGGCTGCATGTAAGTTAATACCACAGAGATATTACAGTAGGTGTAGGTTCTACCACCAGAACTTTTCTATTATAATAATACTGGTTATGCTGTACTGTTAGCTATAGATGCTGATATTTGAGAAACTTAAAAGCTTATTTGCAAAATTTTAGATAAATAATAATCTGTTAGACTGTAAACATATTTTATATCCATTCTGCAAAAGAACCGATGACAAAATTTAAAAATTGTAATCGCCCAGACAGGGACTCGAACCCTGGACAGCTAGGTTAAAAGCCTAACGCTATACCAACTAAGCTATCTGGGCACAAGGTATTATTTTCTTGAAAAGTTAGTTATGTTAAGAAATATATTGAAACACTTGAGAACACTCTTGGTCTGGTTCGACAGAGAAGGAGACACATTTCCAAATTTTTACAGACTGGGTGTATTTTTCCACTATATGTAATTCGAAACGCTAAAGTTCAGCTAGCTTCCAAAATTGAGGTAAAGATTGTGTTTGGCGAGATTAACAAGTTACAATTATATCCAGTTACGGACAAATAAAGCTAAAACTCTCAGATTTACTGTACTAGCCAAGTTTTAGTAACATTTTCTTTACTTTAGTACAAATAACAAAGAAATAGGTATATTTTATTTATAATTTGACAAAATGTACTAGTATTTAATTCATAAAGTTAGGTAAACAACATTATTTTTAAAAAATATTGTTACTGCCTTCAAATTTTATGTTTTTTAGCCACTAACAACTGGTTTACACTGTTTGGCATCCTTTAAATAGGAAAAGAAGGAATTATTTGTTTAGTATTTTTACTACTTTATATTTATTTAAGAAAACAATTCTACACTTTAACTTAACTTTAACAAATTGTCACTAATTTATATATCAAAGTTATGTTATTTAGAGTGTATGAAGGCGTATAAAGTTGATATTTGTACTTATCAGTTCAACTAACAATTATATTTTACACACAAATGATAATGTTTACAGTTAAATTACTTGAATCAGAGAATAATATTTTACAGTAATTGATTCATTCAGCTCTAGTCAGTACTTTTATGCATCAGAAAGTTTTCTTAATTTTCTATTACGCATGCCATTTTGGGCTATTCTTAAAATGTATTTCCAGGGCAAACTGGTTTAATTTTCTGCTTATAATGCAAAGTTGACAGTTTTCGCACAATGCATTGTACATTTGTTATATTCTCTACTTACAATCCAAATATTATGCTTATTTAATGTATAACTAACTAACTCTCTAGCCTTCTTAAACCCAAATGTTCATGGCTGCAGCAACACATCCCTTTCATCTGTTCCTGTCCTGAGCAAGATCTATATACTCCTTTCCTTCCCTACCAATTTCCTTTAGGTCCATCTCTACATTATCCCTCCATCTTTGTTTTGCTCTTCCTATTGGTCTTTTAACATCAGGTTTCCCAACAATAATCCTGTATACTCTTCTTTCCTCTCCCATTCGTACCACATAATCTACACACCTAAGTCTTCTTGATTTAATCATTCTAATAATATCTGGACATGAATACAAATTATGTACTTCTAAATTATGTAACCTTCTCCACTCATCAGTCTCCTCATCTGTTTTAGGTCCAAATATTTTCCTAGGGATCTTATTTTCAAATACTCTCAATTTATGTTCCTTTTTCAATGTAATGGACCAGGTTTATTTACTGTATTTAACTTTTATTTTTGTAATTAACAAAAATTAAAAGCTTATACTGTAGTTATTATATCTTTTTCTATCAGCTTATTTTGAAATTAATATTATTAGGTATAGTCTTTGATTTATAACTATATTGCTTTTTTATCAATTTATCTAAGAGTACACGCAGACAAACACATGTGTACACATTTTTATGTAAATAGATATGCCTTTTTTCAATATTTTAGTATGAGTTAGTTTAGTTGCAGGATTTTGTTGTCCAAGTATAGATGAGAACTGAGCTGGGAGACTGTTTTGAACCTTTTCATGAGAGTTTGCATGTGAACTGTATGCAACAGTACAGCATAACCAGTATTATTATGATAGAAAAGTTCTGGTGGTAGAACCTACACCTACTGTAATATCTCTGTGGTATTAACTTACATGCAGCCCATAACGTTTGGGACTGTTTCTCCTCCGTTACATTTCCTCGCCATTTACCCTTAGCGTCGCGATTAGCCTCAGAAGCAAAAAACGAAATCTTATATTTGTTCTTTTTATATCTCTGAAACCACCTATACTATAGAACTACATTTAATGAATTTTGCAGTCTTCCTGTTTGATCTGTTAAATAATCCAGTCAATAAAAATATACTTGCATAGAAAAATCTGTTTTTCAGATACTTTAATCGGGTAATCTGCTTTTGCGTACTTCCTCAGAAATATACACAATCATAGTTCTTTATAAATTTAGCACCTGATATAGAATAAGTCGAAGTCTAGTTAGAGTTGGCCTGTAAGTGCTTCTGGTACAAGTAGTTACTTGAACAAACAAATATTGGGTGTATAAAAGATATCATTCTTGTGAAACAGTAAAAATCAACCTCATTTCCTCGTAATATTAGCTGTAAGTGCTTCTTGCAGATTAACAAAGCTCTGGCGTGTGGTCCTACGTCACCTATAATCCTTTGTAAGGTTCGTGTTGTCCTATAAATTGTCGATATACATACTAAGTCCCTAGTTACAGCCTAAGCTTTTAGTTTCAATCAGAGGATTTCAGTGTTCAGATAGTGATTGTAGCCTCGTATAATAAACCAAATGGAAATAACCCAAATGTTGATGCACCCAAAAAACCAGTAATACTTCAAAAATACCTTGAAAAAGGCTATAAGGCTAAATTATTCTGCTAGCATAGAAAAAAGTTTAGCAAGTGGACCTATGGTCCATATAGTCAGTCGTCTGTGAACTTCGTCTTGTCCTGTGAATTGTCAATAAATTGATAAATGGTTATATATATATTTTTTTTATATATAAAAAGGAACAATGTTGGTAAGCGTCCAGTTGTGGACCCCTCGGTAAAAGGATTTCAGTCTTTATAGACACACAATAATGTTCGTTACACTAAAAAATTTGGCCTTGTATAAAGTCAAATAGTCGAAATGTTAAACATTTCGTGTACTTTATCCAGTAAGCCTTAGCTAGAAATACAATAACAGCGTTACAGACATAAAAGTTAAGCAAGCTTTGATAGTCTAGTGGCACATAATAAATATAAAATATCCTTTAAAATACTCTGACAAGTAGTTGTGGGTTATCTGAGATCAAAATTTTCAAGCCCTCTCTCCTGCATAAATAGGCTCTAGAATTCACTAAGCCTCAAAATAATATTGGGTACATAAAATAAAAAGCAGATGGAGAGTGATGCTGATCGCATCATCTCCAAACAGCAAAAACAAAAGTATATGGATGGAGCCCTACCTGATATATTTAGGAAACTTTACCTAGTATAAGAGTAACAAAATACTCAGCAAACTCTAAAATAAACAATCTTTCCTACGTAGCAGGCGTAACCTGACCTAAATAAATACACATAGAAATACAGAACAAAAAATAGCATAGTGGAAATCAGTAAACCCTAATAATAATAATAATAATAATAATAATATATTCTGTGGCTTACATTTCAGCTAAAAGTACTTTTTATTTAGTGTTTTTGAAAATATTTAAATAAATACTAAACTCTAAGTTAAAAATTTGTAAATGTATATATGATACAAAACAAAATAAATAAAAATTAATACATATCCTGGAAAAAATCAGTAAAAAAGTTGAAAACATCTCTTTTTGCATCCAAAATATAATAACAAATCCTTCCTGACTGGATTAAATTGTGTTATTTGAGTAATATTAAGCCTAAACTTGTAAAATAAAAGGGTAAAACTTGACGAAACACACTTCATGTGTACAAAATTTAATTCAAACCACATCTAAATTGTGTTATTTGAGTAAATAGAGAATAATCCTGTAAACTTGGAAAAAATCTCTCTCTCTCTCTCTCTCTCTCTCTCTCTCTCTCTCTCTCTCTCTCTGTGTGTGTGTGTGTGTGTGTGTGTGCGCGTGTGTGTGGATGCGTGTGTGTGTGTGCGTGTGTGTGGATGCGTGTGTGTGTGTGTGTGTGCGTGTGTGTCCAAAATGTAATAAAAAAACACGTTCAAATCGTGTTATTTGAGTAAGTATTAGGCTAATCTTGTGAAATAAACAGATAGAAGTTGAGAACACACACTTTGTGTGTCGAAAATATAACTAAAAGTCTTTCCTGAACAGATTAAATTGTGTTATTTGAGTAATAATAAGCCTAAACTTGTGAAATAAACAGATAGAAGTTGAGAACACACACTTTGTGTGTCGAAAATGTAACTAAAAGTCTTTCCTGAACAGATTGAATTGTGTTATTTGAGAAAAAATAAGGATAATCTGGGAAAATGTTTGACATAAAGTCAAAGTTTGGTAAAAAATAAACTCAATAATATGTTAAATAGCACACAGTAACATAAATTTACTACCTAAATCAATAATCAAAGGGTCCTAGGTTCGTTACCCCGTGATCAAAGCAAATAGTGAAAACTGTAGGCCCAGTCCCTGATAGCTCTCCCTTCTTCCTAGTACAAATTAAAACCCTTCGGCTTCGTTCTCCTTCTTCAAATTAAAGTTCTCGCTCCAATCTAATTGGGTATCCAAAAATTCTTTTTTCTTGTGTTCTCGGTAACCTTGGCTTACTTAGACAGAAACCTGTTCTGACATGCAAGCGTTCCAGGGTAAAACCCGCGCTAAAGCGTCCTGTGCCTTGGGGCAACCCTGAGAGGAATATTAATTGGCGGCGGAAACCGGTTCTACAAGCGACGCATAGCTTCAAAGATTTGACCTACATCGCGCATTCTCAGACATCCTTTGTTCTAGTGTTCTAGAAAACCTTGGCCTACTTAGACAGAAACATGTTCTAGCACGCAAGCGACGCACAGTTTCAAAAAATTGACGCTTGCTGCGCATTCCCGGACTTCCTTTGTTGTCTGGTTCAATCCCTCCCCTGCCCTACAGTATTGCATACCTTTCCCCTGTTCTTGCGTTCAGATTAGCCTTGGAGAAAACCGGTTTTGAAAATCTACCGACGCGTTCTGATTGGTGAATTAGGTTCTCGCGTTCTTTCTTTGTCCTGGCGTTCTGACGTCATTTGACCTTGACTGCACATCCCCCATATTCCTTTCTCCTCTACCCTCAGAGCGGAGGTCAGATACAGAGACATTATTCTGTCTAGCGTGACGTACCATCGTCTTTCATACCATAATAACATACATTATTACATACATTGTACACTATAGGCCTAACCATTTATTACCGTTACATATCGCGGGTTCGAGTACCGGGACCGTCTTCTTTCGTACCATTAACACCTTTCATAGCGGTTCATAAACCATAAACTCTTATTTTCAATATTATAAACATTAATATTAACATTTTATACATTACATACTTTGCAGTAATGAATATAAAATCATATGCATAACGTTTAGTACCTCTAATTACCTTTTATATACATATTTTTCATAAAATAAATAATTATATACTCATAAATGTTATAAACATGCAAATACGTAAATGTAAAGTATTCTAAGTACATGCTAATTAGTTCTAATTACATGCAAATTAATTAACACCCGTGCAAATTAGTTCTAAGTACGTGCAAATTAATTGCGAATATTAATTAGCAACATCCACTATCGTATTCCCCTTCTACTGAGCTATATTTAGGGTACATGGAAGAACTTAATGTACTTCAAGATTTCGATTGTCCCCAAGATGCAGTAACAAAAGACGAGATAAAGGAAGTGTTAATAAGCATATACACTAAGAGAACAAAGAAGGAGGGGAAGGAGAATGAGAATGGCATGAAGATAAGAATAAAGAAAGGGGATTTAGTTTTCTGCAAGACACATCCAGTAAGTAAAGCCTCTGAAAGAGCGATTTAGAAATATATTTTCGTATAGGAGGGACCCTATGAAGTTACGAATATATTTCGAAATACTGTGTTGATAAGACATGTAGAAACGAAAATAGAAAGAAGAGAGAATCTGGATGACGTCAGAAGGTATAATTGTACAGAAGAAAGGACAGGAAGCATCACAAATAGAAAAATGAACCCGTAAGAAGATTCGGAATTGATGACAGAATTTTTTTTCTAATTACAAAATGATTTTTATAATAGAAAAACAAATATCCCGAGGAGGGAGATATTGTGTTACGTGCCTAGTTGACCGGACCAAATCATTTACATGGAATGAACTAGTTAGCGGAAGCGACAACAGGTGGCAGCGCGACAGAAAAATGGAAAGAAAGTTGATTAACGAAATCGGAGGAGAGAAAAGATGATTGTATTGATTAAAACAAACAAAAGATAAATCAATACGGATTAAAATATTGTATACAAAGGATAGTAAACATAAATTGAAAAGAAAATTATAATGCTTAATAATATACACATACAGGGTGGTCCATGTATATCTTGTTACCCCATACTTTTACATAACTTGATAATAATACAATATAATGAAGTGTAAGGTAGCCATTCATTCCATATGTCGTGTGACACCAACAATTTTACATAATTTTATATTATGATAATAACAATATAACAATTTGTAAGACGTATGGATTCAGCGTCAACCAGGATGTTGTTCATGCATCCAAAAGGTCAGGATGACCACCATTTTTTTCATGGCACAAAATGACACGGAGCCATGACTTGTGTGAGAATTTACGAAGCAAATTTTTCGTGATTGTTCTCTGAAAGGCTGCCCTAATAGCGTCCTTTAATTGTTCTGTTGTTTGGTATCGTTGTTGTGATACCTTTTCCTTAATAATGCCCCAGAGGGCATTGTCAGAAGACGAGAGATCAGGGCTTCTGGGAGGCCAATCCAGAGGCGCCGGATGATGTACCGATCCGCGTCCTATCCACCTAGTGGGAAACACTTCACTTAAATATTCCCTGATAGCGATGGCATAGTGGGGTGGTGCTCTATCCTGTTGAAACCAGGAACGTCCCAGGAGATTCAATCTTTGGAGCTGTGGAACAAAAAATGCCCATAACATCGCGAGATAGGAGTGTTGATTGACTACGCCATCGAAGAAATAGGGACTTATCAAGTGTTTAGCGGACATAGCAACCCAGAGCATCATATGTGGGGGGGTTGTTTTCCAGCTCTTCGTAATAATGCGGATTTTCCTTGGACCAGAAATACACATTCCTGGCACGTTCACTTCGATATATTGCGCATTCATCGGAGAAGAAAAAGTCAGCCCGCTGCGGGAGTGTCGGAAATACCTCCAATATTCTTCCACATGCTGCATGTCGTCTACGCATGTCATCATCACTGAGCTCGTTGACGCTTGCTGGTTTGAAGGATTTCAATCCAAGATCCTTCTTCATGTGTCGTAACATTGTCGTTTTCGGGATTCCAAGTTCAGCAGACCGTTTGCGCAGTGACTTCTGTGGTGACCGAAGCACAGATGCCTCCACTCCTGCATATGTGTTCTGTCTTTTGGTTGGTGCACCAGGCCTCGGTTTGTCTTTGATACATCCCAACATAAACAGTTTCTTTTCCCAACGCAGTATCGTCACTTTTGGTGGTGCATTTTTTTTTTTTTTTTGGAATCGTCTTGTGAAATCTCGTTGCACATCCTCCATGGTCTTGCCGGTATGTGGACGTTCATGGGCCCAAACACTGACAAGGCGCTCTTCTACATTGTAGGAGCTTGTGTCAGCCATCTCTGCAAAAGAAACACTGAATCAGAGATAACAAGATATTCGGGGGGGGGAGGGGTAACAAGACATATGGACCACCATATAGATTGAATGTATATCAAAGTAAGGAATTCGGGTAGTCATTTTAAAACTGTGTGTGTCTCTTTTACCGAATTTGTTTTCTTCGGTTACCTCTGGTGAGGAGTATATCGCTAGCTTTTGGTCGATTTGTCCTTGGTGGCGCTATAGTTATCTTTAGCCGCCCCAAAGAACTATTAGGGCCTCTCCCATGGCGCAGTGGTAGCGTCCTTGTCTTGTAATCGAGGGGTCCCGGGTTCGATACCCGGTGGAGGCACAAGTGGTTCGGATTCCACTTTAAACTGTAGGTTCAGTCCCGATTAGCCTTACTGTGCATAAAGTGGACTTAAAACAGCAACTCAAACCAAACCAAAGCACTATTGTTCTTCTAGCTATTTTAGACGCACTGGGCCACAGGTAGCGCCTTTCTTTAGCGATCGTGGGTTTTCGCTTTTGGTTTGGTATAGGAGGTGGCAGCATATCCAGATTTGTCGCCCCTGAATATATTTTAACTTTGTTCAGGGTCTCTACGCATAAGAAGGAAGAGACAGAAGAAATAAATGATTGCAGTAAATAGAAGTAGATGATCCATTCTCCAGAAGACATAGAAGAAATAGATGATCGCATTAAATAGAAGAAATAAGAAAAAGATCCATTCTTCATAATAGATAGAAGAAAATAGATGACTGCAGAAATAAGAAGTAGATGATACATTCTTCAGAAGAGATAGAAGAATTAGAAGATTGCATTAAATAGAAGAAATAAGAAGTAGATGCTCCATTCTTCAGAAGATATAGAAGAACGAAAAAGAAGGTGAAAAATTTCCCATCCAGGGAAGAAAGAAGAAGGCAGCCAAGTTACTAGAAGAAGAAAGAAGAAGAAGCCAATTTATCTTCCATCTAAGAAGAATCTAACCTCTGTGTGTATATATATATATAATATATATAATCTCTGTAAACTGTGAAGATTTTCAGAATATAGATCCTCATTTCTTATATCCCTTGGCATATATATGCTTTTTGATTTACATTCTTAAAGAAAGAACCTATTACCCTGAATATTGCAGCCGTCGTATATTAATTTAAGCAGTTCACACAAGGCACGTAGCAATGTACAGTCAACAGCAAAGATAATGGTAGGCAAATTGGGCAGAGCTATTTTCATTACTTTTTTTTATTTCTACATCCTGTGTTGTTTTAAGGAATGAAACTACGTTAGTTCGAAGCGGGCATTGCCCTCTGCTTATTGATGTCATTGTTTCAATTCATTATCATCACACTGTGCAATACAGATAGAATGAAAATGGTAATGGAAAATTCGTCTCCTGTTTATTTTGCTGGTGGGTGTACAATATCTATCAAAGTGGCAATTTTTCTCTATCACAATTCCCTTTTGTTCTCTTGTTACTGAATTTTAATACTACTGAATTTACATTGTCTCATATAAAATTATATTTTCACATGATTTGATTTGATTTTTGTTACTTAACGTCGCTTTTCTTCCACTTTTAGCTACTCGCGACGATGAGGATGAGTGGTGATATGATGAAATTACGAGGGGACGCTCACAAAAGAACAACCATGTGCAAGCTGGGATTAGAACCTACAATTAGGCCCACTTAAACTTCATCATGATTTTATTCTATAATTAAACTAAAATCGTATTTTAACTATTTTTGATTGAAATATGTGGTGCTTTGTTTAGAATATGATTAATAATTTTGGATATTTTTAAGTGTGTCAAAACAATCTCAGAAGTCAAGGAAAATCAAATTGGTTGCTTAATTGGAAGCATCAGCCTATAAATTCGTAATAAACCGCAGAAAACAATTGTTTTTTCTGGCACAGGACCCCCTAAAACGCGGGGCATCGGGCCAAAACCTGACTTTCTCCTTCCTAGGGTCGGCTCTGGTTGTATAATATTGCACTTAAAGAAAATACTCAAGTTATTATTGAGTTGCGAAATTTAGATTTGGTTTGCAAATTATTATTTTCCTTCCCGTATAATAATCCCATCTGAAATTTTTCACTGCCAGATTCTATCAAATATTTTAATAATAAGATATTGGAAGTAGAAGTGTATTGAAACAAAATTTACTAGTTGCGTCTTAATGACAAATATGTTTAACACTAAATATTGACATCTACATTGTTACATATACGTAGAACACTGGTCTTTAAAAAAAAAACGAATTGATAATGGTACTATCCTACGAGTGCATAAAACCTTGTTAACATTGCAAAGTATAAATCTCTAGAGTGAGAACATGTTTAAAAAATATTTCTCGAAAGTTCCAGGTAAACGTTAATAAAGAGACAACCAATGACATTGATTTAAATATATATATATACTCCTGTATAGTTCTGTGTTCAGTGGCATATTTTGCAAAACGTTTAACATTCGTCACAGGAATAGAGTTCAGTTACAAAGAACTCACTAATTGTAACACATTTTGTGTAAGAAAGTTCTCCTTGTTAATTTATGTGCAGTCAATATCTAATTCGATATGACAATTAGAATATTGAGCATATCTCCTTGTATAAATTTATTCTCTCAGTATCTATTTCGATATGACAATTAGTATATTGAGTATACTATCTTCTTGTATAAATTTATTCTCTGCTTTAATAAAATGGTTAAAGTTAAGTAAAAATTCACAAATCTTGAAATTTCTACACTAATAAAATATTAAGAGCAACAAGAACTAAATGATCTAAATGATATTCAAATCTTAGAGCCACCTAGCGTTCAACCAGGTAGACCTGCATTTGAATTTTTGAGCCACACTTCTGCAGATCTGATTAGGAAGAGGGCCATTAAGTTTTCCCTCCACGATACACTATACTAGTTTTTTTTCACATGAAGGAATCTAACGAGCAACAAAAATTGAATAAATGAAGTAGTAATAATAATATTGTTACATTTTATCTACACTTTGATGATTGCTATAAAAATCGTAAAGTACAATTTTTGAACTTCTCTAAAACATTGGTCATGCAGTCTACCTCGTATCCTATTCGCTACAAAGGAATACTGTTGCACTACAGACATTGCAGATTTTTTTGCAAAATATTGTGTGCATTGTTAGGATTTTTTAAAATTATTTGTCGAAAACCCTCGACAAAATATGAACCCCTTGATTATTGAATAATTTCTCTGATTACAGTGTCAATAATTACGCGAAAGACCCGGGTTCGAATCCCGGAGCAGGTGATGCGGACTAGGACTTCTTTTCCAGTCCTATTCCTGAGCGGCTCTGAGGCCCACCCAACCTCGTAAATGGGTACCTGGGGGGTAAAGGCGGCTGGGTGTGATGCTGATCACATCATCCCAACTCAAGATCAAGAATATGTGGAGCTTTATACCTCAAGGGACGCCGAAACGGGGGTGGCCGGGGGAGCACGGACCCCCCAAACTTCACTTGGGCTCCCCTTGTAAGGAGACCAATGAAAAAGTTTCAACATTTTGGAAAAACATATTATTTATGTGATGAAAATTTCATAAACTAATTGCGGAATGAACGTGAGAACCATTTATGTCCTTATTTCATCAGATTTCTAATTCGAATTGAATTATTTCTTCTATTCATAATTATAAAACTTTTGCATGCAGGGATTTTGCATACAAATAAGCGGGAAATTACGCAGGATTCTCTTCTGAAATGGGCATATATCAACCAGCCGAGTCTTTATAGTGTTCAGAATGCCTGTGCGTTTACCCCATTTCACTATTACTTATGGTCGAGAAAGGGAACGAAAGGTTCTAAAATTGTTTTCAAAAACGTGCAAAGAAAGGTGCTGATGAAATGCTCTCTTTTTCTGTGCATTATATATATAATGCGCGCGGACCGCATAGAGAACTGTTGATCTGCCGAATAGGTTTCGTTGAAGTTCGTGTTTTCTTTCACGGGTTTTGCTACATTTTCTTGGGAACTATTGGGGCTGCAATGATTATATTATACCATTTTATAGCTCTCGTTTTGGTCTACAAAATGAGACTATAGGATTTTATGTAGCTGCTCAAGAAGAGTGAAAATCATTTATTTTTCCGTCCAATTTTTTAACAAAAGATGAAACAGATGGAAGGAAAAAGGTGCTGAAACATTAAAGTGGGGATAAAAGGGGTAAAAGGTGCAACAAAGTGTGTTCATTTTACTTATTTCATGCCCTAAAATACATCTCATACGAAAACAACCTTAAAATCCGTTACCTAGCAAATACAATTTTGAAAGGTTTTCCTCAAGTGTGTCCCTACTACTGAAATGAAAAAGGCTTGCCAGTTTAAACGGAAAAAGTCTGTATTTATGCCTTGCTTAGATTTGGGTCCCACCAAATATCGGAAGAGATCGGCGCCTATGCCTTCGCATCACCCCATATGCCTTCATGGCATGTGTGCACACGCACAGGAGTACCTTTATCATGATTAAGTTTGTTACCGGCTCGTTGGCCTACTTTCGGACTCGCCACCGAAGTTCCGTGTTCGAATCCCGGCCTGAGGATAAGTGCAATTTCTGAGTGCCCCTTCATAAATGTTATCTTCTCATTACCCATCTTCATCGCTACGATTAGCCAAAACTGGCAGAAAAACTAGGTTAAAAAACACAAAAAGAAAAAAGAAACCATTTAAGTTTCATAAAGGGGATTTTTGTATGATGTTTACATTACGGAACAAAGGTTCATTTATGACTGGTACGTAACCAACTGCAGGATCTACAGTACCCCTATCGCCGCTACCCATACAGCACAACATGGTTTCAGATATGTTACGGATACGTAACTCGTGAAACATTGTAACATTGCAGCAATATTGCGAAACATTACTGTGATGTTTCAGATATGTTTCAGCAATGTGAAATGTCCGCGAATCTAACATAACATTCGTAATGTTACAGAAACATGTCAGTGCAACATTACAAAAACGTGTCAATGTAACATTGCAGAAACATGTCAGTGTAACATTACAAATACATTTCCGTAAGGTTTTGTGATATTTCAGCTACGTTACAGTGATATAATTTTACATTACGGTTATATTGAATGGAATCAATACTGTATTCACGAGTAAAATATTTAAGGGGGCCTATTGGGGTTAAGCCCCTTTATTTCAATATTTATTTGTAAATCATTTCCTGAAAATAAAATTCACAATGTTTGATACCTAATTACGAATGATATTTATTTTACCTCTCCTCAAATGACCACGTACCTCAATTGCTACAATTATTCTCGAGGGGGGGAAAACTGCATAAAAGTACGAAATACACATTCATTCACACCAGACAAAAGTTACAACTAAAAAAAAGAAAAATACTCGTATTCGCCACCAAATCCTAACCTACCTTCAAATGTGTGTAAAGTTTTACATGCAATAATAAGCTCTCCGTGGTTTTTTGTACCCTGTCACAAAGAAGGTGGGATTTGAGTGATGTGATCAGCATAATGCTCCCGTCCCCTCTACTAATAGATGAGAGGCTGGAAGCATTTTAGTGTTGTATGAAATTCATTCATGATTCTATGAGTCACGGTCATCTGAAAATTCTACTCTAATATCTCTGTATGAATAAAAACATTTTTCCTGGACAGAATGTTCCACATGTATGGTTTTCAACCTATATGGTGTTTGAACTTTCAGAATTACACAGCAATATTCCAAATTAATTTCAAACATCACAAATTGAGCATATGTCTTCAAATATAACTTTCGGATACTAAAATTTACTATGACATTCTCACCTTTTACGTATCTCAAATAAAAATTCAAAATGAATGTAATAATATCCTATATACTTACATAATTGGAGAAATGTAGACACACTTTGACCACAAAATAAATTCAGTAAATGAACCAGTAACCACAACTGGGAAATAAATATTAATTCACAAGTGCAAAGTGGAGACAAGCTAAACTTTAGCAATTTTTAGGCAGTAACAATACGAATAATATAATTCAATAATAACTACAAAATTATAAATAAATGAAAAGTTTTGGCATTCTCTATAATATTAAATGTGCAATGTGTATCAGAGGTTGTAGTTACTAGTTAGAAAAATTAATTCTCTTAATGTTACTTGTGAGCAATTTCCATTGAATTATTACTTCAAAGATATAATTATATGTTCTCATTTCTATTATTTTTTAATCATTTATATTTCACCCATGTTTGACTTTCAACGTTGTTATGGTGGTTAGGATGGATTGGTCAGTTTCAGAATACACTGAGAAATTGAATTAAGCTCCTTGTAATAAAGGGATTTCTAGTTCGAAACTCTGATAGAGGCACATTGCAGTGATACGGATCCCATTTTGAATTGTAGGTCTAGTCCCGATTAGCCTATTTGTGCATAAAGTGGACTTAAAACATCAATTCAAAGAACCAAATAAATATAAATAAGCATACTTTGATACATTTTCTTTACAACCGCGAGTGATCAGACACTATCCATGTCACCATTGAACTCTAAAAATTGGACATGCATCACTTAAAAGAAAAATTATTATACGTAAAAATAATATTTTTTCATAAAATATATTCTTTATTTGTCTAAATTTGTCAAAATACAATTGCTTCTATTCTGTTAAGAAGTATTTCATTGCAGGTTCTCCGCTATAACCTCTTGTTGAAGTGCAGTAACATTCTTAGCCTTGAAGAAAATTGCAAATCAACATCAAGAATTTACATTCTTCATGTCAGCACCATTCAGTTTTTTTATAAAAGTAGTCTTGGACAATGCCGTAAAACCGATTGAATTTTGGCAAAACAGTAGTGTTATTTGTGGTACTACTGGGACAAAAATCATACAAATGAAGAGCTCATATGATCAAACAGACAGATTTGGCTATACTTAAAACTATGTCAAGATGCCCATATGCCCTAATTGCCCAAGTGTGGCACACAGTTAATCTAAAGAATCTTGAGCCCTAGTGTACAAATGAAGAATTACACAGTGTACAAATGAAGAGCTCATATGATCAAACAGACAGATTTGGCTATACTTAAAACAATGTCAAGATGCCCAAATGGCTCAATTGGCCAAGTGTGGCACACAGTTAATCTAAAGAATCTTGAGCCCTAGTGTACAAATGAAGAAGCCTCAACAGATTGATTTGGCCATTTGTGCAAAAGCTACATCTGTGAGATTGTTGTCCATAAGCCTGTCAAAAATATGCCCCTCTTGATATTGTTTTGGCCATACTTAAAACTAAGCCAAAAATGCTCATATCAGCTTATTGCCTCTAGTGTAATACTTGACAGTCAGTTCAGAGTATTAATATGTTAACCCGAATATTTTAATTGGGCACCAGGCCCAACTTGTGCATTATGCAGAAGCCTTCTAGAATTGCTCTGTGACTCTCTCATTTCTTACATCATAAATATATGATTTTTCACCTATGAGAATAACACTACATATGGTGTCATCAGGGAGTGTATCATCGAATTCACAGATAATTTTAATGTTTGTCCTGTCATTAACCACAACTTGTTTCCTTTTTGAGGTGTTGATGACAAACATGGGTCTCTGTGCTTTGAATTCATCTGGTGAGTAATACATGTCAGTATTGCCAGTTGTGACCCTTTTGTATGCTGTAAATGCTTCATATAATTTAAGAAAATCATCCTTGGACATGTCTAAATTATAATTTTCTCTGGGGAACACCTCATTTCTGCCATTTTTAAGATATATGTTCTTGATGTTGCAGCTATCAAACTTACTTGAATTTTTTTCCTGATTATTGTGTCTTCCAGTCTGAAACAGTACCACCACAAAATCCGGCATGTCATATTGTATACTGGAGAATGAATTTGTAGCATCAAACTCATAATAGCTACCAGTGGCAGGCTTTTGCACACATTGATATGTATAAAATTGTAAAGGCACCTGTGGATTTTTTAGGATATTTGCTTTGTATTTAAGAGCATAGCAGGCTTCATATTCAACAACTGGCATTCTTAGTTCCATAGTCTGAATAAGGCACTTGCCCTCATCAGGTAGGGTATTAGGCAGAGCTGCCCCAGTAGAATTTAATGTACTGTACCTCATCAAAGCATTATTATCATTGGCAGCTCTTCTAAATGTAATTCTTAAACCACCCTTCCACATAATATCTTTGTAATCTGAGAAGAATCCTGGCAACAGGCGCATAGGAAACAGCACTGTGTGGTTCTTGCTTAATATTTTGTCACCAGCCTCAAATCCACCCATTTTGTAGTAAGAAGCCTCGGTTTTGGATAATTTTAATGTGGCCAAAGCTGTAGAGGTAATGCCAGGGTAATCTACTCTGTTTATAACAACACCATGTCTTCTGATCTCAATTTCAGAGAACAGATGTGGCACAAAATTGTCTACCAATCTTATATTTGAATTTGCCGGATAATCTGTACCATCGAGCTTTACAACATCAAATTTGATGTATAGATCTGCTCTGTGAGGGTGTATAAAGCCATCTCCTACATCAAGATCAAACTCAATCTCTGTGTTGGGTTGATTTAAATTTGCAAATGTCCTCCTGTTTGGGGGGAATGATTGTAGCTCATAACTCTCAATATTTTCCATTTTTTTATTTTTTTTTAATTTAAATATTAATTTATATGATAGCAGTTGTTGTGGCTCCAGCAAAATCAACCAATTCTTCTTTTTCATTAGTGACCATCAACTCAATGTAATCTATTCTATTATGGCACACAGGAAAATATAATGTTGGTGATGGAGTGTAGATGATCGGTTCCATTCTATGGCTAAGATTTTAGGTATATTAATAGCAGTGTGTTTGATGGGCTGGTTCAAGTTTTGTGTTGTTCTCAAAACCTAACAGCTCTCCTATAGTACCCAGATCCACTGTTTCTGTAGCAGACACAATCTCTACTCTGTGAGTGACAGAATTTTGAGTTAACACTATACCTCTGGGTAACTGAGCATTTAAAGTAGATAGATTATATTGCCCTGGAGTGATGACAATTTTTTGATCACCAACTGTGATTGTGTTGTTGTGGTGTGTAATATTGGGGATCAAGTACATACCATAAAATGCTCTGAGAGCTATTGTTTTGGGATATACTATATCATCATGTAATCTGAGCTTCAATATTGAATTCTGGCTGGTGAGATGGAATACCCCCATGATGTTTCAGATACCACAGGGCCTTTTGAAAATCTTCAATTGATGGTTTATTTATTTGAGACAGATATCTAAGAACAGATAAACACAGATGCCACAATTAACATCTTTGAAATTTTGAACACGGGCATTATTGTAATAAAGATTAGCTGATTTTAGATATTTTACTAAATTTTCAGGTGAACACCTCCAAATGAATCAAATACAAATGCCTCATCTTTTAAATATTTAAGATAACAGATCCAGTGGGTACCCTGATTTTTGCACTTATCCAAATTAACTATGCCACACTCTTTGTTGAGTGGTTGTTCTGGTAAAGAATCAGACATGTACACACCTCTAAAATTTTTGATGCCCAGTGGCTTGATTAAAGCTTCAAAATCTTGGTTTGTAAGCGGCTCTTGTTTTTTTAAACTTATTCATGGCTCTCTTAACACCTTTGCCTTTTTCTCTATGGCCAGATTATGGCGCTTCAATTCATCTAATTCTGCCTTATTCTTCTCGGCATCTATTACTGTTTTTGCTATAGCAGCTGATCCCCCAGCCAAGCTCCCAACAGCCCCCAAAGCTGCTAAGATGGCCGGGATAGTAAATATAAAGCCCCCCACATGTGATTTTTTTCTAGATTGCTGTAATTTTTTTAATTGAGGGGTACTAAGTAATAATTTCATACCATGGCCCTTGGCAAGACAAGATTTTTTTTCTTGCGCTGCTTTTTAGTTAAAAGACTATCAATAGTTTTAAGAGATTTAAGACCTGCATAAGGTATCTGATACATAACACCCTTGGCCTTCATTGTAGGTTTATTATATATATATTCTGGGATTACATAGCTTAATTAAGTGGCTTAATTTATCACAACCCCCACCCCAGTTTTTTTTTGTGTTCATAGCTATGGTGGTACCCAATGCTGCTATTCTTTCACTTAAAGAAGCATCTTTGCTTACAAATCTACCAAATGCAGCCTCTTCTAATTTTTTGTCTGCCACATGTCTCTTGTCAAGATCAGAATGTGTGTTGTATGCTATGTCATGGACTCTACAAGCAGCATCTAGGGGATTAACACCAGGGTTACCTCTGTTTAATCTATGGTCCAATTTTGTGCCTGGACCACAATACTGATAGCCTGGAATGTGTAGTTCAAATGGCAGCTTGTTTATGATGTCATTAACCAGCCCCCGACCCTCAGAGATATTCCAAAATTTAGGTGGTAGAGTATTAATAATTTTTATAAGATATCCAATCCCCTTAGTGTCATTAACTATAAAATTAGACAATTTGGTGCTTATCATGTCCATAATTCCAACCTTTTCATTGCAAAAATTGTGGTTGCCAGCATTTTCCTCCCCAGCTATCACCAGCAACCTATCTACAAGTTTCCTGACATCATCAACCCACACAAATTCTTTAGGCAGGGTGTTGTATTGTTTGATCCCACTACCTGTCTTAATTTGTGACCATATGGGCTTGATTAAGTTGTTGTATTTTGCTCCACTGCTAGACTTCACTCTTTTTTGTGTGGGATCATTGTTCTGGTATAGAGCATCTGATTTTATTAATATTTCTTTGTAATGCTCATAATCTTGATCTGTATAGCTGCCAGGTCTCTTCCTAGTCATCAGTTCCCACAATCCAGGTGTGCCAGAGTACTTAACAAAACCACCTCTCTCTCCAAGATGAGATTCTGAATATACAATTAGATCATCTCCCATAAATGTTACTCTGAAATTGCCAATTCTATGTATGATGCTACCATCATGCTCTGTGTCAGCATATAAGCCAAAAACCTCATCTTTGTTGTCTTTAGGTGTGCTTAAATATTTTTGAGCAAGAAGACCCAATTCAATAGGATCCTGACTAGCTTCAATTCTTCGAGGAGGAACAGGACTAGGTGTATGAATACTAGAAAGTGGGGTGATTGGATAATCTTATATGTTCCTAGCAGCTACAGGTACAAGCTCTGTGATCAAATTTTGATTTTGCTCTGTAACAGTTTTGATATTTTTACCTAATTCACTAATAGCATCAATAATGGGCTGTTCTGTTTGCTTGTGTTGTTCATAGATTCCTCGCTTCTCTGATTTCCATCCCTTAAATCTTTTTACAAGATAATCTCTTAATTTAAGATCATCAATGATTGGCCTTTTCATGGTTATTTATATATGTTTCAATGTCTAGAAAATTGTTGATTTTATTTCTGTATTTACCACTATTGGGTTTCCTTGACATATCAATTGTGACAAATCCATAGCTGTCCTGATTCCAGCACCTACTGCAAAACTTAGAAAAAATATTGTAGCTCAAGTCCCCACCTACATATTCATCATGTATGTGTTTGAGGTTGGTATGATCTTGATGAAACACACATATAAAATTGCTGTTGTCTCGGATCAGCTGCTTTGGAATTTTAGAAAAAGTCTGTGCCAGGTAGAAGCAATCTATGTTTTTGTGTCGGCCCTGTGTAAAAAAATGTCTAACCTTGTTTTGATTATCCAGTATAATGTCATCAAACACAACAACAGAGTTATCAAGACAATCATGGAGTGGCTTAACATCTGGTTCAAAAGTGGCTATATCCAGTCCATCATATAGCTTCATTAGCTGCTGATATTTTAATTGTTCCAAGCTCTTAGAGAAGACATACAAGTGCCTGTTTTTCCAGTCTAACCAGTTGGGTGCCAATAAAAAATTATCAATCATTAGTGTAGTTTTACCACAAGCCGATGGCCCAACAATAAGACATCTAATATTATCAGGCAGCAGCTGGCCATTTCTCTTATTCTGCTGTTCAGGCTCTGGCAGTCTCTTTATAACATCCCAGGTGTTCATAGTATCACTCTGTCTGCCTCGATCCAGCTGTGTTCTGGGAGACCTAGCCATTTCACCAGTATCTTGTTGCCTTTTCTGCGGATGATTTTTTCTATGAGATATGTGTCAGGCTGCTGAGTTCTTCTTCATAAAACCTGCCTTTGAGAATTTCGCCTCGGTGGTCTTTTATTATATATGTGTTAGGGGTCTCAGTTTAACTTGAACCACTGTAAATAATTCAGTGCTCCAGTTTCTGGTAAAGCCTCTCTTGAATATGTGCTTATATTTGCTGATTCTTACTTGATCACCAACCTTGTATTTGGCTTTTCTTGTTGTTGGCTGGTATCTAGGATAATAAACAGTACTGATCAATTTTTGCTCATCAGATGAAGTTACTTCAGAGGGTTTCATGTTGATTGTGGAATGGACCGAGTTGTTATATCTATGTAAAAGTTCTGGTAGGATTGTAAGCCATTTATAATTACCTTGGAAGGTGAATTGTTTATACATATGATTTTTTAGGGTTTTGTTGAATCTTTCTACAATAGAGGCCTTGAGATCACTGTAACTCGAGTAATGTTGTATTGACTGGCTTTTAATAAATTGTTGAAACACTGAATTATAAAATTATTTGCGATTATCTGTTTGTAGATAGCGCGGTGATCTTCCACTCTGATTGATGATTGTCCTGAAGGCTTCTGTAACACATTTTCCAGTCTTGGATTTGAGTGGCACAGCCCAGGCAAATTTTGAAAATGCGTCTATGACAGTGAGTAGATACTGTATTGATCTTGTCTAAGTTTTTTAGCTGTCCACTTGCCATTTCAACTAAGTCACACTGCCATAAATCATCTATGCCTTTTGTAACCACTGGCAGTCTCTTATAATTATGTCTGGCTTGTCTGTGTAATTCATCAACAATAATTTGTCTAGACATGGTATGTAAACAAGAATATTGCAACTATGGGATGTTCAGCAGCTGATACTACAGGATTTTCTAAATATAATTTGTCTCCTATTTGTATTTTAAATTCCAGAGAACCATCATCTTCAGCATAAGCTGTCTCTAATGTATTGGGATCTGTAAAATCTTCTAACTCTACACTGGTGACCTTTGGTTTGTTGTCAGCATTTGTTATTGATAAGGTAGGGTAGTGGTGTGCCTGTGGTTGTAGCCAATATTTGATCTTGATTGGTCTAAGTGTGCCCCAACAAAAAACTGGTAATAAAATTGAGCAGGGGATAGCATATATATTTTGCCACCTGGTGTAAATGGTGAATCATATTCCTTGTTGGGGATACTGTACAATTCAAGAATTATTGTATGTTTAGGATTCTCGATTATGCCTGTTATTTCTTTTTCTGCTGTAAGCAATCTACTTGTTACAGATTCAAGGTGCTCATTGATAGTCCTAACAACATCATCGTGGCCTGGCTTGATTTTTATGTCCACAGCAAGTTTTTTGTATTGTTGCACAATCTCTTGAAGCTGGGTGGCAAAAACAGACAGGGCATTTGCTTGGTTGGATTCCATGGTCCCTAGCTGTTGCTTGATGTTGGCTACAATTTGCTGTAGATTTTCAACAACTGCCAATTTTGAATTTTGAGCAGTAAGATCATGGACTTGTCTTCTGATATCCTCAAACAAGGCATAAAGTTCATTAATATGTTGATTAGTTGGTAGAGTGGCCACTGTCTGAGTAAGTTGTTTGATCTCTGCCTGGATATTCTTGATATCTTCTGATTTCAATATCCGATTCACTGCTCTCTTAATATTTTTAAGTTCCTGTGATGTAGGCAGATTGGCTACTGTATTCTGCAAAGATTCAAGTGCCAATTTTACATCATTTAATTCAGAAGCATCAGCCACACTGCGCATAGCATCTTGGAGCAGGGTTATGTCTGCCTGAGTAGGTGTTGATTGTTGTAAAATTCCAAGCTTTGTTTCGATATCATCGATCAAGTGATGAAAATGAGATAGCTCAGATTCAGTGTTGAGGTTTTCAAGTTTTGTGATCTGTTGCTGGACACTGACAAAGGTATCTACAATACCAGGCAATCGAGATTCTAGAGTTTCTTGTACATTTGTCAGATCACTTTGCACTGCCGCTATGGTACCCTCAAGATGGTTTATGGTACTCTGAATTTTTCCAAAATCTTCATATGTCTCAAGTTGCAGTTTGATGTTGGCCACACTCCGAGTTATAGCACTCAAAGCATCAGAAGATGGCAGGTTGTTCATAAAATTTTCAAGTGTCTCAATTTTTTCTCTAACCTCGGCTATGGCATTGTTCAAGGGGTTCAGATAAGGTATCTGTAGTGGTTGAATCTGTTCTTTTAGAGTGGAAATTACTAGATCAAAATCATCTTGTGATTTTATGCTTTTGACAATTGTTTGGAGCTGTGTCTGGACATTATTAATCTGTTCTTCTAATTGTTGTTTCAATTGCTCAGAGTTGGTAGCCTGAGTCTTAAATTTGGTTTGAAGAGCTGCTACAGCTTCTTCTAAACTTTGAAAATTATCTAATGTAGCCAAGTCAGTATATTTTTGAAGCATCAATTTGAGTTCTGAATCAATTTTAAGAAGAGGGTCCATGCATTGTGATTGCAAATTTGTAATTTCTAGTTGAAGACTGGCATTGAGTGTGGTTTGAAGAGCTTGTAAATCACTTCTTAATTTTTTGACTCTGACATCAAGCATCAGAATCTCATCCCTGTGATCTTCATGCCTTGTATGGCCAAATATATCATTAGGCATTTTTGTTTTAGTGGTTATTTATTATAAGATATCTAATTCTTAATTCTATAAAAAAAGGTATAAGCTTGTCATAGGATCCCGGGACCTCAATATATAAGCAGTCACCAGCAGAAACAGTATATACAGTGCCAGAAACCATGTTTAAGTGCTTAATCCTATAAATATTTCTCCCTATTGAAACCTTGACATTACCCTCGGGGGTTGTAATAAATTGTAATTGACCACCTACAGGTAACTGGTAATGATTTAAATTATTGTTAAATATGTACAATGTTTTACCTGTTTCATCATCAACATCTGTAAGTATGCTGTTCAGATGAATAATTAACAAACCACTTTTAGATATCATAGATTGTATATCAGGAGAGGGTGCTGGTGTTGGCAGGTCCATAATAGCCTGTTTTTTGAACCGAAATAAGTTCATCGGCATGTTTATTTATTTCAAATCATGCTCTGTAATTGGGCATTGAATACCACTTTTCAAATCACAATGACCCCATGGTAGAGTATGTATGCCACATGATAAAATGCATCTCCTATCATCATGTGGGTCCAGAGCAATTTTTCTTACAACATTTGTAGTCAACAAGTGGTCCACACTCTGAATTCTGCATTCTGATGTTCTCATTAAACTCTGTGATTTGAGACAATTTTTGTAATCTTCAAATTGGAGCTCTTTGTCCACAGTTACTCTGCCAATGCCCTTGGCCTTTTTGGCAACAACACCACTACATGTTTCAAAACTGTACATCTTGGCCCTTAACCCAGCAAATGCCACAATAACATCGCCAAGTGTCTCATCTTTTAACTTGCCACGCACCTTTTTGTTGTGGAGTTGAATCTTTGGATGTTCAAAATATTTAAATAATGCAGACTGTGACATATCTTGATAAACATCTTCTGTCTGAATATCAAGAATAAAGCTATCTGTGTCCATGTACATCAGTTTTACACAATCACCATAAAAAGGCTTCAGTACATCATAATAGAGCTTTAACATGTGTAATTTGGCCAATTCTAATATCACAGCCCCTACATAAATAGGCTTATCAAACTTAATCTTTGTTTTTTCATATTAAAAAGTGCCATATTTTCATCATAAATTCTTCTATAATTGAAATTAGGCTTTGCAATCAATTTTTTGCTCCGGCTGGGGTCAGTAATTAATTTAACATGAGTATGTTTTCTGACATTTTCTATAGTTTTGCCATACACTGAATTGACCATCAATTTAAACAAGATCTTATCAAATTTGCTCACTGCAGATGTTCGAAGCTCTGTGTTTGTATCAATATATGTCTTTAACCATCTTGAGTGCCTGAATCTTAAGATTTTGCCAACTTTGGTCACTTGAACACCATGATGCATCAAGAACTGGAGGTTTTTGTAATATATAACATAACCCTGTTTTGGCTCTAGAGTCATCATGAGCTTCTTCTGTTTAGAGCTAGTAGAACACTCAACCTCAGGAATTGGGGGCAGATCAGAAAATTTGTTGTGTAAATCAACAGGAATTGTCAGATCAACCTCTAAGAACAGGCCATAGTTACTGTCATCAAAATCCTGAAGATCTCTAATGTTGAAATCTTCAACCCACTCAAGCCCTGCATATGGCAATTTATCCATCATAGCATAACCATACAGGCTGTTGGCATCCACATACAGTATATAATTTGATGGCAGTGCTGGATCATAATTGGGAATATATTTGTTATTTGCTCTGGCATATCTCTGAGAACATTGCACCATGCCTCCTCTTATACATTGTTCCATAAACAGATACATATCTTGATCTTGGATCAGATCCAATGGCATTTTAGTGTTTAAAAACATTGCAGGCTATGCTAGGCCTGGAGCACTGTAGAAATACATTGGATCCAGCTTATAATTTTTCATGGAAGATTTTCTAAATGCCTGAAGTATATCAGCTAAGAGAGTCACATCAAGTTTTAAATATGCCTTATGATAATCACCAAGTGTCTGGCATTTTAAGTTGTTCCACATCAACTGGGCATGGTGATAATCCTCATCAGTGATTCCAGATGCTCTGAGTTTGCTGTAGAACTCTTGTTGTGGTGGCAGAGAACACTCATCAAATTTAGAAAAATCTGTAACATAGTCATATGGATATGCACCCTTCCGCCTAATTAATTTCAGGTCCTGATTTGGAAACATGGCACATGTGATTTTGAATTGATCATCAGATAATTGACTGGCCAGTGTAGCCAGGCTAGCCGACAGAATTCTGTAGGAATCAAGAAATCTTAAGTGAATGGGAACACCATTAACTTCAATTATTTTGCTAATAGCAATATATTTCTCATCATTTTCTGCTAAAATATTTAAATTCTGCTTGTCAAACCCCTCGTACCTGATCAAATGATGAAAATCATAATTGGATGCACCATGGCAAAATATGGGGACAAATTTTGGTCTCTGGATCTTAATATGAGAATGGTGTTTTACCTTGATATTTGTATCTGAAAATTCAGAATCACATACCGGGCATTTTTCTGCATTGTTGAAATCTTCAATCTGATCCTCTGTTAAAGGCATCATGGGTTTTGATTTTAATAAGACATTAGATGCTATGTCACGGCACTTATTTTTTATTGTATGTGAAAATTTTTTGATGGCATCTGGTCCCATGTATAAATATTCTTCTCTAACAACACCATCCTGTACAACCACATAATAAAAACTAGAAGGTTCATGTAGCTGGTATGATGTACTTGAAGATTCATCAGGATCTGGGCTGCATAATGCAAGGGGTTTGAGGTTTGATTCAATATCACAGACTATATATACTGGGTGTTCAACAAGGCTTCAAATTTTTTAAATTTGGCATTTTCACTTGGATTAGGCATCAACATATGAACAGGTTTATGATTGCAACAGTATTTTAAATGTTCAATTAACTTGTTTTTAGCAATTTCTGCATTCTCTTCACAAACACCATTCACCATTTTCCTACCATCAAATACAGTCAAACATCTTCTGCATAACTTGTATATTCTATGAGTTTTGTCTAGTTGTTTTCTGACTAAAGCTTCAAGATTTTGTATCAAAGTGTAATGATATGTGCCATCCCCTTCAATTAAGAGCAGATCAATCGGAACAGCAGAATCATCATCAAGTGCACTGATTCTGAGAGGTTCTATCAAGCAATTGCCACGGCCAGTAGAACAAATAAATACATTAATAGATAATTGTTTACCATTGATATCCCTGGCCTTTTTTTTCAAATTTATCAATATTCTGAACAGACATTGGATATTCTAAGCCCTCCATAGCATCATCAAAATAGTGTTCATGTTGTTTATAATAACTTATTCTTTCTGGATGATCTAAAACTGGATACAAAGCAGCTAAAATACACCACAGAAAGCATTTCTCATCATTACTTTTTATGTTAACCACGGCTTTTTTGTTTATAATATTGGCAGGTAAAGACACATATGTGGAACCAAGTAGTGGGCTGAATTCAGAAATATTAACATATAGCTTGTGTGGAGTTCCGCATAGGCTCCATCCTGATTCTTTTGCAGCAAATTCAGAGTGTTTAATATTCAGTTGCTCTATCAAACTGCTTATTATTTTGTCTGAATTTGCATTTGAATATACAGCTACAGTTTCTGTTATGTGGGGCTGTGTAAATTTTGTGCCATTTGGCTTCTTATATTGTGTAAACAATTTGAGGGACAGCTTATAAGAGCCATTTTGTGCATTTAGAATTGCCTGCACATCAGGATTTATACTGTTCAAAAAATTCTTAATGTCACATCTTGGCTCTGATTCAAAATAGTGATCCCTAAGTTGGCCAGCAAAATTACTATGGATAGGTGGTGCATAGCGTGGCTGCTTTGCTGCTCTACCATGAACAGGTGTTTCAAGCTTCCTTTTCAGACCAGATGTAGATGGCTGAGAGGGCAATGTTGATGACTGTGCAGAACAAGTACACTTATGCCTATTGTAATATGCTTTGCTTAATATTTTATGGCATCTTGGGCATATTTTTGTAGCCTTTCTGCATTTCTTAGGATCACAATTATGCCGGTGCCTAGCCCAATTAGAACTAGTTATATTTTTATTACACTGATTGCAATATTTCAAGTTTGGCATTTTTATTGTTTATTTATATAAAATTTCTTGGTCCAAAAAAAAAAACAGAACTATGCCAAAACAATTATAACAGCAGTTAGTGGCTGAGCTGGTGCTTTAATACCCAGACAACAGCAATAACTAGGCTCTGGTGATCCCCAATATAGAGTAGTTTTGCTCTATTATGCTGTTGTATAACACACTTTACCAGGTATCAAAACCCGGGGAGCTATCAGCTGGATATCAGCTAAAATACAGTCAAAGTTGGACTTTGGACTTGCAGTGAATATTCTCAAAGTCTCACGTGTGGGGATATTATTCTGCCACATGTATTTTAATCTCATACATTTTACCAGGCCTCAAACCCAGGAGCTCTTGATTACAAGGCAATAACACCAACACTTTGCCATCAGGGAGGCCTTTACACTCTACCTGGTATCAGTCCCGGGGAGCTCTTGATTACAAGGCAACAATATTAACACTTCACCATGGGGAGGCTTCAAATCCAGGAGCTCTTGATTACAAGGCAATAACACCAACATTTTGCCATCAGGGAGGCTTCAAACCCAGGAGCCTCTTGATTACAAGGCATATAAGCCATGGGGCTAGGCTCACGCTCTACCTGGTATCAAACCCGGGGAGCTCTTGATTACAAGGCATATAAGCCATGGGGCTAGGCCCACACTCTACTGAGTATCAGAGAGCTATGAGCTGGATATCAGCTAAATTACAGTCAAAGGACTTGTAGTGAATATTCTCAAAGTCTCCCGTGTGTATATATTATTTCAGAGCAAAGCCTTGTGGAATTGGAGTCAGGCTTGCATGCTTTCATGCAACGGGGTAATGTTCTTTTAGTAGGAATTTCCCCCTATTACACAGAAATATCAATAATGCCCCACACGTGCCAGCATATAAAAGCCCCCACACGTGCCAGCATATAAAAGCCCCCACACGTGCATAATTTATTACCAGGTCAGGCAATGCATTAATCTTCCCGATTGAATCTGTCTGACAGATTAATGCATTTCTGAGCCAAGTAATTACTGCCCCGGGCATAAAACTGATCAAAGATTAGGAAGAAAAACAGATAACTTCAATTTGCAGCCTGCCTTTGTCCAAGGTAATCCTGTATTGTATTGATCTGTAAGTTGTTAGAGACACCTACATTTTTGCCTTAGTTTTAAGTGTAGCAAAAACAATATCAAGAGGGGCATATTTTTGACAGGCTTATGGACAACATTCTCACAGATGTAGCTTTTGCACACATGGCCAAATCAATCTGTTGAGGGTTCTTCATTTGTACACTAGGGCTCAAGATTCTTTAGATTAACTGTGTGCCACACTTGGCCAATTGAGCCATTTGGGCATCTTGACATTGTTTTAAGTGTAGCCAAATCTGTCTGTTTGATCATATGAGCTCTTCATTTGTATGATTTTTGTCCCAGTAGTACCACAAATAATACTACTCAAAACAAATTGCTTTTACTTCATATTATTTGCTCAGAACTAGCAAAAAGATTTTATAGAATGCTTAATATGTTATGTAACATCCAAATCTTTAATATTAGTGAAAATCAATGTTTCCATCTACTTTTTTAGAAAATTTCTCAGCATTCCGCAGAAAAAATGTCATATTTCATCTTTCTTTTAACATGCCAAATTAAATACAACATCTGCAACTTGTGCAATCGTGCAGTATCATAATTAGATTTTAACCTTTTATTTTATTTTTGTCACTAATCCATAATTCTACCTACCTAATTAAGAAGAAACGATGATTGAATGGATTTTTAGCATAAAAACAACTAGATTTACCAATTTTTTACCTCTTGAAACTTAATAATAACAATTGAATCACAAATGACCTAAATCTAGTATATTAAACTTGTATTGTTTCATAGTTTTGAATTATTGTAACTTGAAATCCAAATTTTGTCCTAAAATGATCATTCTTGCGAAAGAAACTAATCTTAAATCAGCCATAGAATACTTAATTACTGCTAAATCTGCATAAAAACTAACTGTTGGAGTCATAAACATCTTAGCATTGAAGGAAATTGCAAAACAACATCAAGAATTTACATTCTTCATGTCAGCACCATTCAGTTTTTTTATAAAGGTAACCTCGGAGAACGCCGTAAAGAACAGATTCAATTTTGGCAAGAAAAATTGCTTTTACTTCATATTATTTGCTCAGAACTAGCATAAAGATTCTTATGAATGCTCAATATGTTATGTAACATCCAAGTCGTTAATATTAGTGAAAATCAGTGTTTCCATCTACTTTTTTAGAAAATTCCTCGGCATTCCGCAGAAAAAATTTCATGTTTCATCTTTCTTTTAACATGCCAAGTTAAATATAACATCTGCAACTTGTGCAATCGTGCAGTATCATAATTAGATTTTAACCTTTTAGTTTATTTTTGTTACTAATCCATAATTCTACCTACCTAATTACGAAGAAACTATGATTGAATGGATTTTTAGCATAAAAACAACTAAATATTATTAAATTTTTACCTCTTGAAACTTAATAATAACAATTGAATCACAAATGACCTAAATCTAGTATATTAAACTTGTATTGTTTCATAGTTTTGAATTATTGTAATTTGAAATCCAAATTTTGTTCAAAAATGATCATTCTTGCGAAAGAAACTAATCTTAAATCAGCCATAGAATACTTAATTACTGATAAATCTGCATAAAAACTAACTGTTGGAGTCATAAATATCTTAGCATTGAAGAAAATTGCAAAGCAACATCTAAGAATTTACATTCTTCATGTCAGCACCATTCAGTTTTTTTATAAAAGTAACCTCGGAGAACGCCGTAAAAAAAGATTCAATTTTGGCAAGAAAAATTGCTTTTACTTCATATTATTTGCTCAGAACTAGCATAAAGATTTTTAGTGTATGCTCAATATGTCATGTAACATCCAAATCGTTAATGTTAGAGAAAATCAGTGTTTCCATCTACTTTTTTAGAAAATTCCTTGGCATTCCGCAGAAAAAATTACATGTTTCATCTTTCTTTTAGCATGTCAAGTTAAATACAACATCTGCAACTTGTGCAATCATGCAGCATCTTAATTACATTTTAACCTTTTATTTTTGTCTATAATCTATAATTCTACCTACCTAATTATAAAAAAATATGAATATAGTATATAGAGGGCATCACAAGCCTCATGAGAAACAAAACTATACAAGACTACATGAGAGAGAAAGAGAGATGATTAACATAAGTGAGTAACCTAACAAGTGATTAAGAGAGAAATATAATTAGGAATTTAGTTTTGTCAAACAAAAAATTACCCATGTGGTGATTGATGGCTGGAAATATTGGAAAAGCTAGCTTTGCACATTATCTACTTAATCTGATAAGCAGCATGAAAAAATTAAAGTATTTACCCATGTGGTGATTGATGACTGGAAATATAGGAAAAGCTAGCTTTGCATATTATCTACCTAACCTGATAAGCAGCATGAAAAAATGAAAGTATACAACAAAATCTCTTCTGATTTTACACGTATTTCATAACAAGAATGTCTCACATTATAGTGGATAATGAGACAGGTCAAAATACTTATATAAACACTAGCTTGATAGCCTGGCATAGCTAGTCATTTTTTTTATAATATACACTGTCTAGTCATGGCATACTGTCACATTCAGAGGGTTGTTTTCTTTTTCTTTAAAGCCAGTATCATGTTTGTTTTGTTTATAATTGCACTTCATTGTAAACAGAATTTTGATTATGACTGCTATGTTCATTCGTAGCGTTCCAACCTGAACGCGGGGATCTTAAATAGGGATGTAACTTGCCCCTCCCGATTAGTACTTGTTGATGGTAGAGACAGCCCTGAACGGGCAGGTACAAATATCTAACTTATCATTAAAATAGACTCATGATTCGATTTAGACTGAAGTGAGCAATGCGAATGGCAGAATGGGTGTAGACTAGCTTACCCTGTTCGGTTTAGAAATAAGACCAGTAACTCCTGCTTCTCCGTTGATTCCAGATTAAAAGACCTCGTGTCGCCCTCATGCGCACCTATTTAAACCCTCGCTTGGCCTCTCGTCACCTCTTGCCAAAGGCCAGTGTTCTTACAATTTCCTGTGAAAGGCTTACCCAACACATTTCTGAGCAGGAGCTGACAAGGTCTGCCAAGGTCAATATTTCTTAATCGAACAGGGTATGGTACGACTCCCCTCTTGCGAGACAATTTCCAAAATTGAAATTGTAATCATTAAAAGTTTAAATTGAACCTTCTGCCATTCACCAAAATTTAAAAGGTTTTTGTTTATTACATGAAAGAAGGTTACATAAAATAAAATAATAAAAAAAATGTCGGAGACCCTTCACCGAAAATTAAATGGAACAAAATTAAGCTCAAGCTTGACTGCTGAAATAAAGTCTTTTGTTATCATTAGCCACACGCTGGAAGAGTCTTTCGTAATGAGAGATGCTGACGGTATATCAACATGCGATAGCAAGTGTTGTTCGCAGGTCCGCGGAGTCAGCGGAAAGTTCATCACACTGGATCGTAACCCGAGACATGCGAATGGCTTTTGCGTTTCGCATAACAACTCGGAGAGATTGGTAATGGCATCTGAACAACTGCTAACTAAGCACCGAACTTAAGCCGTGAGAAACCTTGAGGCCGCATGCTCGCAGTCTTCCGCCTCTTCAGGATGACAGTTCGAGGCGAGAGCAAAAGACCGTGGTAAACACCAATCTCCACTGGACTGCGCTGCATGGAAATGGGTGCACTGAAGCCAATAAAAGAAACAACACACGCAGTATTGGCTACGCACAACCACACGAAGATTAAAAAAAATAGTTGAAGATTATATTTTCACTTGCCATTGACGTTCGTAGCACACTATGTGTGCACACTATGACCTGAGAAATCAGAAGGCAGGGCAATCCAGATACACTCAAACCCCGGAGTCCTGGGGTACAAAGCACTGTTCCGGGAAATACACGGTCCTTGACCGATCACAATTGCACTGGGGGACCGGATTCGAATCCCGGTGTGGAAAGTTCAGGAATACTGTTCAGCACAGGTCAGATGAAAAGACGTTGGCCGTGGGGCGGGCGAACACAGGGTAGTCCATGGAAAGCCATTCCAAGTAGCGTTTCCAAGCCCCAAAATATGCGTTGTCCAATGGCGAACACTGGCGGAGAGTATTTATGATAGGCCCCCGAAAGTTCACAACAGACGCCATTGCATATTTCCGGCACACATCGTATGGCGACACATTTCGTACGCTGGTTGCATGCGAAAACGGAAGGTGTACCGTGCCGTTGCATACAGTATGCAAGGTGTCCGGGGGGTTGCGATCACTCCAAGAAGGGGAACAGTAAACATGGCCACTGGTAGGATGAAACTGTTCACATGTGGCCTGGCAGGTTGCTGATCCACAGGGGTGGGTCTCAACACATTTGGGTCGTTGACTGTACCCGGAAAGTTCCAATTTGTGGTGAAGTACACTGCCTGGCCTTACAGAGCAAAAAGGGGCGATGTACATGAAAGATGTTCATGCTTCTTCTTAAGGGGGTTACAGTCGTGGGGGGGGGGGTTGCTCTGTAAGATGAAATTTCTTCTGGTGTTTCTGACGCTGTTCCGATCCTGGGATGTCACTTGGAATAGGATTTTCGTTGCTGCTACGCTGGTCCCAATTGGTGGTAGATAATAGGAACAGGGGCGGAGACGACCAAAAAGGGGATAGGCCGTTCTGATTGTGATTATCGAAGATGCATAACAGCATCAGGGGCATCTTGAGGTGAAAATCCCTGGCGATTTCAGCTCTCACACCAGTGACATACACCGCTGAAATCCAAAGGAGGCTGGTGAGCTCCAAAGCCTTCAGGAATGCGTTCTTCTTCCGGCCTCAAAAAAATTGCTGGACTACTTTCGAAATTCCTTGAACTCGTGGAATTTCCGAACAGGGTAGGAAACAGGTAGGACATTGGAAAGACTACATTGCTCTCAGTCATTCAATATTTAAAATATATAAAAAATGTGTAAAGTAATCGTCTTTTATAGGCAAGTGAAAATCATGAGTAAAGAAAAGTAAACTAAAATAAAATAAACTGCCTAATAAGTGATATAAATTATAAAACAAAGTTTGAATGAAGGCTAAATAAAATAAAAGGCGGAAAATGTCATTTGACGCCTTAACACTGGAACACCATTAAAATGAAAATATGACTTCATCAAAAGTAATATATGTATATATTGACTAAATTATATATAGCCCCTGGCTTCTCCCAAAATATAAAATAATGTGCAATATAAAACTAAAGTTATGATATATCACTAAATGCCCTTTGTTGGGACATGATCAATATACAATAAAATAAACGAAAATATCTAGGAATAAATATTGATAAATATATAAAAGTAATATGTAGATGGTATAAAATATATCCCCTGGTATCAGAAAATTAACCCGACGAAATCCATTAATATAGTTGCCGCGTTCATTGGTTCCCCAGGCGGCTGCCTTTGGAATCGTACCCTGCCCGCCCCTCTTCTAATGAGCCACCACCTCCTTAGCAAGACCACCCCAACAAAGCTCCAGGCAACGCGTTGTTGCCATGCTTTAAGAGGGCGGCGGAAGGAAGTCGACGCGCTGCACTCAAAGCATGTGACATAAATAAATAAATCGACACATATAATTAATTATGGTGTTTCATTATTTCTGTGACCCGAAAATACATCATAACAATCATGCGATTCGTCCAATCTTGCAAAGCATTTTATAACGTTTAGGCTAATAGAATTTAATGTGGACCAAGTCTCGTCCAAGTAAATGAGTTTGCAACCATCTGAACGCGGCTCCTGTAGTCTCCGTAGATAACCGGTATCTCCAAGCAACAATTCTCGCCGATTCCATTATTACATTCTTCTTCCTTAAGCGACCAAACCGAAAACCAAGTTTTTTTTTATTAGTTCTCGAAGCGTTGTTTCTTCATAAGGGAAGTCCGACACACTTTATAAAAGTTTCAATAGTTCACTCACTGTCGGTGACTGTCCTTTACTATAGAACTTGTAAATCTCGCGTCTAATGAAATCACAAGCAAACTCGTCCACTTTGCTAAATTTTCTCTTTTTATTTCCAGGCTTCTTTGGTGTGACTGGACCTCTCCGAATCACATTTCGCACGGTTTTTCTGTCTAACTTTATTATTTTGGCTGTCTCTGCAATGGCTCCTTTTCCTAGCTTTTTCTTTTCGACATATTCGTGCACATTACACACAAATAACTGACTTTGTTCAACGTTTTGGTTTTGGATACTTTTCTGTTCGGTGCTCTGGAAGTGCTTGGTTGAGGATTATCTTGGTTTGTTGGATGATCTGGAACTTCGGTTGAGTCCCACGGTCGCCACATGTCGATACAAACTCTGTTTTCCCGTAATATTTCTAAGATATAACAATAAC
Organism: Lepisma saccharinum; assembly: GCF_977018435.1. NCBI lineage: Eukaryota > Metazoa > Arthropoda > Insecta > Zygentoma > Lepismatidae > Lepisma > Lepisma saccharinum. The sequence continues at coordinate 19,218,008 of NC_139238.1, forward strand.
CTAGATTAAAAAAATACACTTTGTCAATCCCCGAGAATACGAACTCGCATACGCATCTCACACTGCTCTCTTGTTGCGGAGTTTGTGAAAAGCGACGAAGAGGCCTTTGGGGGAGGAAGTGACTTGGCAACGTCCAGCCTGTTGACAGCATGCTCACCCTGCACGCGTCCCAGTATTGCAATATTCTCGAGGGTGGGAGGATCAGATTTCCAAAGGAAACCAGCGCGCTTTGATGCCGCCTGGGGATCCAAAGAACGAGGCAAGTATATCATGTCAGAAATGTCAAAGCATTGTAAAAAAAAGAAGAAACTGACGAAATAAAATAATTAACCCAAAATTTGGTAACGTCACAACTGTTAAAACGGACCTAGCCACAAGTAAAATTCGGGATCATTAAGATAAATAAAAGAGTAAATGACATGGCTCCAATGACGTTAAGATCATTGATTACGAAAGATACATAATAAAATGGATGAATAAATCAAGGCGACATAGTGACGCATTGTTAACGCTCACTAGTCAAGCTTGGTTTGCGCTTGCATACGCCTGACGTATAGCATAAATAAACAGTTAAAATGAAGTTCCAAATTAGTAATAGGATAACAGTAACGGGAAAATGGGACAAAAATATTTCATGAAATTTTGGGTCGTTCGCGAGTGACTGATTCAATTTCTCCATGGCTAGTCGAAAGTCAGTCCAATCAGGAAGAACTACATTTGAAAAATTTACAGAGGTATTAAAAAGTGGAGAAATTGCTCGAATAGCTATATCTGTATCTAAAGCCCTACGAGTGTGGATAATTTCATCATCAAAACTCAATTGATCTAAATAAACGGAGAAAAAATGAAAAAAACGGTATAGAATACTAACAAAAAAAATCAAATTAAAATTGCGCAAAGCAAACCATAAACATCCCGGGTGTGACCCTAGGAGGTTGCCTTGACCGGTCTGAAACCGTCGGCAAAATAGGGGGGGGGGGCATTTGTCTCTCTTAGGTAAAATGTAAATTCAAACTGAAACTAATCTGGGTTATTGATTTAGAAAACATTTCTTGGCTATCTGTGAAGTAAATTTACGGTTCTGAGAATAAAGGAAAAAAAATATAAGGCATTGCGTTAAACAGAAAAGAGGAAAAAACTACTCTACGTCATGCTATAGCCCGCCGTGTATTTTCTTTATCACTTAGCATAAATGCTCGCCGCGTAAGAGATTACACTTGACCATGACAGCTGTAGCCGTCTAAATCCACTCTTTTGAGTTTTTAGCCTAATAAGGTAAACAAAAACTACTTTATATGGTCGCCTTAGGGAAGAAAAATTGAAACGGAACCATAAATGAAACATCATGACGCCGGACCGGGAGAAAGGTATAGGATTTGGCATGGACAGTCACAATTAGCCGGGTTGATGTTGGGCAACGATTTCCTCACCCCTACAAATAACCTGGGAAACACGTTCCTTTCGTATTATATTACTTCAACTAGAGTCTATGACGTGTGGGAGATTAAAATATAAACACAATTACTCACTATTACCTACTTTACGAAGATTAACATCAAAGTAATCTGTAAGAAGTAATTAAATTTCATTAGGGAAACTTTTGAAAATTCTGAAGGAACGAGAAAAAAAAATCGCATAAATAAGCGCCCTTGAAGAGGCTCTTATTAACACCTCGTTTGGAGGCTAGGAAATTTCAGTGTTGAAGCCACCTGAGTGTAAAGTTCATCTACAACAAAGAAAGGTGTCATCAAATTCTCTCTCTCCGAGACTGAAATAGGATATGTTTCTTCCGCTAGCTCGAATCTGGAATAGAAACTGCGCACCGAAGTGGCCTCGACGATGATAACTGCGAGGGAAATGCAATTCAGCATAAAGCAGGAACTCGAGGAGTCTAGCTAAAGACATCTTTCAACTCTGCTGGATGTGTGATCTGAGTCGGGGGAAAAAAAAGGGGAAGGGGGAAAGGTATATGGCGGCGTTCTGGATGGGCGGAGCCCCCCGTGAGTGATGACCAATAACAGGAACGTGTTCTTCCTCTGCGAGGAACACGACGATAGGAACTTAGGACTGGTAACGAGGGAGGCGGTGCCAAGGAGCAGATAGGAAGAGGAAGAGAGTACCTTTCATTAACTTTTGTTTCTGGATGTACCTGGAGTTCCTCGAGATAAAAAGCGGAGGGAGATAAAAAGAAGGGGAGAAGGTTGCTCGACGCCCCAGGCTAATACGAACTCGGTTGCATAACGGCCAGGGGAGTGCGTGGAAAAGCAGCTTGATTATATGTCGTCATAAAACATGTTTTGAATGAAAGGGACAATTGGTTCAGAGTGGGGCTGGGGGTCGTCGGTTCGAGACACATCTACGTTTTGTGTTTTCACCGTAACTCCTTTAACTCTTTTTACTTTAACAGGATTAGTTTGAACAGAGCGAGATGAGGTGTTAACATCATCTAACTTTAATGGATTAAGAGTTTGACATGCAACATTAAATGTATCTAGACGGACGGGGGGAATTTCAAGTGGGAAAATTTCGTTTGGAGTACCTGCTTGGTCATAAAAGGGGCCTTGAAAGGTAAAAACTGACGCAAGATTTCGACATGTAACGGGTTGGGTGGGACCACTGTGCCAAGAGTCGCTATCCGACTGGGATATATTTAAAACTTGTACACTTGAAGACATATTTACTCGTTCCATTTCCCTTTGGCAATTATTTTCCAAAACTTTTAACTTTTTACATCTTCGCTGACAACAAATGAAGGCAATAATTAACATACAAATAAAAACTAGTGTTAACGTAATTACTGAACAAATGATGTACGGGTATTGGAAGGATCTTATGACCACTTCCTTGAAGGATAGGGAATTGACGTGAGAGATAAATGCACTTAAAATTAATAAATATAGGAAAAACTGCATCTTGTTGAATTAGGTAGCAATTATTGAACCTAAACTTGCTTAAATTACCACAACTGTTATTTTTAGTTATTATTGAAAAAATGGATTACTTTTCGGCCAATAAATGTCAAATCAATAAATTTGATAAATCACATATTTTTACACAAAATAAATTTAAATTAAAATTTTCTCGGGAATTTTAGTTAGTTTTTAGAAACAATGCAATTAGTGCAATGCAAATAGGAATTATTCAAGGAGGGGTCAAGAGGATAAAAGTCAAACTGTCGGCCAGGAATAATTTAAACTGAAAATAGATAAAAAAAAATATCTCGTCAAACGTATGAAACTTCACACCTTGCTTATTATTAGCACAAATTACATGGTCTAAATGAGAACTTGGTTCTCTGCTTCATTTTAGTCGGCTTACGCAGACTTCTTTCTTTATTTAAGGCTAAATGTCACGGGGACATTAATATTTCTTACGTTATTAACTATAATAACGGGTCTTTTCACACACTACCGGTAGGTTTAATATACACAATAGAAAAGACAAATATATACTAAATAACGCTCGTGCCGCACTTTCGTTGCTTTAATTAACTAAGTGAGCTCACTGACAACATATTTAATTCATTTTATAACTCATGCATGGATGGAAAAAATGCACATATATTTCAGAGCGTGTTTATAAATAACTTCATATATAAAACATGCAATTGCCTAACAAAATAGTTTTACATCTACGAGAAAACAGCAATGGTGCGTACATTAGGTTTTATACGTTTGGCGAGAAAACGAATTGACGTATTGATACTTTAGGGAAGTGGAACGAAAAATAAAATTAAAATAAAATATATAAAAATTATAAAAATAAGGTCCACACAGAAAGTAAACAATTACGACATGTGCTTTGGGCTACGTATGGGCGGTTACTGGTTCGAAATCTTCTTCTTGAAGAGATACAATATTCGTTTCTTGCTCACCCCCTGAAGGGCGGTGATAGCGTTTTAACCTTTGTACAGCGACTAAATCGGACACAATCTTGCCTCGTTTATTTTCTTATTCCACTAAATAGGAATTGCTATTTTCCTTTCTTACTATTACCGCGGGCCCAAAATAAACACCTGAAAAGCACTTAGCCGGATTTGCCTTCTGAGTGGGGTCTTATAATAACACCAATTCACCAGGAGCGTAACTTGTTGCTTGATGACGTCTGTCATAATACTTCTTTTGGGACTCAGATCGTTTACGTAAATTTTCATGAGCCGCGTCTCGTGCCTTGTTTAGCCTTTCAAGTTTGTCTGTGTTTGCACTATTTTCGCAGGGATCAGCGTGAAGCATACTTTCCCAGGGCAAACTGGCTTCGAACCCATGCATGAGGTAAAACGGACTAAAACGACTTGAGTCGCCGCGCGTAACATTATACGTAAACACAGCTGGTTGTAGATAGGTGATCCAGTCATCATGTTTTGGGGTTACAAAATGCTTCATTATACTCTGTACAATACCGTGACCTCTCTGCTCTAAACCGGAAGTGTTATGGTGATACGCAGTAACAAATTTTAACTGAATACCGAGTTTAGCACTAAGTTCTTTAAATACAGAGGAACTAAATGAATCCCCCCCTGTCAGAGTTGATAATTTTTGGACATCCAAATCTTAATATTATGTGCTCGTAGAGAAAGTTAGCAGCCGTTTGAGCAGTGGTATCGACAACAGGAGCAGCAATCATATATCGGGTACCAAAGTCCATGCATGATAAAATGTATTTCCATTTAGTTGGGCCACTGGGAGGGAACGGTCCCGCGAAATCTATAGCTAGGCGTTCAAAAGGGCGACAGCTTGGAAAGGTCTGGAGTTCGCCTTGTGGCAACCCTATAGGGCGCTTGTTTGTTTGACAACATAGGCACTGGCGGCATTTGTCCTGTATAAAACGTTTCATATAGGGAAAATATTTGCGATTTAGTGCATTGTAATATGTTTTAGTAAACCCTAAATGACCACCACCACACGGGTGAGAATGTAATTGTTCTACTACAGTATGACGTAAGGACTTAGGTATACAAAGTAATTTCTTACTTCCCCCCCATCTTATGGTTCCGGTATAAATGACCATTTTCCAGCACATAATAAAAAGCCTGTCTTTCGAAGGGGGTTGGGCGTCATCTGCCCCCTCCAAAACTTTTATGATTTCTGAAAAAATGAGTCGTCACGCTGGTGTTTTCCCACATCTATTGATTCATCCTGGAGGAGAAATATACGAGGTTCGCCCAATTCTGGCGATTCGTCGTCCGGGGGGGTTGGTTGACTCCCTGCTAATAGCGTCGGAAATATTTTGTGTAGATTTACAATGAACGACCGTGAAATCGTAAGACTCAAGCTCTGCAATCCACCTCGAGAGCTTCGAACTCAAATTACGGGTGGTACGCAAATAACTGACTGCTTTATTGTCTGTTACAATTTCGAAATGTTTCCCGATTAAATAAAACCTAAAGGTTTTGAGAACCGCTGATAGTTCTAGTTCCATGATGGACAATTTTCCTTCCCCTTTTTTGAGTGTTCGACTTGCATATGCTACAAGAAGGAAATCATTATTTGCATTTGGCTGTGTTAAAATAGCCCCGAGACCTTTCAGACTTGCATCACAGTAAACGCGTGTTTCTTTAGAGGGGTCATAGGGTAGCAAAACTGGGGCAGTTATTAAAGCGTGTTTTAAGTTTGTAAAAGCTGTTTCTTGGTCTTCCCCCCATACAAATTTTTTGGCTTTTCCCAAGAGGGACTGGAGAGGTTGGGCCTTCTCTGAAAAGGATGAGACGTATCTACGGACATATGAACATAAACCTAAAAATCGTTTAACTTGTTTTGTGGTGGAGGGGGTGCGGTAAGTCTTAATAGAAGAAATAATACGGTCACTCAAGCGTAGGCCATAACGCCCCACCAAATGTCCAAGGGCGAGTATCTCAAAATAACCAAATTTACATTTGTGTGGAGAAAGTTTCAAGCCAGCGTTTTGTAGACACTGAAACAATTTTTCCAGTGTTGTCAACATTTCATTAAAGGTATGGCCCCAGGTAAATAAATCATCCATATAAAAGGCGAAGTTATCACTTTGCATTCCGCTACACGCCAATTGAAGTGTTCGATTCATCGCTGCTGGAGAGGTAATATGACCCTGACTTAAAACATTAAATTCAAAATAACCTAGGTTGGGAATAGAGAAGGCTGTGTACTGTTTACTATCTTCTGTTAGTGGTATCTGAAAAAATCCTGAACGTAAGTCTGCACTAGAATAGTACTGCTTTCCCCCATATCGTGCAAGATAGACTGAATGGAAGGCATGGCCATCGCATCGAACACAGAGCGTTTATTTAAAAAGCGACCGTCTTGAATAAAACGGTAACTTCCGTCACGCTTTTTCACAAGAATAACTGGTGAGTTATAAGGACTTGTACTATCCCGGATTATTCCCTGTTTTTTTCAAAGTCTCAATTTGTTTCTTTATCTCTGTTCGCAAATGTACCGGGATCGGATATTGCTGCTTATGGAACGGCGTAGGATCAGAAAGAAGCTTTATCCTATGTTTGTAATTGGTGGCAAGGCCCATGTCATTCTCGGACCAACTGAAAACATTTTTGTATTTTAACAAAAGCTCTAAAAGTTGATTTTTCTCATGTTTCTCCAATTGAGGATTAATGTCAAATTTGGATATATCCACTTGTGGGATATCGTCGTTTTCTGATTCTTCCTTTGTTAAATTGTTACAGCACTATTTTCCTGATCCACCGTTGCCAACTCACAAGATTCTCTGCCACCGATCCGAGTACCTTTGCCAATTACAATTCTATAATTCAAAGGGTTGGATATCCAAACAAGTTTTGTAGCAGGGTTGAGTATCGACCTTGGTACCATTATGCCAGATTTAGCCTGAAAATTTGCATCCGGCTCAAGTAAAGTTAAATTCTGATTTTCTGTATTGACTAATTTTAAAGGGATGCACAAATGTGATCTTGGTTTCACAACAATTCGTTTAGAAGCCACATATTCAGGTTCAACAGTATGTACCAGCAAACCTGCCAATTTAACGGAAACATCAAAAGCTTTCTTCGAATCAAACCGAATGCGGTTGCGTGGGGGAGTGCCAAATCTGCTCAAAGCCAATTTATTGCTTTCAAAATCTAAAGTTGCATATTGGGCTTTGAGAAAATCATTACCAAGGATGGTGTTATGACCAAAATCTTGTATAACCCTGAAGGGGTGCCTAAATGTAAATCCATTTAGAGAAAAATCTAAAAGTACAATTTCTTTAATTGTTAAACAATTATTCGTGACACCTTTAACTCTAGAGTGTTGATTTTAAACCACCTAGCATGGGCAGGAATACCCTTATCACTTGTTACACTTATTTGGCTCCCACAATCGACAATAAACCTTTGACGTTTCCCGTTTACAGTGGCATGTACATAAATGAGATCTTCAGACGGGAAAGTAGAGACTAAAATCTTTTTACTGCCCGCAGGTATGCCTCCATTACTTGCGGTTAATTGGCGTTTAAATATTCTGGATTTTGAAGACAAAATTCTTGGTGGTGATTAGGAAAACCACATTTATAACAAAGTTGTGGGCCACGCCGGTCACCTTGATCGGAACGACCGCGGGGGGCTGGTGAACCTCGCCCCCGGCCACGCTGAAAATGGGAACGATTCTGAAACCGACCGTTGTTTGAACGATAGCCTCTACTTCCCCTGCCCTGAAAGCCTCGTCTGTTGTTTGAACCACGATTGTGATTAAAATTACCCCTTTGATAATTTTGGCCTACAGTTTGAAGATTTTCGTGATCATGTGACTGTATAACTTCCTCGACTTTTAACGCTAGGTTGCTGACCTGCTTAGCCAAAGCTTCTACAGTGGACGGTTCTGAAGTTGGGAGAGACGTTTGTTGTCTTTTGACAAGGTCCAATTCAGCTTGCAAGGCTTGCATCTGATTAGTCATGTCTTGATTAGCCCGAGGTGCTGATTCCGGAGCAACCGCCGTAGTGCTAACTACGGGGTTCTGGTGAGGAATGCGCAACTCAGCAGGAGACGGAAAAAGAGTTTCCTTCTGAGCCGAATGCAAGAGCTCTTGCACCATTCTACGGCTCATAAGGAACTTTGCTTTTTCATATTCCTTGAGGTCTTTCAAAAGCTCCGGAACTGAATTATATTGTTTTTTGTATATCTCCCTGATAAATTCCGGTTGAAGACCTGCGTTTATGTATTTAAGCTGCTTATTCACAGCCATGTTAGGGTCCATCTTAAACAGGAGGGTCTGCTTGTCCCTAACATAAGATGATACCGGTTCATCGTCCCTGTGGAACCGATATCTGATCTGCTCCTCGATCTGCAGCTGATCAAGGGAGCCTGTGAATTCTTCAATAAGTTTTTTCTTGACGTCCTCATAGCTGACTAAATTGACGCCTGGTTGCTGGCTAATTGCATTAAACCAGCGGAGGCTGCCCCACATAACAACGCCGGGAACATTTGCCGTTTTTTGGTTTCCTCCCAATTGTTCAAAATCGCCGCACTTTCGAAACGATCTATGAATTTAGTAACATCCTCCCCCGAGGCACCCTGAAACTGAATGCTCTCGAAAAGGAGGGGATGAACAAAAGGTATTTGAGCCATGGTGGGTGGGTCCACAAGAAGCGTGGGACGATTATCAATTTGAAAGTTAGCCTGCGCGCGTGCGCGACTTCTAGTTAATGGAGGACTTCTGATTGGGGTGGATGAGGCACAAGGTAGGCCCTCCACATCAAAAGACGGACCAACAGCATTATTGCCGAGAATGATGAGTCTATCCAATGTGGTATCAAGCTCGTCCTCCAACTCAATAAATGACATAAGGCATTACTAACAATGGTGACGTACCTTATTTAAAAATTAACCCCCCGTTAGTAAAAAATTCCGCGAAGAAACAAGTCTAACATGATATTAATGAATTTCGATTTTCATTTATTTCAGAGTGAAATAAATGAAAAAATTCCGCAACTCCAACACGTAGCGTTCCAACCTGTATCAGCAAACGAAGAAAGATCGGTGCGTGCAGCCACAGTGGCTCGTGTGACTTTGTGTATATCGCCTGTGCTTTGATTTGACCGCTTGTAAGTAGCAAGTGTGTTTTATCAGCGACGAACACAGAAGTAAAACATCACAACGTTTGACGTGTTTGGCTTCGTGAAGGGGCTGCTAAAGCTAGACTCCGTGTGTATAGACAACAATATATTTCGCCTTCATTACAAAGCGACGGTAGTGATACTTATCGCATTTTCTTTGCTTGTGACGTCTAGGCAATATATTGGAGACCCAATTGACTGCGTTGTGGATGAGATCCCTCCAAATGTTATGGACACGTATTGCTGGATTCATTCCACGTTCACGATCCCAAATCGTATGGGAAAGGTAGGTGTTGATACCGCGCATCCGTACGTGGGGCCAAGTACGAATGAAGAGGAGCAGAAGTACCATAAATACTATCAGTGGGTATGTTTCGTGCTCTTCTTCCAAGCAATATTGTTCTACGTTCCACGTTACCTGTGGAAAACCTGGGAAGGAGGAAGAATAAAGATGCTTGTGTTGGATCTAAACTGCCCCGCATCTCCACCACGTAGCGTTCCAGCCTGAACGCGGGGATCTTAAATAGGGATGTAACTTGTCCCTCCCGATTAGTACTTGTTGATGGTAGAGACAGCCCTGAACGGGCAGGTACATATATCTAACTTATCATTAAAATAGACTCATGATTCGATTTAGACTGAAGTGAGCAATGCGAATGGCAGAATGGGTGTAGACTAGCTTACCCTGTTCGGTTTAGAAATAAGACCAGTAACTCCTGGTTCTCTGTTGATTCCAGATTAAAAGACCTCGTGTCGCTCTCATGCGCACCTATTTAAACCCTCGCTTGGACTCTCGTCACCTCTTGCCAGAGGCCAGTGTTCTTACCATTTCCTGTGAAAGGCTTACCCAACACATTTCTGAGCAGGAGCTGACAAGGTCTGCCAGGGTCAATATTTCTTAATCGAACAGGTTATGGTACGCATTTGAGCTATTATTAAAGGTTTTTTCATAGGATAATTTTATTCTTGATAGCTTGTGCAACCAATCGAGAGCTGATCTAACAAGTATGACCGTGGCTGTGGTGCTGCCGAAGACTTACATTACGTAACGATGTCACAGAACAAATTAGTTGATTCGTAATTTGTATTAGATAGAGGCTCTGAACGTAACAACTTACGTGGTATTCTACGCCTCTTCACTACGCACAGGGAAGTGAGAAACAACATTTTTCAAAAAGAAGTAAAATCATGCAGGGAAATACTTTGCGTCTCGACCATTCACTTTTTCACTACACACAACGCAGGCAACTTATTTCTCGCGATTATAGTTTCATGAGGTGGAGAAGTTCAGTGCTTCTTTACGTCCACATATTTTAATTAAACAAACAAAACAAAATACTTCTTTAAACACTGGCTTGAACTGCCTTGTTTCCACTCACTTCTTCACACACGTTACACAACACAGATTAAATATACAGCGTACATAAGTATAACACAATTAAACACACTTTGGCATTAATAATATTCAACTTACCACTCAATAAACAACATTATTCTTCATAAGATGTGCACGACTCCCGGTCAGCGTTGAAGGTAACAACATGGTCGCCGCAGAAAATGTCCCGGATGGTCGCCACGCATGCATGATGACTGAATCCAACGTTGCGGAAATGTCTCTGAAACATTTCTCAGAGATGTAAGGAAAATGAGACGTTGCAGAAACTAGACAATGAAACTATAACATTGCAATGTTTCAGAAACAAAACTGGGACTTCATGTGATGCTTTCTGTAACGTCAACGCGAAACCAGAATGTTAGAAACGTAAATGAAAGATTGTAATATTTCTGAAATATGTCTGAAAGTTGGTGTGCTTTATGGGTACTAGGTTGAAAAATACAAAACTTCGTTTTTTCCTCAAACATCATGGTTTTTCTGCCTCACAGAATGGATTAATGAACAACAATGGGAGAAATCACTGCACAGCAGAAGGGCTGCTAGATCTTTTCTACAAGAGTTTAGAAGATTTTTGCCCTCTTTTTTTTGGAATTACACAGTACAATTTAAGCAATTCTTACTATCGGAATTTATTATACTGCAACTTGTAGTTGTCTTGAGCATATGTCGCCATACACAAGTGACAATTTCACAATGTGTAGCGGATATCAAGAAGAAACTTTTCGTAGTTACGGTTTCCTCGTCGGAGCAGAAATGAAATACATAATTCTCTTTCACGTTTTCGAACAAATACACTGTGACAGTTCAAGTTCAGTTCTGAACAATCTAAATGACTGTTTTAAGTCCATTTTCTGCACATAAAGGCTAATCGTGATTGGACCGGAATCCTTGATCGACTGTACCCCCACGAGAATTACGTGGAATTTTCTTTAATCGATACTTCGATGTTTCATTTTACATCAATTTTGTTTCAAGTTGAGGAAAATAACCGAGATATTTGATCCTAAAGTATGAGTCCCGTAAGTAAGAACTGCCTGTCCCGACTACTCGCAGTTTCTTATTCATATATATATGTGTGTATATATATATATATATATATATATATATATATATATATATATATATATATATAAAAGAAACGCCTGTATCCACAATCAAAATGCGATAAAAGAAGTGCAAATTCTAACGACACAATACCAGCACTCCTAACTTAACAGAAACGTTTAAGTTTACTATCAGATTCAAACCTAATATTCCTAACCTAACGAAACGTCATAAAGTTACTACCAGTATTAAGACAACACTAATAGCGCCACAAAATTATTAACGCGATTAAACCTAACATCCCTAACAATAGAAAACCGAAGCCAGGAAATATAAACAAATACCTTGAAGGTACACATTTTCTACTAAGTGGTTGCAAAATTAAATGTGTCACGTAGCACAATATTGCTATGTTTAATGGCAGACATAGTCGTATTCCAGAGTATATTCTTTCCAGCTTTATTTAAAGAAATATCATTGTATGGACATGCATATAAAGCCAGAACACACGTGGAAATTCCAACAACATTAAACCTATCATTTCTATTTTAACAAAAACATAAAAGTACTATAAAGACTTCACTCATGTTTACGTAAGAAATTCACCTGCACGAATGATGTCAGAAACACAGCAACGTCACCGATGCTAGAACAGTGCTGTCACCTGTTAGCATTAGATTCAGACAATAACACTCTTATAATATAAATAAAAATAATATAACTATATGCAACATAATTAGTACTTTCGAATACATTTGCTATTCTTCTGTAAGCCATGACGCGCAAATCAAATATTATTTTATTTTAAAAACACCCCAACTAATATTGCACGGTGCTTAATTTTCCCACATATAGCTTACATCGCATAGAATTGGCTATTGGCTAACAATGTAATGACGTAATAAATAGTACATGAAACCGCTGATAAATGATGTAATAAATAGTACATGAAACCGCTGATAACTTCATTATAACCAGACCCCGGATTTTTATGTAATATCAAAGTATAAAATATGTACATAAATATGTAACAATAATTGATAAAATATGTACCTAAATATGTATTAACAAAAGGATATGTAGCTAAATATGTAGTATCAAGGAATATGTAATATTAATAATAATCGAGAATCCAACCAATTTCAAGAATTCGGTTGGTTGCTTTATTTGAACATATTCAACTTAAGTTTCAGGACATTTGTTCAAATTAAAATGTGTATCAAATTTATAAATTCAAAAAAGCGCAGAAATTTCTCCACTGCATTGAGGCAATGAGAGCTCGGTAACAGTTCCGTATATCGGAAACAATTTTCTTCATTTTTACACAAGAAACTACTTACGGAAATGAGTTTCTGCAAGGTTTCCAACATTCGTCGAGGTATTTTCTTTCATCGTGGAATCTATTTGACCGGGAAATCATGTATTTTTCAAGAGAAATAACTCACAGACGCACAATTGTCATTGCTTTCGCTACGTGAACTGCATGCTGCGCACGTTTGATGACGTAAGCCCCTGTCAGTGTTTCAAACTCCTTTTGTTTTACATAAAGCAGCTTAGAAAGTGGGCCAGAGATGGCAGCACCCAAGAAAACTTATACAATTGTAAATAGAGAAAAGGGAAAGCGCTGATGTGGTGAAATAATGATTGTAGATATTAATACTAATTATAATGAAAGAAATATATGAACTTAATACAATAACAGGATATAAATAAGGTGGAAAGGGTGATTAATATTCAGTAATAGCATAAGTGATCATGATATAAAAGTAAAGAAGCCGAATTGTAATTACGATTCTGTGTCTTTTTCGGTTTCCACGAACTGAAAGTTTCGTGCGGCTTTTGGGTTGTTTTGTCCAAGGTGTAGCGCCATTTCACGGCAGGCACCCAAGCACTTTTGGTAGGCGCATCTATTGCAGCTCCAAGTTAAGGTTAGCGCCGGCCAGGCGGCGATCTTTAACTAACCCCTTTCTCTTTGTTTGTCTGGGAGATCGATTTTCTTAATATTTACGTCAATTTGGATAAGATCGACAAAGAAGCCCAGAGAAGAAATAATACACAATATGTAATAATTACAAGAAGCAGCAGCATTAGTAATTACAAGAAGAAGATGACTTAGTAATTACAAGAAGATGATGACCTAGTAATTACAAGAAGAAGAAGCCTTACCTTAGTAATTACAAGAAGGAGAAGCCTTAGTAATTACAAGAAGAAGAATCCGTGGTAGTAATAAGAAAAGATGCCTTATTAATTACAAGAAGAAGAAGCCTTAGCAATTATAAGAAGAAGCCTTAATAATTGCAAGAAGAAGAAGCCTTAGAAATTATATGAAGAAGATGCTTTAATAATTACAAGAAGAAGAAGCCTTAGCAATTATTAGAAGAAGAAGCCTTAAGAAGAAGATGACTTATTAATTACAAGAAGAAGAAGCCTTAACAATTATAAGAAGAAGAAGCCTTAGCGATTACAAGAAGAAGAAACCTAAAGAAGAAGATTGGCTACAATTAATAAGAAATAAAAATAGAAGAAAAATATTGTATAAAAAGATATCCAAAGTTATCTAATATTTGTACATGATTATTCAAGAATATATTACGAATTGTACACTCCGTAGTGGGTTAAATCTATTGTTTCTTTCCATATATTCGTAGTGTTAGTCACCCTGATCTGTGCCCAGAGGTATTTCATTGTTTCTACCCTGTGCTAAGCTGGCAGATGCTCACGTGAGAGGACGTGGCAGGGGCTATCCGTGAATAGTCTGTGGGGCTATCCGTGAATGGTTCGTGGGGTTATCCGTCAGCTACCGCTTATAATGGTTCGTGGAGCTATCCGTGAATGGTTCGTGGGGCTATCTGTGAATGGTTCGTGGGTCTATCCGTGAATGGTTCGTGGGGCTATCTGTGAATGGTTCGTGGGGCTATCCGTCAGCTACCCGGGCTATCGTCAGCTACCCGTGCATAATGTATAATTTACACCGGTGACGAACACGATAGCAGGTATTTTTCGGTGAAGAAGGTTGAAACACTGCATACCCACAACTTGAGTCACGATGTGCCCGCCATATTATGTGTTCCGGAAGCGAAGAAAGGAATAAAAAAAAACACTCAGAATGTAAAGAATTGAGTTTGTTTTCGTGTAAAAAGCACAATGCCACCTTGAACTATGTTCCGCAATACACAATTGGTTCATGAGTTTCCGATATACGGAACTGTTACCGAGAGCTCTTTGTAACTTTCGAAACAAACTAAAGAAAATGGTCTAAAGAAAGAACAATCGAATGAAAATACATAGCTACTTTTGTACTTTTTCGTACAAGGGAACATATTGTGTAACTCGCTACGTACAGGAAAGTAGCTTTCTTATCCACCGATGCCAAGTTTCTAGGTACTTTGCCTAAACATAAAATGTTTAGGGGACCGTAAGCACTATGCATCTCATTGATTAGAAAATATAACATCACATGAGCTACAAATTCTCTTCATCATGTTTCAGAGATAAGAAATATAGGAAAAAGGTTCAATATAGGAAAATAATTACCGAAATATGTTGTTTTATGTAAAGTAAAGGCAAAAATTTACAATCCGTCGACTTCTTCGTTTCGTCAATTTTGGACATTCGTACTTACCTATCTGCTTCGCGGAACATTCCTTAATGTGAATTGACGTTTTTTTTTATCAAAGTAATTGCAATTTTTCACATTACGAGTACTTCTTTCTCGTAATCTTTTCGCTTGCCTGAGACACAATATGACGCGTACACCTTCCTACATAATCGCGCGCCGTGCTTGTGTTTTGTCGATTTTCATTCGTTATGCAGTGTTTCAACCTTCGGAACCCAAGAAATACCCGTGAACAAAGCTCATCTGATCTATTTTTTATTATTATTATTTTTTTAACTTTTTCTCATTGTTTTACGAAGAAAATTGTAATCTTTCCTGGCGCTATCCGTGAATGGTTTTTCGGGCTATCCGTCCCGGAATCGGTGGGAAATTTAAACTAAAAAAATATTTTCGTTTGAAATTTTTGAGTCCAAATTTCCCATCGATTCCGGGCTCCGCCCCTGGATCAATTGACCTACCGCCCCCTACCGTTACCGCGGCCACGCCTCCGCTCCGCTCCGGCTACCCGGCTTTATCTATAGAGTCCCTGTTAAAGACTTGTTAGAAATTGACCGGAGTCACCTGCCCCAAAATGAGCCCCAAACTTTTAAATTTGAAGAAATCCGTTTCCAGGATACGGAAAACTTACCTGAATTTCACCACGCATCCACGACACGTCATATTAGGCATATACCCACAGCCCATTCCTTCTAATGAGTAGCTTACATTCACTGCCACATTTTCGACATTCCTTTCCTTTCTTCACGATCCCGTGTTCAATTACATTAAAAAAAAATCCACTGGATCTTCCACACCCGGTACGAATTTCACCACGCATCCACGACACGTCTAGTTTCTAACTTTCGTTGCAAACACAGACAGTTCGAAACACTGGATACCCAATGAACATGAACAAAACACAATCACGACGCGTGTGATGTACGAAGATGTACGCGCCAAAGGCTATTGTCCATCGGAGAATTAATTTTCAACAAAGAACATGAATTTCCGCTACGAAACATTCCCACATCACACAAAACACCTTCCAGATGTTAGACAATGCTACAGGAAGTTATTACCGTAAGTAGTTTCTTGTGTAAAAATGAAGAAATCTGTCCGATGTATAGTAAATTAGTTTGATTTGATTTGATTTAGTTTATTTTACTTCGCGTTTTGTGCCTCTTGGCTAATTTGCGAAGATGGGGATGAGTGATGAAAATGATGAAATTGATGAATGGACATTCACAGACAACCAAGCCCGACCGGGATTCGAACCCGGGACCCTTGGCGTCGCAGCGCGATGTGCTAACCACTCGGCCACAGGGTCGGGCTAGTAAATTAGTACTAAGGTAAGTTTGCTAAAGGTAAAGTTGTGCTACATTGTCGTAATGTGTGTTATGGGATATTCCTATAGTCATCCTTGTGCTACTGACATAATGGTGAAAATAATTTCCTTACCTTGAATTATGTCCAAAATATACAGCGATTGTGACCTCATTAACACTTGGCCTAGTATGGCATTACCACTTTCCAATGAAAATAATTATAGGCCCCATATAATACGTCACTATTAACATTACTACTGCGACCAAAATGCAGCCTATATTCTGAAAAACCATACACATATCACTCACACACAACGAAGTTATTCAACGAAGCCTAAATCATTCAAACAACCGTTGATTCTCCTAGCATGCCACGCGCACAGGAGTAGAGAGGCAAGCTCACTTCCTTGCACTCTGCTTGTCAGGTGATGCATTGAAGGTAGCGCTATCTACCGGTAGAATGAAGTTTAAGGTAGTGTAACGCAATGGACAAACTGGATATCGTCACGACCAGTGATGCGCCGTACACTATAAGTTTACGTTTACATGCGTTGTATACACGTAATCTACGCGTAATTTACATTTGGTTGTAATTTAGAGGGTTGGAACTTAAATAGTGGCAACTATTTATTCACAACCGATACACAAGAGTTACATGTTTGTACATGTTACTGTCCTTCAAAGTAGTCACCAGAGTTGTGTAGAACCCGTTGCCAGCGATGTGGAAGGCGTAGTATACCGTTAGCAGAGCCTGTTCTGTTGATAGTGCGAATGGAGCGGTCTACTGCCTGTTGAATCTCTAGAACAGTTCTGAAGCGAATGCCACGAAGTAGTTCCTTCATCTTCGGAATCAAATCAAAGTCACAAGGACTTAAGTCCGGGGAGTATGGTGGATGGTACAGTACTTCCCAGTCCCATCGACCGAACAGAGCAGCCACAGCTTGCGCTGTATGCGCCCGTGCATTGTCGTGCAAAATGATGGAGGGGTTGCACAGAAAGTGTCGCCGCTTGTTTCGCAAAGCTGGTCGCAGTTGATGCTCCAAAAATTAACAGTAATACTGGGCATTTACAGTCTGCCGTGGAGGAACGTAATGCGTTAGGATAACACCATCACAGTCGTACACGAGAATCACCATAACTTTCACCACACTGGGGCTCTGACTCACTTTCGACTTTCGCGGCGACCCATAATGACGCCATTCGTTGGATTGGCGTTTCCGTGTTGGCTCGTAAGATCTGTCTCATCCAGTGTTACGATACGGCGTAAGAAAGCCTCACCTTCGCGCTCATAGCGCTCCAAGTGCGTCTGAGCAGCGTCGTAACGCATCCATTTCTGAATTTCCGTCAACTCATGCGGAACCCATCGTGATGCAATTTTGCGCATGCCCAGACGTTCTTTCAGGATGCGAAGCACAGTCGTATGCGCTAATCCGGTTTCGTGGGCGAGCTCACGAATCGTCATGCTTCTATCACTGTCCACTAACGCGGCAACAGCTGGCACTTCTTCTTCAGAGACGCTAGGACGGCCTGCCCGATGCATGTCTGCCACAGTTTGCCGACCTTCGTTGAAGGCGTTTATCCACCGTGCCACTGTTCTGTACGGCAAAGCCGATTCCCCGCACGCCTCTTGAAGCCCTTGATGACACTGTCGTGCTGTACGACCTCTGGCACATTCAATCTTGATCCAACTCCGTTGTTCCTGTTTGGAAAACATAGTGACCTTCACGTTAGACCGCTCGCTCACAAGTGACTGTGTTTCCCTCGCTTGTGCGCCTGCCTGTGACGTGGGACGGGCGAGTCCATTTGCTCGGAGGTAAGGTAGGTATGTCAACAACGTGTGCTATCAGCGCCACTACTACATTCCATTGCATAGTGTCTCCACAGCAGTGTTGCCACTATTTAAGTTCCAACCCTTGTACATAGACTACGTAGACTTTCTAAAGTACATTAAAATAATTTTGAAGACTTTCATGAAAGGAAAGTGATATTTTCAACAATATTTGTTCCTGACGAACTGACAAGAATCCTATTTACAACAAAATTTTTCTCTTCTGGAAAGAAAATAAATCGTATGCTAAAAGTAAACAACAGATGGCAGTCGTGAGGCAAAAGTAGTCATTTTCCCACAAAACACTAAAATATTTCCTATGTTGGCTTCTTTACTAGGTGAGAAATTGTTCGAAATTGGAAGGAAGAGTATGAAAGGTTTCTCTCACACATTATACCTGCCGCAAAATTAGTTTGGTATTGACACTTGAGAACCACGTGTTGAAATCGGGTCTACGTCACTGCGGGAGGGTGGGTTGCTGGCATGCCAGCCAATCAAAATCTTCCCAGTGCTTCACCCAGGCCCTGGTTACCTAGCAACAGAAAACGTTTTTCTCGGTGTTGCCGCTTATCGGGCGATTCTTCATGTTGTTGGGAGAGGACGTGTTGTTTGTTTGTTGCGTTGCGTTACTGTGATATTTTAACCAGTCCGTTTGTTTAGTGTTTATTGAATTTAGAGTATTCTTTGTTGTATATAGCGTGTTGTTTTAGTGTGTTATTTTTTGTACATAATTTTCTGTGTTCTGCTTGAGTGTGTCGTGTGCTTGTGTGAAGAATGTCAAGCACGGGAGGCAATACTCGAGATGACAATGTACAAAAAAGGCCATGCACTAAAAGAAAAAGGAATTCTTCTCAAAGGACAAACGCGGGAGATGGTTTGTTCTGAGCGCAAATAATTTGAGCAAGAGAAAAACAATGGGGGGTCGAATCATTTCTGTAAACAAAGTTCTGGACAGGACTGCTGCTGCTTTCGGCGTGTCTAAGAACACTATTGTTACCATAGGGAAAGAAAAATATAATGTGGTAGAAATAAATAAATGCGAGGCTTCAAAATTGGAAACCCCAGGAAAGAATAGGAATATCAGTAAATGCGTGACAAATTTAGATACTTTTCAGCAAGATGCTATTCTCGCCATATTTACTCTTATTATAGGAGGAAAGATCATCCCACTGTGGGGAAATTGCGCGTTTCGTTGAAAGATTCGGCATTTTTTCAAAGTGGGGAAACATCTTTAAGGACAGTCATAAAATATCTGGGATTCTCATACAAAAAAAAAAATAATGGATGGAGATGTGGAGGTAGAGCTCCACACATTCTCGACCTCGACCTAGGCCATATTATGGAGGTGATGCGGTGATGTGGTTAACCAACCGCCTTTACCACAGGTTTGTCCCAGGTACTCACTTGGGCTGAGTCGACCCCGGAGCCGCTCGGGATATTTGAAAAAGTTCCACAAACCACCGCGGGTCCCACGCGTGAAAGTCAGACGCCCCACCAACTGGACTTTGTGCACTTCAGTTGCGGTATAATTGAAAGACGGGCAGACTTTAACGGCGACTTCGGAAAGAAATGATTATTGAAAGTGTATATACAGAATGGATTGAAAAGGTAACCTGTAAACAATGCTCGTTAAGTTAATTCGTTGATGTTGTAAGGGAGATGGAAATGAATAGAAAAAACAATAACACATTCATCATTGTTGTCATTATTGTTATTCAATTTTCCTCGAAAAACAATAACACATTTCATCATTGTTGTTCCTTTTCATAACGTTTTCCTCGACACGGCGTCAGACGGCTGCAGTGCGTACTGTACCGCATGATATGGCAACACCGTGACGTGTGTTCCTTCAGCTCTCAATACCAAACTAATTTTGCGGCAGGTATAGCAACTGATACGCAGTATACTTTTGTTTTACTTCCACAGCGCCCTTAGCTAAGTTTTCACCTTCCGCCTTGTTGTTTACATAGATTACGTAATCTACGTGTATAAAATAATCTACGTGTAGAATGTAGACTATCGTTGTTTACACGTAGACGCACATCCCTGGTCACGACAGGACTTTTACACTGCGTACACGGGCCGAAAACGGCAAAGCAAACAGAGCAATAAGCGTGGGCTGTTGTACTCTGGGACTGTGTTACACTGAATGAAACCAAATAATTTTGTTTCTTTCAGCTGAATTAGCATGTGCTCTTGACTTCGTACGTTGTTTCTATGACGGAAAATGAAAAGTTTATTGACTTGGTTTACTAATGTAATTGTAAGATTACAATTGTGAGACACCAATGAAGAACTACCTCAATCAGAAACATAAAATTGCAGGGGATTGATTGATTTGGTTTATTTTAATTAGTACTTCTACAACTTTTAGCTAATCGCGAAGATGAGGATGAGTGGTGAGATGATGAAATTAATGAAGGTACACTCACAAAGATCACCCATACTAAGGCTTGGATTCGAACCCGAGACAGCTGGCGGCTGATGTAGGGGTGGGCTTCAGTCCTGCCATTAATTTTGTTGCCATCAGTGCAAAAATTAAATACATATTTATACTTTCGTTATATAATTTGTTTGGGGGCTGCATTCCCCTTATTGGCCGCCAGTGCTTATAACACGTCACCATATGCTTGAATTCAAAATGTATAATTATTTTAGTATGACCTTCCAAATATGCACTTAAGATTTCACAATATTTTATCAAAATTCATAAAGATTATAATACGAATTCAAATCAATGACAAAAATATTTTTATAACTTATTTGAATAAAACTTTTGCGCCTTTTTTATTACAAAATTTAATCTCATGCACACAGAACCATCTATTGTCATTTTATAGATATATTTTTTATAAACCTGTAATATTCATTTTAAATAGAAATCTGTATATATAAAATAATTGCTATGAGAAAAACAACAATCGTGTCACATTTTTAAATGAAACTTCTTTGGTTGAGATAATTCAAGGAAAAATGGATAATACATCTAGATTGGCAGTGAAACGTTTACGATTGTCGAAATGTTATTATTTTTTTTTGTCGGTTGTGATTTCCAACGAGCTGTAAGTAACTTTTACAGTTACTTTCTGCTGAAAATTTTCTTGCAACCAAATTACACAAATCGATCATTAATTATAATAAAATATCTTGTGAAGACTAACATGTCTTCTTACGTTACTGGTACATAATACAAGTCTTCGTATATTTATTACAAAATAAAGTGCTCTCCTATGCTTTGCGGCACGCCATGAAGGCGTATGGGGGTGTGGAGTTAGGGCCCCACACTTTCTTGATCACGGTCGAAGGTAGGGGTGATGTGATCAGCACCACGCCCCTGGCCGCCTTTACCCCCCAGAGTTTCCTCCAAGTAGCCACTTTATACTAGGCTGGGTGGGCGCCGGAGCCGCTTCAACAGTTGGGAAAAATCCCGGTTCTCCCCCAGCGAGGATCGGACCTGGGTCTCTCGCATGGTAGTCAGACACCTTAACGACTATTTTTTTTTAAGGAATACCCCTATGCGGTAGTATCGCCCGTTATTCACATTTTCTCAATTTTTACATATGTCAATTTTGTTTGTTTTTGTATTCTCATTGGGACAAACACGAACATCCATGTCCGAATCGAACTAGAATCCCGGACCCCTGACATATAGTGCGTCGTGCTAACCAATTCGCCATGGAGGTTGAGCTGAGCGACTGCGACTTAAGAGGGCGGTGGAGTTTGGCGAAGGTCGCAAGTGCCATCCAGCAGTGAATTGAATATTTTGCCATTGGAGAAATCTTGAAAGAAGCCGGAACCAGAATGAAATGAAACAGGTGGTACCCTTTCGCAGCGGTCACGAAGGGGAGGGGGTGGTGAAGGCAGGGGGAGGCATGGTGAAAGTCTTTCCACCATGGGGGGAGAGGACACAACCGAGAAGAATTCCTAGTTCCCTGATATGTCGCTATAGTTGACGAGCTGTATCTTTGCGGGTGAACCCTGCCCAAGCCCGGCTGCGCAGTAGCAAGGGGGAGGAGCTACCGGCTGCGCGTCATTATCCTTGCGTTCTGTCCTTGCTGTCGACCACCCAAAGGGCAAGTAGGTGGCAAGTACATAAACGTATCTCACTCGCATTCTGCGCGGAGTAGCCAAGGCCACCCGTAAAGATACAGCTCGTCAAGTCTAGGTGTCTCTGTATCGCGCCGGGGCAGGAAAACTCTTTTCATGCCAACCTCCAGCCCACTCTTAAACATTTGTATTTATTATCGTTGTTGTTCTTAAGGAATGTCCATTGAAGTGGGGGGATTCTAGAAACTGTATAGGAAGAGAGAGAGAGAGAGAGAGAGAGAGAGAGAGAGAGAGAGAGAGAGAGAGAGAGAGAAATCACTCACGTAGTAACACCCTCTCGAGTAACTACTTGGGCAGAGGACTTGTTTACAGATTCCCGCCTTGTCGTCAGACTCGTCTCGGTCTAGGTACTATCCCTACATTTGAGCGGACTAAGAATTTCTCAATTCACGTTCGTTTCACTTCGACCTTCTGCTTCCGTCCTTTCGCAGAATACACCCTCCACAACCACACTTCACTCACGTCAGAACCAAAAGCGGTTTTCAATAGCTGGCCTGCGTGTCGGCTTTCAGGACACCAGTGTGACGTTATCAGGTAAATGGCGCCAAGGGGATGCAGGCGGACCAGTGATTTACGGTGCAAACAAACCACGCCGAGCACAGTTGCTACTCTGAAATTGTCATCGACTGGCGAATAATAGCCCGCCTCCCGCCGGGAGCGCCCCCAACCCCCCCTTCCGGACGACACATCTCGTTTCATGGTGTTTGATTTACAGCGACATATATCACATTATTATCGATCTTACAGTTTAATTATATGTATACGCAGATTGATAATATTAAGCGTGACGTATGGGAACGCAATGTTGCTTAATCCATGCAGCTGTTCGCGGTTTCCAACTCGCTAATTTTGATAATGCCTCGTTTCCCTCCTCTTTGGAACAAGCGCATTCCCGTGGCCACATATTCTGGCTATCTTGCACAATAACACAGGGGAAAGGCTTTACATGACATAACTGAATATTCATAATTAACCTCAGATGTCATAGTAATGAAATAGTGTCGACATTCGTGACCTGTCAGTGTTGTTTGATGATGGGGAGAAATTTCACGCAAAATCTTGGGTAAAGAAGACAGAAAGATTTTCATAAAAAGGAAATTTTTTAGGTGTTCGCAAAGGTATCATTATTATTTATGAAATTTGGTGTGCTTGTTTGCCACAAGAAAGACGCTGTTTCATTACAGGGTACTTTAAGATTCCATCTTATAGTATCTTCCATTAAACGTATGGCATTACGCATAAAACAGAGCATAATGTCCATTACATTGCTTAAACTTCACCTGTATTACGACGCGCGAGCGCCATGTTATAGTCGACGCGCTAGCTACGTTAACGAGCGGCTGGCTTTGAAATCCACGTAGCGCGCCCACCAGCTGCAACAATCACATTCAACTCACAGTGTTGCCACACATCTACTCTACGCCACCTTGTCCCTCCGCCTTACCGCGGTCTCCGCATTGAAGTGGCAAAGTACAGTCATGTGACTGAGACTCCACGTGGAGCAGGCAAGGAGAATGACGGCTGCGCCCATTGGTTGAAGGTTGAGCGTGATTGGACGAAAACAATTCGCCCGCTGTTTATTCTCACCCACGTTCGTGGAGGCAGCTCTCTTCATATCTTGGACGTTAACCAAGTAAACGCATCATCTATACTTCTACTAGCCTACTAACTCTTCTCGATACTCCGTGGAAGCAATTTAAACTGTAGGGTCCACCCCAATTAGCCTTCCTGTGAATAAAATAGACTTTAGACTGTTCTCAACAACTGGCCTCAACGCAAACAGGGCTCTGTGCCGAAATCTTACACCCTGGATTTCGCGAACATCTCAAATGTTCTCGTCAAATAAATAAGTTTCTTGTAACAAAGGGTGTTTCTAAATAGCGCGGAAGGTATTTTTTTTTACATCTACCTCTACGAAACTTACGTTTTTTTAATATTAAAGTTCGTTACGTACGTTGCGTCTATACGGCTTTTCAGGGCTTCCACATTGGATTCATGTCACAGGCGCACATCTAAACATTTTCTTTTTCTTCTTATGATTGGCTTGTGCAATGGGATAATTTGTAACATTTTTCGGAGGAGAATCTGGATGAGTTTATGTGGTTTGGCAGACATGGAAAACAGCGACGAGACGCGATGAGGAATATCATTCAACATATTGTTGAACGGTATCCTCAGCGTGTGTAAATACGTTATCTTGTGGAACATCGTGCACATTTCTCTTCGCAACTGCGGGCCAGAAATGACTTGTGGGATGGGATAATTTGCAACTTCTTACTTCTATGATGGTACGGACAGGGGAGGGTAGTATTCTGTGGAAAAGGACAACAAGGACTTTTGACATCTGTTTTGGACTTTCAAATTAACTTCGGCCCGCAATTCAGCCTGCACTTGAGATAAAGAGGCAAGTTACCTTTTGAGGTTTAATTTTAGCCTTATTTCTTTGGTACCTAAATGTGTCGGTGCGAAAAATAGTATTAGGGGCAGGTGGCTCCGGCCAGTTTCTAACATACCTTCAAAAGGGACTCTATATAGAAAGGCGGGACTGCGGTAGCAGTAGGAGGAGGTAGGTTAATTACCCCAGGGGCGGAGCCCGGAATCGGTGGTGGGAAATTTCAACACAGCAACTACCTCCCAACTTCAAACGGCTACATCTCAACTTCAAACGGCTGTACAGTCGTAAATACTAATTTCCGCGCTCCAGAATTTTATTATTCACAATTAGCAGGACATATTCTTTATATATAAAAAAAAATCCCCTGCGAAATCGAGGGTGTAAGATTTCGACATGGACCCGCAAACAGTTCATGACACAACACCACAAGCCGGCCTCCGTGGCGGACTGGTTACCAAAGCGCGCTACGACGCAAGAGGTCCCGGGTGTTTGTGAGTATCCCTTCATCAATTTCATTGTATCATCACTCTTCCTCACCTTCGCGATTGTGGCAGGGGCCTACCCGATGGCGCAGTGGTAACGTCGTCGCCTTTTAATCAAGGGGTCCCGGGTTGGATACCCGGTGGAGGCACAAGTGGTTCGGATCCCACTTTAAACTGTAGGTCCAGTCCCGATTAGCCTTACTGTGCATAAAGTGGACTTAAAATCCCAACTCAACAACAACTCAACAAGCGATTGTGGCAGAAAAGCGAAGTAAAATAAACGAAATCAATATGTATCACAAAACACCACAAGCATCTTTATAATGCTTAAATTGCTGAAATGTGATTTTTCTAGCAACGTTGGCTTTCTGTGCATTGTATGATTCCAGCAAGTACAGTGGAATCCAAAAATATTACCACGTAAATTGTCTATTGTCATGTTCTTTCACTTTTTAAGCAGTCAAAAGTTCGTGAATTGAAAGAAAATTACCAACGAAGTAGTTAAAAAGATACTATCCTAGAAAAATCACGCCTACATAAACCTTTAACGAATATAATAACGTACTGTACGTCAATACAAAGGAAAACTATAATTTCATTTCGTCAAAAATGGCGACGCAGATAGAAAAAATACGTATTTTGTGATTAACTTCTGCAAGAATACTACATCAAGGAAGTTCAGGATACTTTCCAAGAAGGCAGTTTATTGTAGTTCGTTTAAGAGCTATAGTGTTATAAAGTGGGACGAACTTTTTTAATCACCCTGTACATAGACAAATAAAACTTAGTTGCGGCTGGGCCAATTAAATGATATAGAAACAAACCGAAAGGCTGTTCTCATTAAGTTTACAAATTACATTTCTTAATAGTACATCTCTCATTATCTTACACGATCACGAATGACTCATATTTTCCATTTCTAAGCAACACATCGCAATGGAAGACCCAGAAGGAACAATGGAAGTGAGACAATGACGATTGAGTGTTCAGTGTTCTGTACCCACTCAAAAAAAGCTAGAAATCTTCAGTGTTTCAATTCCAACATAACCGACTATTGAAAAGCGCAACCTACATGAAAAGTAAAGTTACTGTGCAAGAAGCTTTTGTTGTGATACAACAATAGAGGAAACAACAATTAGTACTGAAAGCAGAGAAATAATGGTGTTCGTTTTCTGAGGAAGTAATCAGTGCGAGCTGAAGAACATATCCTTCTGTGTGGAATTCGTAAAATATTTATACCGGGTGGTCCAAAAGTCTCGGAACGGTCACATATCGTGAGAAATACACATTGAATCAGAAAATGAACAAAATACTTGTTTAGTAAGTGAAAGAAAGCTATTCAATGATAGCACACTTGATTCCCCACTCCCGCCCCACGTGGACAACTGTGAAAGTTTAAATGGAACACCCATTTTGTATTGTAGAATCGGAAAGAGGACTTTATTTCGAGTACAACGTGTTGTCAACCATCCTCCTAGCTCAAATAGGAACGGAGATATGGCGATTTTAAATCCCCCCCCAAAAAGTGAAAATTTCATAAAACCAAAACAATTTACAAAGGAACGTATCTCTGCCCCTAATTGAGCTAGATTGAAAGCGATTGCAGATTCGGAATCTGCACGGCAAGACCTTTCAATAGAGTATATGGAAGGGGGGGTGTTTGTACGATCAAATGTAGATTCCGAATTTTTTGGGTTTTATGATTTATTTTTTATTTATTTTTTTTCCACCGAAAATTTAAAATCGGCATATCTCCGTTCCAAATTGAGCTCGGAGGAAGGTTGATAGCTCGTTGGACTCGGAATGAAGTCCTCTTTCCGATTCTACAATACAAAATGGTGGTTTCTATTTAAAATTTCACAGTTGCCCCAGGGGCGGGGGTGGGGAATCAAGTGTGATATCATTGAATAGCTTTCTATCACTTATTCAATACGTACTTTTTTCGTTTTCCGATTCGATGTGTATTTCTCGCGATATGTGACCGTTCCGAGACTTTATGACCAGCCGGTATGTAATTCCCCACCAATAAAAAAAATGCCCCTTTTCATCTCCATACCTTTACTAAGAGGTCCACCACCACTACTAGGGTTCCTAAACTAACTCTCTAGCATATTTAAAGCCGAAGGTTTATGGCTGCAGCAACACAAGCTTTTCATCTGTCCCTATCCTGGACAAGATCAATCCAATCTTTTCCATCCTTACCGATTTTCTTTAGGTTCATCACAACGTTATCCCTCCATCGGTTTGACCTTCCTACAGGTCTCTTACCATCAGGTTTCCCAATAAGAAACCTGTAAATTATTCTTCTTTCCTGCCCACCTAAGCCTTTCTTCTTAATGTAATGTATTATTCTAATAATATCGGGAGAGGAATACAAATTATGCAGTTCTAAATTATGTAACGTTCTCCAATCACCTGTCCTCTCACCCGTTTTAGTTCCAAATATTTTTCTAAGAATATTATTTTCAAATAATACTACTACTTTTGTCACTTTTTCTACTCTTGTACTTTTGCATTATTTCCATTTTTATTATCATCTTATGTGAAATTGAATAATACTATGTAGGACACTATCAATGCGCATTATCTGCAGTCAGAGGCGTCTCGTGAACGCATGCGGTGCATGGTGCGCATGCGTTAATTGTGGGAAAAAGAACAGATTGCTCTGCGACGACATTAATGAGCCATTTCTATATTCTAATTTCTTCATATAGGAGAAGTATTTATTTTACACGAGAGCGCTGAAAACTAAGCTTATATTATATTTCTTAAATCTGAAGTGACGCATGCGTCAATTGTGGGAAAATAATTATTGCTTTCTTTCACTTCAGATCCAAGAAATGTATTATAAGCTTAGTTCAGCGCTCTCGTGTAAAGTAAATACTTCTCCTATATGAAGAAATTAGAATGTAGAAATGCTCATTAATGTCGTCGCAGATCAAGCTGTCCATTTTTCCACAATTAACGCATGCGCAGCATGCACCGCCTACGTTCACGAGACGCCTCCTGTCTGCAGTCATATTTTAAAAACAAATTAAAAATAAAATGCGCACGATTTCGTCTATGCTTTTTAAATGTGTTGCCCACGAGACGAGACTTTGGCCTGTCTCGTCTCGTGGAGTCTCGTGGAAATGCTGTCTCGTCTCGAAAATATTCGTTTGTCTTATGACACATGGTCAATCTCGTCTCGTCTCGAATTTTTAAAAGCCTGTCCCGTCTCGTCCCGTGGGCAACACTATTTTTAATATTCCATTTTAGGATATCACACTCTATGTTTTTGTTATATGATCACAGTGAGGCTAGTACATATTATAAAGACAGAGCATCACGTGTATACGCACGTGTGAGTGTGTGTGTAAGTTAGTTGCTCACTTTGCACAGAACTTTTTCTCCGCCATAACAGATGTCGCCACTGAAAACTTCATTCTGTTTCGCGGATGTAAGTTTGAACCGCAACTTGAATGCGCAATAAGGAGGTGGAGACGAAAACCCAGAGCAAAAGGAGAAAGGGGAAGCAAACTTCGCAACACAATTTCTGTAAATTTGCATCTTGTGCACACAATTTACTCAGGGATAAATCCGGTTGCCCCAACATATACAAACGATTTGCAGAAGACTTCTATATTTATTTCCCGCGGATAGATGGCGGTGAGGTCGCTTGAAATTAAAAAGATTCGTTTTGCGGTAATTAGGATGATAGGAAAAAAGAGCAAGAGAATACGTAAACAATAATGAATAGTATGCAAAATTAAAAGAATATTCAGCAACAGAAACGTCACAGAAATGTAACATTTCTTAATTTATAACAACAACCTTTCTTAGTTTACTTAGCTGTAAGATAAATTGTTTCTAAGAAGCTTTTACGTAGTAATATTACAAAAGGTATAATTTAGCTTGGCTTTCGCATGAGCTCTATCCAGTCTTATTACGTATCCTCTTAGGGAGAATTCACACCGAAGAAACACGCGACTCGAGTGTTTCACACCGAAGAGACAAGATGCACGCGGCAAGCGACACTCAGTTTCTTTGCTCAGTTTGCATGATGGTACCGATATAATTGCATTAATAAGTTTATTAGTCACCTGAAAATAACGTAACAAGAGACATTCTTACATGTAAACTGCATTGTAAAATTTGTGCAATTTATTGAAACTTGGGAGAGGTATGTTGTGCACGAGAAAACTGAGAAATAATAAGCACTGACCTCAAACTGTATACGCTAGACTTTTCAGCCTGAATAAAGCGAATAAATAAACATTAGAGAAATGGTTCTCAACCTTCTTGAAACCATGTCATCGTATTTTTTTTTTTCAAGTCAATGCCCTTAGCCGAAGAATTTTCCTCGTATATCTTTACAGTATTGAAGATTTTATGCATGAATTAACATGTAGCTACCTATGAAATTAAATACTGATAAATAATTTCTAGCATAATCATAAGAGTAATAATAGTTTGATTACGTGTGTAGGATTGTTGACAAATATAAAAATATGGAAGACAAAGTGGTAACGTCGTCTCCTTCTAATTAAGTGATCCCGGGTTCGATAACCGGGGAGGCACCGGGCAGATCCAGTTCTGATTAGTCTATTTGTGCATAAAATGGACTTAAAAAACGAAAACTCACAACTCAAATATGATATTGGGCTTATGATAGTTGTCAACCAGTTTCAGCAGAACATTTCACAGCTCAGTATAGTTGATACGAGGGCACGGTATCGGGTCGCGGCCCGGTGGTTGAAAAACAATGCACTAGAGTACTTTACCATATTGACTAATATAGTTTGGACTAAAGTGCCTCCATAAGCTGACTTTTTCAAATAAAAGCAGTCAGGTAAATGGCCAAAACACGGCCTCTTTTCACGATGTTGAAGGCAAATTACAGCCGATAGATAACTGCATCAAAAATCTTGATAAACCTAATGAACGTTGTGCATATCGATACTTTATTATATCAACAAATTAGAGGATCAAACATAATGCAGGTTGGGCTCTCTTCTAGAGTCTAAGTACAGCTCGTTGGAATGAAGCATTCGCTGCGCATGCGCGAACAACAAACTGAAGCAACACGATGCACGGTATTGAGAAAACGACACAGTCCGAGAGGCACGTAAGCGACACGTGCATCTTGCCATGTCTCTTCGGTTCGAAAGGTTGCATTAATTCTGAGTGTTGGCTTCCAAGCGACACGTGTTTCGTGTCGCGTGTTTCTTCAACTCTACAAACTCTACTCTAGCGTTTCCGTTGGTCCGTTACAGCGGGAATTCCCCCGCTCTAGCCAATTCGAGCGCAGTTGCATCACTAACAGAACGGCCCGGCCATTTCTCTCCAGTTAATTCTGCTGGACTGTAAATATATATCCCGTGGCTCTACATCCCGTAAGGGCCTAAGCCTATCTCCCGACTGCCAGTCTCCCTCCCACAATCCTACCTAGAGGTGTGGAGATCTTCAACCGGTAATGGGGCGACGTGGGGTTCAGCACGTTTACACCTTCTTTTAGTCAAAAGAACATGATTTCACTAAAAGACACAAAAATAATGATCACATGAAAACTCTCAGCATTCACTTGATGCCTCTCAGGTATCTTCGTCCTTAGTTGTTCGTGCATAATTCCATTGGAATTTCAAAGAAATAGCAGCATCTTACAATTCAGCTTGACCACTCTCTTAAAACTCAAAGCAAGAACTCCAGACAAAACACACTCTTACAAGATGTGTACATACAGATCAGACACTATGCTGATATTATCATTGATAGGTCTAAATATTGAATAAATACAGAAATCAAGTTGAGGAAATTAAAAACTAAAAATAAACATTTGTACAACGAGAAAGGTAATTAGGAAAGTACGTGTCAACTTCGAACCCTCAGCCGTTATAGAAGATATGCGTGACCGGGTTACGCTACTTACAGTTTCCCAATATCCTCACGATGGTGGGTTGCCACCGGTCCTATACACAGGCTGAAAACCCAGAGACTGAACCTAGGCGGACTCGAACCCGTGCCGTCCCGCAGTCGGAGCCTAAAATAGAGCGCTTTACACCACGGAGGAGGAGGACACTCCATTACTACCCCCCAATAATAAAGAACAACATATAGATCCATGGGCGTCCGGAAAGGTAGGCAAGGGGGGGCCGTGGCCCCCGTGTCCTCCTGTTAGAGGACAGTTCACGGAGCGAACAGGGCATGGAGCGGACACAACTTGATTGACATGTTATGTAGTGAACTAATCAGTTAGAAAATCTAAACCTCCCGCCCCCACGCGCTGCTGGCAGGCAGCAACCAGTTCATGGAGCGGGCACGTGTCCATTGACCTCCCCCGCCCCCCGGGAAGCTTATCACAAGCTTATAAATTTTTTGAAGCTGGAAGCCGAGGAATGAAATGAGAAAATTATTAGAATGGAGCTCAACTTGGAGGGAGTGAAGAGAAAGAAGAAATATGTAAAGTTGGACGAACGGTTGCAAGAAACACGAGAAAATATGAAGGAGATGGTGATGTGCATAAATTTCTAAAGACAATGTCCTACATTCTAAAATTGGATTGATAGCATGTAAAGATCTTTTGACGTAGCACAAAATGTACGTGTTTGACGAAGCAGATTAATGCTACTGATGGGACTATGCCTTCAAATTGAGGGCCGAGTACGGTTATCCGTGCGGGTCTATCGCATGCGAGGCACTACGACAGGCTCACCTTCAGAATAATGAGGTGCCAGAATGAGAAGAAGGCACGCAGTCCCGGCTGGCACGAAGTATAGACCTTTTCGCACTTCATTGTAAGGATATGTACAAGTTTCGTTTGGCACAAAGTGGATGTAAATACAAATCCATCAACCCTTTATTAACACAATTTCCAGCGGGGCGGGGGAGGTCGATGAACTGATTGCTGCCTTCCAGCAGCGCGTGAGGGCGGGAGGTTTAGATTTTCTAACTGATTAGTTCACTAGATAACATGTGACTCAAGTTGTGTCCGTTCCATGCCCTTTTCGCTCCATGAACAGTCAGCTTACAGGACAGCTCCGTTGCCCCTCCCTGGAAACCGAAAGTCAACCAAAAATTACATATTTCACACATAATTTAATTTCAGCGACAATAATTTGTGCTAATTATTGCAGGAACATGATAAATTCAAATTTACGCAATGTTTTTTGAAGGATGAACACTATTATTGGGGAAAATATGCCATGTTGCCCCCCTGGAAAAAATACCTTCCTTGCCCCTCCCTGGAAAAAATCCTGCAGACGTCCATGCATAGATCAATGTTTTATCAGCCTATTTGAATGGCGTTTAGTATTGAGACTGGTTTATTTAGTAGAAAGTATCATCCGAGTATTTGTTTGGAGTGACTGAGGTCTGAGGTAGAACCGAAGAAAAACAGTCAGGATATCCACAAAAAGGTTCTGAATTCCCCCTGTTGCGGTTGAACGAAACAGTACACAAAGGCGACGAAAACGACACGAGTATTTGGTGCAGGAATCTCCCCTTTATGAACACCGTACCGCGGAAGTGACGAAATGCCATATTCACGCAGCGGAAACCTCTCCTTGTAAAACTCTGGGAGATGAGAGAGGGAGAACCCGCTCTTTTTTTTTCGCTTTTGTAAACCCGCGACAAACCGTGACGTCACAATCTTGTTTGGCGCGACATAGGAGACGCATTAAAATTATATATCCGCCGCTTATTCCGTATGCATTAAGCTGTCTTCCCTCGTCCAGGGAAGGGACGGATCCGAGCAAACCGAACAAGGGAACGCCATTATTCGGTCAGGTCTCGATTGAGGAGAAACAGGAGGGGGGAGGGGAATTCCCCACCCCCTTATCCTCAAATTCATTTCGCGGGATGCCTCCCTCATCTACCCTCCTCTCCCCGCTCATCCCCCCCTCTCTCCCATTATCCTCCACGGGTCTCCTCAAAAACCGGGGAAATTAGGCGTGTTTTGACAGGAACTTGTTATGTCACGTTTCGAGTGGGGAGGGAAAGATGGGCTTTTGCACTGGCTGACAGGTTGCGGAACGATTTTGCTCAAAACTGAAACGGATTGAAATAGGATTTCAGCTTCCCCCCCCTTCCAACTCTGAAGTGTCTGAAATGTCTTCTGTCCTCATCGCGTCCGCACTTATGACAGATTGCAACAATGTTTATTTTTTTTGTTATTTTCTTTTTATATTAATATAGATTTTTGTGCGTTTCGTAAACAACATGTTCGAAAGAACATTGACAGATGGGTCTGAATGAGGGAAAAGCAGTTTGAAAATGACGAAAAACCTTGTGTGGTACCCTATCGTCTGTTGCAAGATATATCTCGGGTTCGATTCCCCGACCTAGTGTCGTGAAGGCGTTTGGGAACAGTGATTCGAATCTTTAAAACAAAAATGTTGTAAACTCTATTTTTCTTCAAGGAAATCCCTTTTTAAGTGAAAATTTCTTTTCCGTTTAAATACAGGGTGCAGCATTTTCGATCACACAGTTTGAAAATAATATAGTTAGCCTAGAGACAATGAAACTCCAAAAATGTGACATCATCCTTTTCACTACACTTGTCCATTTACATACATGCCACGTATAATTTACTACTGCGCTTTGTGTGCAATTGCGCTTTGTGTGCAAACACAATTTCTGCCAAATGAAAACTTTTCGGACATTTTTGAAAATGGAGAGTTGGCTCCACTGCGTGGACGGACGACGACGTGTGTGGAAGAGGTGAAGGAACGTATCAGGGAGGAAATTGAGCGCATAACCCCGGATGTTCTTGACCGTGTCATGCGAAGTGTCCGTAATCGGCTTGTGCATAGCATTGCTAAACAAGGTGGTCATTTGGCAGACATAGTGTTTCACAAATAACTGTAGATTGATTGATTGATTGATTTATTGTTTTAAGTCCACTTCATGCACATGCTAATCGGGACTGGACCTACAGTTTAAAGTGGGATCCGAACAACTGTGCCATGTCCCTCCAGCGGGTATAGAACCCGGGACCCCTTGATTACAAGGCGACGACGTTACCACTACGCCATCGGGGAGGTCCCCCCTATAAATAACTGTAGAAAATGCACACAAAGCGCAGTAGTAAAGTCTACGTGTCATGTATGTAAATGGATAAGTGTAGTGAAAAGGATGATATAACATTTCTGGAGTTTCATTGTCTCTAGGGCTGAGTATATTATTTTCAAACTGGGTGTTCGAAACTGCACCACCCTGTATAAAGAATGACTCGACAGTGGTTGTTTTGGTTTCATTTAGTTTATTTTACGTTGGTTTTCTACTTCTTTGGTTAATCGCGACGGGGAGGATGAATTGAGATAAAAAAAGATGGATGAAGAGACGTTCAGAAGCACATATGGACAGGACACAAGCCCCACAGAGCATTGTCATGGAAGTCCAGGCACCAGAGCCTATCTAGCCTTAAAAAGAGAAAGCAGCTCAGGGCGTACTACGAGCGATTCATCAGTGACACACCGGAAATGTAAAAAAAAAAAAAATATTTGGGAGTTAGAAGATAGATTTGATTTGTGTTATTTAGCCTTGGTCTTCTGCCACTTTTGACTAATCGCGACAATTCGAATCGGTGATGAGACTTATGGAGGGGCATTCACAACCAATGACCAGGCCGGGATTCGAAACCGGGACCCTTTGTGTCGTAGCACGTTGTGCTAACCACTCCGCCAAGGAGTTGGCTTGGACTTGAAAAGAGACGAAACAACAGGTGAGTGGAGAAGTTTACATAATACTGAACTATATCATTTAAATTGATCTTCTGATCTTCATTCATTCAGGGAAGTTTAACACTACATCCTCCGAGCTTTCAGATCTTGCGCCTTCAGCGTAGGATGCATACACTTGATTCAATATCACCTATACTCCGTCACAGGAATGTGTGGAGCAAGGCCGCCCATAACGGCAGAGAAGGGGAGAAAGCGAATGGGCAGAGCAAAGCAATTCACGCTGCCGCTGGTAGCTGCAGCCAAGTTTTCCTCCATGCGATCACGAGTTCATTGGCCGAGCTCTCTTGACATTGTGCGAATTAAGCTTTTTACAAGCGGGGGGTGCACACTCATTGGCATAGCTATTTGTGGTTTCATTTCGGGAGGTCGCTTTGTAATCAAGGGGTCCCTGTGAAGGCACATATACCCTGTACCAGCTAACTGTAGACCAAGCGATATATCGCCGTGTCGTCTGCGTAGACGGCTGCCATGGCCGTTGGTGAAGTAGGCATGTCGGAAGTGTAAAGGGCATACAGCAATAGTTAAAAATGGAGTCCTGTGGAACTCCAGCTGTTATGGGCTGCGGCGTTGAAGTGGCTTCGTTGAATCGATTGCGTGCGAGTTGCCACGGTGCTATTTTACAGTTCATTATATTTATCGGGTAAATCTCTCTGCAGGTGCGGTGCAAGTTGCCACGGTCGAGTGAGTGACGTCACTAATCAGTATAAAAGAATTTCGCCTGATGCTAATTCTCACTCTTAGTGTTCCCGTGGTTGGATAGGCATTGTTATGGAACGTTTAGAAGTTGCTGAAAGCATACATGCAGACATAGGAAGCACATATGACAAGACGCTGGTTATACCAGTTTTGTATGCATTGCTCCTAGATGAAACAGAGCGAACATGCAAGCAACTGTTTTCTTTTCTGAAAATGTGGTCTGGGCAGTATAAACCTAAAGTGCTAAAAGTGAATTTTAAACTTGCGTGCGACGTTCCCCGATTCCCAGGTTTCTGGCTGTAATTACCATTTCAACCAGAACATCTGGCGGAAGGTTCAGAGTATAGGCCTCGCCGAGGAATACCTTCACAATTAAGATATACGCCGTCAAGTTAGGATGTGTAGTGCACTAGCATTGGTATCCAGAAGCCGTATTGATGAAGGTTGGTTCCTCGTCATGGAGGACTGCCCATCTGGGCAGAAAATCATAAGAGTTCAACGATTATTTCATAGAACAATGGCTGGGTAATCCAAACATTCCAACGGAAATTTAGAATTGCAATGGCCAAAGGCACCGAACAAATAACCCAGTGGAGGGTTGGCATAGCAAGTTGAACCACATCATATCCAGGAGTACACCACACATCTTGCAGCTTGTAAGTGTACTAAAAGCAGATGCCTCATCTAGTTTTCGCGCTTTTACGAGACAGGACTTGGATTGTATTCCACGATTCCACGCTGGCCGCTCAGGACACGGCCCTCAGTCTGAAAGGTGAAGTCACTCACTCGACCGTGGCAAGTTGCTCCGCACCTGCAGAGAGATTAATCCGATAGACAAGACCGTGGCAAAATGAACGATAATAAGAACCGTTGCAAGATGTCTGTATTACAGGAAGGAGTGCAACAGTCTCAGGCCCCTCTCTAGAAACCCTGCCAGTGTAGTTTGTATATAAGTCCGTCGTGCCGCACACGATCAAAAGCTTTAAGCTTTCTCAACATTCAGGAAAACTCCAAGGGTGAAGGCAATGCGTTTGAAGTTGACAATTCTTGCGTCCACCACTCTCAGTAGCTGTGTGACTGTACTGTGTCGAGGGCTAATATCTAGTACAAGATGATTTTGAAATGTAGTGAACGAACGAAATTTTCTTGGTTGTATTGTTTTTGAAGTTCCGTTTCCTTGACTTCTATTTGATCTTTTCCCTATTTTTCCTTGTTGTTTATATTATCTTGTTGTGATTTCCTCTGCAATTGTCGCTTGAGGAGTTTGTCTTCTTGTGTTTCTTACGTTGAGTTCACTCTGGCCGAGGGGTGCAGTGAGTGAGATGCATTATGGCCGCTGTACCTATTTGATTGACAGCGGGGTTGTGATGCGATGTTGTGATTGATGCCTTCTGAGTTCTTCCAGAACTTGGTTGTCTCTGTTTTGATGACCTTTTGAATCATATCTTCATGTATTTGTAGATTTGTCGTGTATCTATCGTGGCCACAGATTGTCTGTGCTGCCTTATTCTGGTTAATGTAGTTTTCCGATGTATGTCTTTGCTGCGTGATGCCATGCTGCTATGGAATAAAGTATGGTTGGCCTTATCATCGTCTTCTATAGTCATATCCTTTTTTCTAGTGCTAATTGTAGATTTATATATAGTGCATATAGTCCTCCGATTCTTTGGTTGCCTTTATGATGCATTGCTTCTGCATGTGTCTTGAATGTTAGTGTGTTGTCCAGTGTTAGCCCTAGGTATCGTTCAGTCTTAGCATGTGATATCTAATGGCCAAAGAGCTCCAGTGTTTTCTGCTCTTGGTTTCTTCTTCTGGCGAAGATTACTGCAGTGCTTTTGGTTGCATTAGTTTTTGTCCTCCATTTCGTGGACCATTGTTGGATTTCTTCTAGTTGTCTATTTAGTGTTTTGTAGCAGTACTTGAGAAGTCTCCTGGTAGCGAAAAATGCAGAGCCATCTGCACATAGCGCTGAGAAGCATCCTGGTACTATCGGTAGGATTGGTGCTAGTGTGGAGCCTTGGGGAACTCCTGCATTGATGTTTCTGGCTATCAAATGCGAGTAGGTATCTTGAATAGGCATCTGGAATAGTTTTCGGATGAGTCCTGTTATCCAAACTCCGTCAAATGCGCTCTCTACATCTAGAAAGACTCCTAGGGAGTAGTTCTTTCTATTGAATTTGGTGGTTAAATGGTCCACCACTCTTGTTAGCTGTCCTGTTGTATTATGAGCTTTCCTGAACCCGAATTGGAAGTTAGGTAGGATGTTAGTTTCCTCTACTTGTTTCTGGATTCTGCTTAGGATGATCCTCTCTACGGCCTTGCTTAGATGCGAAAGCAGGCTTACCGGCCTGTAACGTTTTGGCGTTCTGGGGTTCTATCCCGATTTCAGTATAGCACAGATTTTTGAGGTCTTCCAGAGTTCTGGGAAGTGTCCTGTCTTCAGTATTGCTTTGAATAGTTTGATGAGTACTAGCATTTTTCTTGGAATCTTCTTTAGCATGTCCAGTGTTATTTTGTCCAGGCCTGGAACTTTGCCATCTGGACTTGCTTTGGCGTGGTGAGTTCAGGGCTCGTAGTTGGAGGACTGTGCAGAAGTTTCTCTGTTTCTTCTTCGGTGGTTCGTGAAAAGTTCTGGTCTTGTAGTGAACGGGGGAGAGATTGAAAACTTATGTTACTGCAGCAATAAACTTTCTGATTTTGAAATGCAAGAGAGAGGCAGTTTTGAAATGTCTATAACTTGCTTCCTCTCTGAACTTTCAGTACTTATTTGCGAAGAAATCTTTAAAACTGTAATACGCAAAACCTTTGTATATTTGGGTTCGAATTTGCACCAAAATCAGCTATGGTAAATGTATAAGTGCAGTGCCATCTATTTTCGAAAGGAATAACTGCTAGTACGATTTTGAATTTCCATGTGCGCGGATTGATACTTTTTTTACACAACTGTGAATCGGCTAATGCCCACGCCACTGCTGAAGGTGCTGAAGGTGCTGAAGCATTAAAGAGGTGGTAAAATATGAGATAAATCATGAAGAATCTCACGAAAGTGTGCAAAAAGATGCAACAAAGTATGTTCATTTTACTTGCCTTCACGTCTTAAAATATATATCTCAAAAGAATCGGTATAAAAACAGCTATATTTTTGGAAGGGTGCTGCACCTTAAAATCCTTCCCTTAATGATTAGTGACTACCCCTGATAATAACTGGTACAGTGAGATCCATAAGTATTACTGTGCAAATTGCCCATCACCATGTTCGTGCACTTTATTCGACCCAATCAGAGCTTCAAGAATTAATAGCAAATTCAAAACAAGCTGTTGACACAACTTCTACATCAACACACATAAAAATCAACCGCTTAAAAATACTTAGGATGTAAGATATAAGAATAATGAAGATAGTCATGGACAATTTGCACGGTTATACTCATGGATCCCACTGGACAACCAAAGAAATTTGCTCATCTGGCTGTTAAAAGCATGTCAAACCAACTTAATGCTCACATAAGCTAATCTGTGAGGTGATTTTAAGACAAAAGCAACGTGGACGCACAGTTTAAAGAGGAATCCGAACAACTAGGCAACGTGCCTCCATCATGGACCGAACCCAGCACGCCTTCAAACAAGGCGATAGCCTTAGTACAGCGCCTTGAATACGTAGTGTGGAAAACGGCACTGTTCTGGGATCTCTGGCGAGTTGCACTCGAATCTACCGCTCGAGGCGCTGGTGTCGGCCCCGTTACGTGTTATTCGTCTGCTTATAATGGAAGTAAATGGAGTTTTCGCTGCAATGTCTGACTCTTTTACATGAAGCATTTCAATCAATGTGATAATTGCTATGATATTTGGTACAGTGGTCATGAAGATATTAACGAACATTCTAGACAGTCGACCACGTTCTGTTATCGTGACTTTCATTAATAATACGGGACAAAATATGCGTGTGAAATGCTCTTGGTAACAAAAATTTTTGTGTATGATTTAGGTTGATTGTTATCATTAATATTATCATCATCATCATTTCTTTTAAAGAAATACACACTGAAGCATTTATATTTTTGATATTTACTGTCTCTCTTCTTCCGCTTTAAACTAATCGCGGCTATGATGATAACTGATGATTCCATGAAACGTCAAAGGGAAACCCACAAAACTTCTTTAGTGTCATCGACATGAGTGTAAGAAAACATTTAGACCAATGGGACAAGCGACACGGGATATTGACACTGATGTAACTAGTGACACAGACACTTCCAGATTGTAAAATAGCATTCATTGCGCATAGGGGTCCAAACAGCAAACCGTTCAGCAAGCGACAGGTTCAGCATATGTCGCGTGCTACTTGTTACTTCGGTCGGAAAACTGCTTAAAGGAAGGGTACTCAGACCGAAGCGACGCGCTACAGGGGGAGTTCCCAACGAAGTGACAAGCAACATGGTGCCTTCAGTCTATTAGCAAGCGTTTGCTGCTAATTGTGCGAACAACAAATCTAGGCGACACGATAAACCTCACGTTACAACAACAGATCTAGGCGACACGATAAGCCGCACGTGTCGCTTGCGTGTTGTCAAACAGGGCCATTTCCTCAATAGCTTGCAACGTGTTTCTGTGGTTTGTTGTTCGCGCATGCGCGACGCAATGAGTGTCTTGCTTTAGGGAGATTGCTCACCAAAGCGACAAGCTGCACGCGACACTTATCGCTTGAGGATTTCAGCAACCGAACGCTGACCTGTGCTGCCCGTCATGCCGCTACGGTGTGAAACGTTGCTCTTAATTGGCTCGTTTCCAAGCGACATGTGTCGCATGTCGCTTCGGTCTGAAAGCTGCCTTGGACCGAAGAACTTGTGTTGCTTTGATGTGAAATCCCCGTCGCCTGCCGCTTTGGTCTAATATTTCCTTGAGGAAACAATGCAGTCAGAGCTTGTGTCCCTACGATTCGAAAGGCTGCATTGATTACCGACTGCTCGCTTCCAAGCGACACTTGTGGTTTGTCGCCTCGGTATGAAATATCTCTCAATTAGTCTACTATTTATAATCTAATAACAGAAAAATAAACTCTAGTAGACAATCCAACACCTGACGTCCGGAATCACATTACGATATTTCTTCTTGTATTACACATGCTATTTATTGATTTTATTTTACTTTTCTTTTCAAATTAATGCCATTTCGTGACTGCAAATCACTCCACAAATATAACTGTTTCCATCAATTCACTTACCGCCTTTTAAGACAAACAAATCTACACAATATATTCCACAAAAAACTAACAAAGCCGCAATACTTTCATAAGAAAATTAGTTGGGATACTGATGGCACTGACATCTGTCATCCGTCTCGGGAACCAGTTCCTTGGCTCGTTTTCCACACTACGTATTCAAGGCGCTGTAGCATTAGCACTCTTACTAGGCCTGCTAAATTATGGACACTTTAACCTGGAGATATACTACATAGAAATTTAAGAGAAAAATTCAAGCTCGACCATTATGGCATTCTTGGACAATTTCAGTTTAGCATAAGAATAATAATTTAAGAAATATTTTCATTCCCAAAATTCCAAAAACCCAAAAATTTAAGAGCTACCCGATTAATATGATTTGTGATATGATTGTATAATGAAATTAGGATTAATAATAATAACCATTCCATAGATTTTTCTATGCCATTCTTGATCTTATAAAAAAACATTAGGATCAATTCTGAAGGTACTAACATGTGATAATT
Organism: Lepisma saccharinum; assembly: GCF_977018435.1. Classification (NCBI taxonomy): domain Eukaryota; kingdom Metazoa; phylum Arthropoda; class Insecta; order Zygentoma; family Lepismatidae; genus Lepisma; species Lepisma saccharinum. Next base: position 19,259,359 of record NC_139238.1, read on the forward strand.
AATATGTATAATAACTGCTCTGTATGTTTATACTTATGTAATGAATAAAATTTGGGACTGGATTACATATGGTTTCTATTGTAATTGTAGTATTGTAATTTTGTAATTGCTATTCTAACTAACTAACTAACTCCCTAGCCTTCTTAAACCCGAAGGTTCATGGATGCAGCAACACAGGCCTTCCATCTTTCCCTATCTTGAGCAAGTTCTATATACTCTTTTCCATCCCTACCGATTTCCTTTAAGTCCATCTCAACGTTGTCCCTCCATCTTCGTCTTGGACTTCCTACAGGTCTCTTACCATCAGGTTTCCCAACAAGAATCCTGTAAACTCCTCTTTCCTCTCCCATTCGTGCCACATGGCCTGCCCACCTAAGTCTTCTTGATTTAATTATTCTAATAATATCTGGACATGCATACAAATTATGTAGTTCTAAATTATGTAACCTTCTCCACTCACCTGTCTCCTCATCCCTTTTAGGTCCAAAGATTTTCCTAAGGATCTTATTTTCAAATACTCTCAATTTATGTTCCTCTTTCAATGTAAGGGACCAAGTTTCGCATCCATATAATACTACAGGCAAAATTACTGTTTTGTATATTTTAACTTTTAGTTTCTTAGATATTAAACGAGAAGACAAAAGTTTATGAAGAGAGAAGTAACATGCATTTCCTGAATTAAGCCTACTTTTTATTTCCTCTTTAATATAATTTTCATTTGTTAATATTACTCCTAAGTATTTGAATTTGGAAATTGGTTCAAACGAGTTGTTATCAATAATTAGATTTTGATTATTACCTAACACTTGGTTTCGGCCTGTAAGCATATATTTAGTTTTCTCTTTGTTAACTTCCAAACCTATCTCTTTAGCAGTTTTGAAAAATATTTTAGCATTATTCTTAATTGTATTCACATCATCCCCCAGTAAGTCTACATCATCTGCATATGCTAACAACTGAATCACACCATTTAATTTTAGTCCTTCTTTAGTTTCTTTTACCTTCCTTACAGCATATTCTAAGGCAAAATTAAAGAGCAATGGAGATAATGCATCTCCTTGTTTTAACCCATCATGAATTGTAAATTCATTACTATTATTATTATTATTATTATGTACGCCTTCTGTCATTGGAGGATATACCTCTGTTGAAGGTATTATCAAATAAGAATAAATAAATAAATACCGAGCCATTTGTCCTGATTAACTTTCCTGTGCGGCAGGGAAGTTCACACCGAAACGACAAGCGACACGGGCCCCTTCAGTCTATAAGAAAGCATTCACCGCGCATGCGCGAACGTCACACCGAGGCGACACGATGCGCGCTATTGAGAAAACGGCTCAGTACGAGCGACACGTGCAGCTTGTCGTGTCTCTTCGGTTCGACACGCGTCATGTGACGGTTTCACGACTTGCGTGTCCTGTCGTGCCGTTAAGCTGTGTTTCCATTCTGACAAGTTCCAGACTCATGACGCGCAACAACCGCCGGCGCATGTTGTGCGGCATTTAGTGCACTGTTTCCAATTCAAAACTACTTCTTCAAAATACGCCCGCAACAACACTGGAGTGCAGAACCGCAGTGTAGCGTGTGCAGTGCATTAGAGTAGTTCAGCGTTTCTTCTCTTGTATTGTAATAATTTGGTGGTAATTTCACTTGTCTAAAGATGGTCAATACAGTGGTTCGAACTGGTAACATTCCACAACACTGACTCCTGTTCATATTGCTCTGTAAGTTTTACTATTTTATCTTTCGACCACTCCATATTGTCCACAAAACAAACACTCACATACAACTACACAACCAACTACAACAAGTACACTCAAATAACAGGACGTTGTGTCGTGACGCCGCTTCAGTCCGAAAAGCGAGCACTTGGTTGTCGTCGCGTCGTCTGTTTCTACTCTAGTGCGCATGCCCGTGCCCCAGGGACTTGCTGCAGGCTGTTTCCATTATCCGCGGCGCATTATCCGCGGCGCATGTCCCCGACACTTGCGCCGCCGCATGTTGCAGAAAGTTTCAATTTCAACAAATGCTTGGCACATGCCGCGTCGCATGCTGCGCGTCATGTTGCGTGGAAAATTTGTGGTAATGGAAACGGGGCTTTACGGTGTGAAACGTTGTTGTTGATTGACTCGTTCCCATGCGGCATATATCGCTTGTCGCTTCGGCCCAAAAGCTTCCTAAATACTCGTGTCGCTTGTATTGACGCGTATAGATAGTCGCATCAGATATTTGCCAGATGCAGTACCTACGTGTGCATCAAATTCGTATATTCAGGGTTAGAACAATACAGGGCGCTTGTAAATATTCACCTGGCGACTGAATTTTCAAATTCAGTTCTAAAATATATAGGCTATATTATTTTCAGAGGCGAAGATATAGTACAAGCAATGCAAGCACTGCTTGCATAATTCGAATATCATTTAATGTACTTAATGTTCTAACCGTATTTAGTTTCCATCGCACTCGATTTCGCGAAAAAATGCGGCCGCAAACTCCCCCAGCAGCTCTGTAGCAAGCACCAGCCTCAATGCTTGCAACCGTTATGCGGGAAAATAAGGCCTCCGAAGGAGTCACATGGCGAAGCGTGAAATTCTGGTGGAACCCGTCCACAAAGCTTCTACAAAAAGCTGTGCTTTCCGAGCTTGCGTGATTCCCGAAAATAGCCGAGTTCAACCGAAAGCAGAAGGATTCATCTATGGGTACGTTGCCAGCAAAAACTAGTAACGAATATTTGTCTTCATGAACACGTAAACAAGATCGCAAATATAATAATAATTGTTAGTCATAAAATAACTAAAAGAAGTTATTATCACTGTTCTAAATTCCATATATATCATATTATATTACAAATTATTTTAGATTTCGCGAAATGTAAAACGCGTAAAAGAAGTTGACATTGGGAGTTGGGGCAGTGGAATTTCTGCACCCCCGTGAAGAGTTTTCTCAGGGAGGGAGGGAAGATTGGACGGACCTTGGTCCTGCACCCTGCTTCCTGGTCGGTCCAGCTCAAATTACGCCAGAAATGTTGACCGCTACCAGTGTTTGCAACTGCCAAATTATTTACGCAGTAATTCAAGTGAGCTCTTTCACAAATTTACAATCAATAAATTGACTCCTTTTGAATAAAACTTGGGGTGAAAATAAAGCTATCTGAGAAAGAACTATCTACTGATATTTGTACATGGCATAGAAGTAAATCGTATACATTCTGCATATTATGAGCACAAGAATATGTTTTAATGATTGATTGATTGATTTGTTGTTTTAAGTCCACTTTATGCACAGTAAGGCTAATCGGGACTGGACCTACAGTTTAAAATGGGATCTGAAACACTTGTGCCTCCACCGGGTATCGAACCCGGAACCCCTTGATTACAAGGCGACGACACTACCACTGCGTCATCGGGGAGGCCCGAATATGTTTTAAGTTCTATTATTATGACGCAAGTGGTGTTCCCAGGGTCTTTTTACGGTCCCCATTTTGTCATCTTTTCCTTCCTTTGACGTTTTTTCTTAGATATACTGGGCCAAAAGGGGGTTATGTCTACCATCCACCCCCCTTCGCCCCGGGCACGCCATTGAATGACACTTTATTACTTAAATATTAATGTACATACTCGTTCTGCTGAAATGATTCTGATTCCTCCGCGTAATTTTTATCTCCAAACTGATATATCTTTCCTTTGTGACGGATAAAATTAAGGAAATAGGTTGGTATCACTTTCTGTTGTTTCAGAGATTTTCAAAGTGATCTTGTGTGGATGCTTGCATTTGCAGTTGTGGAAAGCGCGTGGGATAGTGTGAGTGTTTGTTGCTTCGTGTTTTGTGCTGTGAATTTATCGGAATGAACGCGTATGTAGGAACGGTTGATGTGAAGTGCGGGTATATTATTGAGCAATTGAAAATTGCTTCGTTTAGCTCGAGAGAGATAAGTGTTAAAATGAAAATCGTGGAAGGGGGTCGACCAACACCGCATTTACCGGACTTAAAACAAGTTAGCCCAAGGGGCTTTGTGCGACATTACCAAAGCAATTTGTACCACAAGTTTATTTGGCTAGCAGGTTGTGAAGCACGCAGTAGGTTGTACTGTTGGCCATGCGTATTGTTCGCCGTGCACAAGACGAACTCCGTGTGGTCAAGTGAGGGATACTGTGATCTGAATAACGTGCACAATGCATTACAGAGACATGAAAAAGCAGAATCTCACATAAGGGCATTTTTAACTCTGAAGGAATTCGGAAAATCTCGTGTGGATTTTGCTCTGGATCACCACAGACTAGTAACAATCGAGCGCCATAACAAAGTTGTTCGTCAAAATCGCAATATTTTAAAGCGTCTTGCAAGTGTAACAACCTTTCTTGGTAGTCAAGAATTATCATTCCGGGGACACAATGAAAGCGAGGCATCATTGAACCGTGGAAATTATGTAGAACTTGTAAATATGTTGGCAGAATTTGATACTTTGCTGGCAAATCATTTGGAGAATTCTACAACATTTACTGGTTTGTCAAGTGAGATTCAGAATGACCTTATTAAAAGCACGAGTGGTGTCATAACGGACGCAATTAAGGCCGAGGTAAGTGAAACCAAGTTCGTAGCTATTATGATCGATGAATCCTCGGACGTATCACGGAAATCGCAACTTTCGACGATGTTTCGTTACGTGACGAAGTCAGGAAAAATTGTTGAGCGTTTCTGGGGGTTTGAGGATGTCAGCAGGAACCGAACTGCAGCTGTAATTGCTGCCCACGTTGTTGAAACAATTCGAAAACTAGGCTGGGAATCAAAATTGGTGTGTCAAACATACGACGGGGCAGCCGTAATGGCAGGGGATCTCTCGGGGACACAAGCACGAGTCAGACAGATTTTCCCTAGTGCAATATTTGTTCACTGTTTTGCACATTGCTTAAATTTAGTACTTTCTCAAACAGTGAGCAACATTAGTGAATGCAAAGTGTTTTTCTCGACGCTAAGTGGCCTTGCTTCTTTCTTTTCGCATTCGACAAAAAGAAATGCTGCTCTCGACGATATAGTTAAAGCAAGGTTACCTGAAGTGGTTCAGACCAGGTGGAACTACAGTGAACGGCTTGTAAAAAAACCGTCCGAAAATAGAGTGAAGATAATTGAAATGTTTGAGGACATTATTGGCAATGCACAAGACTGGGACAGTGAAACAATTTCTTCTGCGGGTGGTTTCTTGGCATTCCTGGATAGTTTCGAAACCAACTTTTTTCTTCTCTTGTTTGGGGAAATATTTTCCTTGACGGGATATTTATTTAATGTGCTGCAAACAAAAACTATGGATATTGGATTTTGCCTCAAAGAAATTGAAAGTGTCAAAAGTGACATTACCAAGAAACGAGAACAATTTGACATAATTTATACAAGGACAATAGATATTGCAGGAGTACCACAGCCGAGAAGGAAGAGGAACAATGTAGGCGACACAAAATCTCAGTACCAACGTATATATTGTGAAGTTATAGACAACATCATAAGCCAACTGTCTTCACGTTTTGAAAACCTTGAGGCCCTACGATTTGTTGAATTGCTCGATAGCGGGAAATTTCGCATGTATGCTGCTACATTTCCAGAAACTGCCTTCTCATCGCTTATGCAACTGTACATCCAGCATTTTGACAAAACCTTGTTGCACACCGAGCTCAGTATTGCCTATTCTCGGGATTGTTTCCGCAATAAGAGTGTAAAGGACATCTTGAAGTACATTGTAAACAACGAATTACAACAAGTGATGCCCGAACTCCACAAACTGTGTCTCCTAGTACTGACTATACCAGCCACAACAGCGTCAGTTGAAAGATCGTTTTCAACGTTGAAACGTATCAAGACATTCGCCAGGAACAGCATGGGTCAGGAAAGGTTGTCAGCCCTTGCTCATTTGTCCATTGAGAAGGAACTATTAAAGGAACTCAAAATGGATGAAACTAAATTTTACGATTGTGTGCTTAAACATTTTCTAGAGAAGAAAAGAAGAATGGAGTATGAATATCGTCACTAAGGGTGGCATCCAATGGACCAAGAGTTTGAAATTTATTGTGGTGAGTACATCGTCTATGCATGTGTTTCTTTGCTTTGAAATGAATTTTTTATTGTTTGTGTTTAACTTTTTATTTAGTATTTAAGTTACTCCAATGCGGTTTTTAGGGTGCCCAAAAATACTAAATTACATCATGCAGCGTAAAATAAACAAATGATTCCCATTTTTTTTATCTAAATCGGTTTGGTCACCGTTTGACCATATTAAATAATAATGAACAAATAAAGGTACTAATAAGTAAGTAAGAAATTCCGTCTCCCTTTAGTCGTATGCGGAAAGTTCGCATATGCAAAACGTTTAATATCATATGAATAACGTTACCTGAATTTTTTTAAAAAGTAAATGTGACGTTTGCGGATCATATGGTTTATTTTTAGTACAGTCACTTTATTACGATATTTTGACAAATCCAGCGACTGGGTAAATGAGGCTATAAACCTTGAATCTTTCCCCTCGGCATGTCGTTGTACTACATGTTTTGTTGTACTGAAACATTGCTTGCCTCCTTCGTAAGACTACGCTTCGCTACTGATTATTTTAATATTTCGAGTTCGCTTATGGAAATTGCTATTGCCTTTACTTGAATAACGAGAACAGTATGTGTTTTTTTATGTCCTTATCTATAATTATATCAAATAATAAATATGTTATCAACAATTTCTGCAATGTTGTTGGCCGAATTTTAAAATTGGTAGAGAAGATCACTCTGGAGCAAGAATTAATTACATTTAATCCAATCTTGTATTGATTGATAAATTAAATATTTTAAGTTCATATCGTAACAATCTGTAGAATCTTTGAAATGTAAAGTACAAATAACTCCGAACCCCAGACATTTAGCCATCACCTTCGCCGCAACCGAATTACGCACACTTTAGATCCAGGATTGCGCACAAATCTCACTGACCTGTTTTGCGCACAGATTTTGATCGAACGTTGCCACTTTGATAGCTTTAAAGTCTGTGCGCAAAACTGTTTTTTTCTTTAGATAAGAAGAGAGAGAGAGAGAAATTAGAAATAAAATAGTAAATCATAGCAATTTACTCAAACTCAAAAGTTAGGTTAGGTTAAGTTAGGCTAATGACTGCAAAAACACTTGTAAGTCCACACACATACACACACAAACACAACAGAAGTGAGAACGGCTTCAGAACATTTTACATCTGACAACATCGCCTCATTTTTTGTGCTCAATCCTGTACATTGTGACAGCTTGTCAACGGCTTATCAGATACCACTGATAAAACCGGAAAAGTGTGCGCAATCCGGCTGTAGCCATTACCTTTCCAGTCAGGAAATAGCTAGAAACATGTAAGGGATGTCTTGTCAGACAGTGCTGAGCTTCCTTGATCGCCATCGTTGTAAACAGGTGTAAAACAATCGCAATCAAGGAAGAGACTACAGGTAACTGAGTCGGCATTATTGAGTAAATTCGATTGAAATAAATGTCTGGGAGAACTGGAGTCAGTCGGCAGTCAGATACTGTCAGTTTTAGTACGAACATTAGTCAGTGATTCACGAGCTTGAGAGAGGGAGAAATACGATTGGAGGAAGAACGCGTTAATGCGAGTTGCAAGTCAAGACTCTTTGTACGGTCACGAACATAACCTCTCGTCGCAGATCTTCAGCCGTCATGCGGAGACAGGTATACCGTTTTCCTTTAGCTAATCTGATCCAGTCTGTAGGGGTTTAAACTCAAGTGTTGTGTTTTGCCATTCATATGTGTGTAGTTATTACCTCTCGCACCTTACCATCAAGCCTACCATGAACAGCGAGTTGCTCAATGTAGAGGATGAATGTTCAGTGAGCTACATCAACCTATTGGGACATTAAAAAGTCCCCAGTTTCGATCCCCGTTGCTAGGAGAACGTTACGATATTTCATAATGCATAGCTTTATCTCAGTTGGATTCATGGCTTTCTCGCACCGTATTTGTAAAAAAAAATTAAAAAAATAGAGAAAGGGTCTGGTACCTATATTAAGTTTTTTCTACCCCTGCCCATATAATAGAAAATTAAGCTAGTTTCCAATTATTGTTATATCAACTTAAAACGAAACCAACTTTTACTAAAGTGAAAAAGTGACCGTAATCATACTTAGGTTAAAATTATTCTTGCCTTTGGTGTTTATGAAGAGAACAGAAAACTCATGAGAATTCTAATGTAAAGAGATCGATTTGGTATTCACTATGCCATTCGCTTGACCCGGTTTCTTTGACATGGTAGACGAAGAAGATCCTATGAAGAACAGGAGAGATATGACATTTTTTTTCCATGTTTTCCATCCGTCACATTCGGAGCTACGTACGCGCCCCGGGTTTTAATATACGATCCTGAAGTTATGTAAACCAACACCACCCTTTTGCACCTCAGGTCGCGCGAGGCAACCCCCCCCCCCCTCACAAAAAAAAGCGAAAACCCGTGACTCGACGAGACGAACGGAAAGTCCAGAGACGTGTGCTTCAAAAAAAAAAACTGCTTTGAATTCACAATTCGGAAAGTTAGAAAATGTAATTTGAGCCTGCCCATACACACATATAATATCCATCTGCAGTGGAACTGTAACGTAGGAAGCTAAAAAAGTTTCTCGTTTCGGAAAACGTGCTGTCAAAAATACACTGTAGCTCTTAAAGTGCACAGCTTAAAAGTGACAAGTTAATTTCCGCTGTATAAACCTAACGATGATGGCGCATTCTTTTCGGAATGCATTCATTTACTTGAGAAGTGTTCCGCCTGGTAAAGTGCAACCAGCGAGAGAGTCTCCACTATCATCATGTGTGATATTCGGAAAGTGTCGTGTCTTGGAGATGTTACTTTCTTTGGGGAAATATTTCCTGAAGGAAATCATGTTGGGAATACGGAAAGATGGGGAAATATAGCACACTTAATTGAATAAGAAAAGGTATCATTGATCCTTATATACTGCCGTGCAGCCATATAGCACCAACACTACGTAGATTGGATTCCAAAACTGGGGGGCAAGGTGCAAGAAGTAGGGGGAGGGGCAAGGACAGTTTACTGTCCGTTGGTACATAAGGTTTACAATAGTACGAGGGGAAAAGTGGCAAAATGTGGGGGGACAACCGCCCTCCTCGCCCCCTCTAATCGCCGCTACTGGTTGTTAATATGTATGTGTGTGTGTGTGTGTGTGTGGTGGAGGTTGAACTATATAACTCCCAAATCAAAAGCCTTTCTCCACGACTGATGTATTTACCCATACAGCACAACATGGTTTCAGATATGTTACGGATACGTAACTCGTGAAACATTGTAACATTGCAGCAACATTGCGAAACATTACTGTGATGTTTCAGGTATGTTTCAGCAATGTAAAAATGTCCGCGAATCTAACGCAACATAACATAGAGGCTCTGAACGTAAAAACTTACGTGGTATTCTACGCCTCTTCACTCCGCACAGGGAAGTGAGATAAAAACATTTTTTTAAAAAGAAGAGGACAAATTTTGTGCAAAATTTAGTGGGGGGGGAGTCATATACCGTAAACGAAAAATATATAGCTATTTTTAACAGTAAAAACATGCAGGGAAATACTTTGCGTCTCGACCATTCACTTTTTCACTACACACAACGCGATTATAGTTTAATGAGGTGGAGAAGTTCAGTGCTTCTTTACGTCCACGTATTTTAATTAAACAAACAAAACAAAATACTTCTTTAAACACTGGCTTGAACTGCCTTGTTTCCACTCACTATTCACACACGTTACACAACACAGATTAAATATATAGCGTGCATAAGTATAACACAATTAAACACACTTTGGCATTAATAATATTCAACTTACCGCTCAATAAACAACATTATTCTTCATAAGATGTGCACGAGTCCCGGTCAGCGTTGAAGGTAACAACATGGCCGCCGCAGAAAATGTCCTGGATGGCCGCCACGCATGCATGATGACCGAATCCAACGTTGCGGAAATGTCTCTGAAACATTTCTCAGAGATGTAAGGAAAATGAAACTATAACATTGCAATGTTTCAGAAACAAAACTGGGACTTCATGTGATGCTTTCTGTAACGTCAACGCGAAACTAGAATGTTAGAAACGTAAATTAAACATTGTAATATTTCTGAAATATGTCTGAAACTTGGTGTGTTGTATGGGTACACATAAGTGTAGATGTAGCTTTGCAACAACTGTAGATGTAGGTAATCTACAGATTATCTACAAATAGTCGCATGATGCAGAAGTATGAAAAGAAGACACGGAAAAGAACGAAAAGTCCTTTTGAGGGAAACGAGCTCAAAATAACATTCTTGCTTTGGACTGAGACGGTTTGAATGCCGTGTACAGAAGTTTTCCGAAGAAGGAAACTTGGAAACTGCAGATAAAGATGAAGTTTTCTTAGAGTTTTCTTTCTTCACCCCCTTCCAATCTCCCAAGGTTTTTCAATATGAGCATTCTCAGAATGTTAGTCAGCACTTCCCGATTTCTTCATTCATTTCTTTCTCTCCCTCACTCCTTGATATTCGCCCATGGCTTCCACCCATCCCCTGGTGACCTCCTTTCTGCTTGCATCATTTGAAACCTTGAACACAAAAGAGAAGATATCCATCTTTCTAGGCTGTTGAATCCGAAGCTAGGAGAAAGTAACAAGAAGAGATCAGATGGAAGTTCTTGCTGTAGTCCCTGGTCCCATCTTTGGACTCTTTAACAAATGAATAGGTTGACAGACCCCTTCCGGAAGTCTGTAGACATGTCATGGTTTGCGAGTTCTCTCTTTCTCCGACATCGCCCAGCGGACATCTTTCTTTCTTTCTCTGTCTCTCTCTTGACCTTTCACTACATGTCCTTTCGATAAAACTCTTTCGTGACCGTGAGGAAAGTATTCGACTAATCTTCTCTACAAATCCGAAAGAACCTCCTTCCGGATTTACTAGAGGAAGCGCCAAAGAAGAATCCTCTAACACACGACCTTTTCCGTTATTTCATTTACCAGATGAACTACAACCACGCTAAAACCGAGTTTAAGCTCGCTAATCAGTGTCAAAGCTCGAGAGTTTCCGTAAAAATCTTCCCCCATGCCTTTTGAGCAAGTTTCGAGCGTGTGTAACAGATTACTTAGTGAGGTTGCGCAGTGAACCACTGCGCAGATTATAGATGACGTCGGATATAGTTCCTCCCATTCGTTCTCACTACATCGTGCGCATGCGCATTTATAAGCACTGAAGGCTCGCTTTGTTCTGCTGTACTTAAATAAACAGATAAGTGTATCTGCGAATATGATGATATCCCACAGCCAAAACTCAATCTTTTATAATTACATATATATTATTTTCAATAGCATTTCCGCCTCTTCAGTTTAAAAGTTTGAGTTTTAATTTTGTTTGTTTGAAGCCACTTTATGCACATATGAGCTAATCGGGATTGGAGCTATGCTTAAAAGTGGAATCCGAACCACCATGTGCCTCCACCTGGTATCTGACTGGGACTCCTCATTTACAAAACGATGACGTTACCACTATGCCATCGCGAAGGCCTTGGTTAATTGTTTCAATGAGGACGAACGACGTTTAGGTGAAAATGATGAAGCGGCACTCATCGAACCCAGATCCATCGGTAGAGTGATTGCTCGCACAAACCTTTACAACTGAAAGCATAACGGTAAGTAACCTAAGTGATCCGTTTAAGTTATCATTATTGGTACTGGTTTTGATTTATTGAATTAGTTCATTGTACATCGCTTTTCTATCACTTTTGGCTAATCGCGACGGTGAAGATGACGAAATTGACGAATGGACACTCACAAAGAACTATGCCCAGGCCTGGATTCGAACCCCGCACCCCTGGCGTTGCTGTCATAACCACTGAGTGGTATTAGTATTGCTAAATATTTCCGAACCATTTGATTAATACAAGAGTGAAGAACGTTTGACCAAAGAGGCCCAGACGTATATCCGAGTGTGCGAACGTGACGTGGGTATGACGTCATACTCAACGACCACTGGACATAGATACATCCCCCACAACCCATATTAGTTTTGGTAAAGATCAAATTGCAGTGCGGAAATTATTGGTCACTCAGGACCGAAAAAAATAACAATTTATAGCCTCTACGCTACGCGACAAAAAGAAATTAAAGAAAATATTATTTCTTCTTTTTCACGGGCGTTGCGGAATGGGTGATATATGAGCTCTTCTTGTCACCTAATCCGAAACATTGCTCTATGTAGAAGTGTTTTTTTGTCAACCCGCTTTCATCCGAAAAGCGTTGTTTGTGTGTGGAAGTTTTATCTGCGCAACGTGCCACCAGGGTTTATTACAGTAGTTTGCGGTGGCAGAGTTTGGGGCACGACCTGGATCACGCACACACTCTGTAATAACTTTCAAAAGCGACAGGGCGCGCCCTCACCCCCTTCCCGCCTTTTTTCGGTTTCAAACAAATGGATGGGGGAAGTTGCCCCCTTGCTCTGCTTGCTAGCTAGGAGAAGAACCGTAAAAAGGTGTAATTAGTCAAGGTGGGAAGTTAACGCGTATAACAAAGTCATTTTTAACCCCCTAATTAGTGTCATATTAGATTGTTTTTTGTTGCAGCTTGGTGAAAGTTAATTGCTGGTCACTTATGCTTTTGATGCCTGAAGGCGGTCGCCGTGGTGTAGTAGTTAGCGAAACATGCTTCATCGTACATCCTCCTCATCAAGATGTATACAACTGTAATTGTATGTAATGTTCAGCGAACTATAGAGTGTCTCAACCTTAAAAGTCAGTATGGAAGTAAATGGAGTACTTCCCTCTCTGTCTAATACATGAGTTTTGCCAATAGCTCTGTCCTTCTCTACCACCGCTGCGTTGTCAGATGTTACAAAATTAACAAAATGTAAAGGTCATAAATTTCAAATATTGAAATCATTACCCTGTAGAGTTTTTTATGCTCTATTTAATGCCGGCATTATAAAACCTGTCACAAATTCATGTGATCTCAAATTTCCATAATTATGCAATTTTGCAAAACGCTTAATTTTTTTCTAGTAAATACTTCAAACCGCTTGAACAACTTCGCTAGTTTTCTTTCTATGGGATCTATGGTGTTTGTAGATATGATATTCTTCGCCTGAGTGAAATAATTTGCCTACGAGGAGAGTTATATATATACAGGGTGTTACTAAAGTTCATTTCCAACGTTTAGGCGGTGATTCTACAACTTAAATAAACACAAAAGCTCATGTGACGAAATGCCGAAAACGGCACCCATTCGGAGTTATTGAAGTGGGATAAAGTGGGAAAATTATGTTTACAAGGAAATAGTGGCACAACGGCCAACCATATGACCGCGGCGAAGGGCGTTCCACAAAGAAATGCGGCATGCTCTATTCAAAAAAACACATGGCAGATGTGTAAAGTTGATGCGCAAGGGATTCCCCAAATGAAGGAAATGGGTCTGTTGAAGTCGTGGGGGTAGGGAAGGGTTTAGCGAGATTTGTTATCCAAGGAAAGTGATATGTGGAGACTGACAACTAAGAAGAAAGCGAATATCCGTAGTGGACATCACCATTACCTAGAGAGACAAAGATGGTGGTGGTGGTGCTGTGCTAGGTTTCATATGTGTCGACATGTTCACTGTGTGCAGAGTGGAGGTGCCGAGGGAACCACATCACAGACGATGTTCAAACTGTCTGCCATTAACTTCCACGCAGAGATGACAACGCCGAATCAACGATTGTCTAGTGCGAGCAAAAACCCCGCGGTGTCTGCTATCGTCGCTGCGACGACATTAATACGAGCAACGAAATCCTCGGCCGACACGACAGGTGTTTCGCATACGAGGCGTTTCATCTCTCCCCACAGAAAGAAGTTCAGGGGAGTGATGTCCGGCGATCTTGCTGGCGAAGGGCGTTCCACAAAGAAATGCGGCATGCTCAATTTAAAAAAGCACATGGCAGATATGTGAAGTTACAGTGTTAAATGCTGTCAGTGATGGTCCTGACACCAGTACGAGCACTATAGCCAGTGCCCACAAAACCTCCCATGTTAATGTGTGGCGGCCGAGGATCTCGGTGCACGCATTAATGTCGCCGCAGCGACGATAACAGACACCGCGGGGTTGTTTGCTCGCACTAGACAATCCTTGATTTGGCGTTGTCATCTCTGCGTGGAAGTTAATGGCAGACAGTTTGAACATCGTCTGTGATGTGGTTCCCTCGGCACCTCCACTTTTCGTAGATAACACATCTCGGTAAAACCTTCCCTACCCCCCATGACTTCAACAGGCCCATTCGCTTCCTTTGGGGAATTCCTTGCGTATCAACTTCACACATCTGCCATGTGCTTTTTTTGAATAGAGCATGCCGCCTTTCTTTGTGGAACGCCCTTCGCCGCGGTCATATGGTTGGCCGTTGTGCCACTATTTCCTTGTAAACATAATTTTCCCACTTTTTCCCACTTCAATAACTCCGAATTGGTGCCGTTTTCGGCATTTCGTCACATGAACTTTTGTGTTTATTTTCACTTGTAGAATCACCTCCTAAGCGTTGGACACGAACTTTAGTAACACTCTGTATACATTGGATATTTTGTATAAATCATCAGACTGTAACACGAAAAAGTTGGTTAGCGAGAAACTTTTCGGTTTGTCGCGATACACGTGCAGACCAAGCGAGAAAAGTGTTGACCATTGTTTGAAGTTATTTTTAGAATGCATTGTTACTCCACAGCACCGTTATTAATTCCGCAATCGTAGTTTGTTTATGCGGGCTGTCTCGCGTATCAAATTCATTGCGCGCTACCGAGGTTACAATTCAGTTGCAGGCAGGTGCCGCGATCCCTAGGAAGTGCAGTGTGTTTTATTTTCCGTAAAAAATATATCTTAATGCTTGTTTTGCATTTACTTAATTCTGGTTATGTAAAGGATACAACATTCAACGCAAGAAGTAACAATAGTTGCGTGTATTACACATATAATGCAAATGTAAAATAGTAAATAGTTACGTTGAAATATAAATATTTACATGCAAATCTTGAGGTAACTATAGTTTTTTTTTTCAAAATACACCAAATACATAGATTTTGAAGATTTCCTACACGATATTAAGGGAGTAAATTTGTCGCAACCATTAGTTATTAACAGCGACTCGATGCGCCTCCGTTTGTTGATCTGGTAACGCCGCGCTCCATTTAATCCATACTGACTTTTAAGGTTGAGACGCTCTATAGTTCTCCCACAATTCATTGCGCCATATCTCGGGCAAATTAAGCTTAAATTTTATGTACATAGATGGCAGGATAAGCACTTGTTATGAGCTTTCGTCATAAATTTAACGAAAATCTACAAATGAATCAATACTTCATACATTAATTTAATACAAAAAATATGATGGACAGTAGGGTATGATCAACTTTCTAACAAGAATTCACACTTTGAATTTAACTATGCTAAAATACAAGTTTGTTCAAGAATTAATAAGCAAAGTTGCAATAGGCTTAAATAACAGTACTGTCTAATATAATTATAGATACTAGTAAAGTTTGAGATCCAATCAAAAATTAACCAGGAGACCTACATAAAAATTCATTACATCAAAATTTAGCTTATTCAATTCAATTGTGAGTTAATGTAGCTAACAAATTTTTCTTCGAGTATGCTTTATATTTTTAATATCCGTGAGAACAAAGAAAGGGCCGTTCTTGTTTAGTTTTGCGTACGATCGCTCTCTTGAAATTCTGTAAATCAAAAACGGATTGTCCGATAGTCATGAAATTTTAGTAAGCAGGCAGAAAGGTTTTAAACAAAGTTCCATGAGCTTTGTGAGTAAGCAAAGAAAGTGATTCATGTAGGAATTCGACCTTTTACATTAATAATATACCTTTTTCGAGCAGGCCTCATCTCCAGGAAGCTATCAACTCGGGGCAAGCCACGGCACCTAGCGACCTGTTGGGTGAGATGAGTCAAGGCAAATGGATAATATACCTTTTCCTACTCCAACTAATGGATAATAAACCAAAGGTTTATCACGAAAAGGTATATTATCCATTTGCCTTGACTCATCTCACCCAACAGGTCGCTAGGTGCCGTGGCTTGCCCCGAGTTGATAGCTTCCTTGAGATGAGGCCTGCTCGAAAAAGGTATATTATTAATGTAAAAGGTCGAATTCCTACATGAATTACTTTCTTTGCTTACTCTCAAAGCCCATGGAACTTTGTTTAAAACCTTTCTGCCTGCTTACTAAAATTTCATGACTATTGCACAATCCATTTTTGATTTACAGAATTTGAAGAAAGCGATCGTACACAAAACTAAGAATGGCCCTTTCTTTCAGAGTTA
Source organism: Lepisma saccharinum (assembly GCF_977018435.1). Lineage (NCBI taxonomy): Eukaryota > Metazoa > Arthropoda > Insecta > Zygentoma > Lepismatidae > Lepisma > Lepisma saccharinum. Next base: position 19,275,700 of record NC_139238.1, read on the forward strand.
TATGTATATAAATATCATTTTCCTTTATAACTTTTACTTTGCATTTACAAAGTTTTTCTGGTGTGACATTACAAGGTTTAACTATAACAAAATCTGTTACAGCGGTAAATTTAAATACATTTAATGATTATATTTAAGGGAATGGCAAGCTGTTTATTTATGAGTATTTTTCACTCAAGACCATTCGCGATTTCAACAATCTGGCGTGACATCTATCGAGTGATTTTGAAACTACTAGAGGTCAGATTGCTTACTTCGACATGTGGACGCATAAAGAGAAAACACATGGAAAGTACATTGTTGAAAACAACGACAACAATTCAAACCCTTCTCCGTCATATTTTGATATCGTTCAAATGTTCTTGAAGGATATTTGCAAAAAATAAGACAAAAATGTATCTCGTAATGTTTCCAGATTTCAATTCACTCAGGTGATCTGTTTTGATTGAAATGTTCCAAGCACAACACTACAAAATGCATTCTTGCCAAGCCCAATATTATTCTAAAGCTTTTTCACGAAATATATAGTTTACAGGCTTTCAATACTGTATCCGTTATTAGGAGCAGCGATGATTTATTTTGCATTACCTCCCGTCATTCGTGGCGGAGTGGTTAGCATAGCGCGTTACGGCGCCAGGTTCGAATCCCAACATGGGTGAGTGTTCTTTGTTCATATCATCACCTCATCCCCATCTTCGCGATTAGCCAAAAGTGGTAGAAAAGTATAGTAATCACATACACACATAAATAAGAATGGCAAAGATATATTTCATGTTTCACCAACTTAGAGATTTCTGAGACGAATCAAATTAGTTTAATTAATACGCATGCCACCTCGAATATCTGCAATTATAACACGAGGAGCAGAGAACAGCACTATTAAGACCGAGGCGACACGATGAGAAAATGATCCAGTCCGAGCGACAGCTTGTCGCGTCGCTTCGGTTCGATAAGTCGCATTATTACTGAGGGTTCGTTTCCCAGCGACACGTGTCGCTTGTAGCTTCAGTCTGAAAGCTCCCTAAAGGCTAGCCGGATTACAAGAGAGACAAAAAGTGTCTACTCCACCCAATTGTGCTCACAATCAGTGGCGTACCCAAAGGGAGTTTGGCCCAGAATTTCTAAAAGAAGAACGTCAAAGGCAGAAAAATATAGCAAAATGAGGATTGACTACTTAAAAAAGTATATGTAACCCCCTCCCCCCTTTTCCGAAAATCCTGAGCGCGGCACTGCTCACAATATTTATAATTTATGCTTGTTTTATGTTTACGCCTATTGTGACAATTGCAAAGATAGCAAACTCGATTCCTTGTACTCACTGAAGTATTATATAATTATAATTTATTCTCCCGTGTTCTAGAGTAACAATGAAGCGGATATACGTACAGTCATGGACATAAGTATTCATACAAAGGCATTGTCTGAATGAAACATGTTATTATGCAAAGAAGACCGTAAAGGCAAGTCAAGTCTATAGCACATATGCTCCATTGGAATGGCAAGAATAGAAACGCAAAGTAATTGTGTGCATACAATTGAAATTGTCATGAGAAATGTGGGTAATCCTTAGATAAACTGCTTTCTGGATGGTCATAAGTATTCATACGCCAGGTTATAAACCCCCAAAAAAGTTCGTGAAACAACAGAATCCATCATTCAGTGCCAGATATTTGTTTACTGTAGTTGCACCTGTGTAAGGAAGTGGTTGGTTTGGTGTTGGCGTGCTGCAGGAAGTCAAATGGGCCGCAAAGGGAAGGAAACCACGATCGAAGAGAGGAAAATTATGATATCATTTTACCACAATAAGAAATCATATTCTGAAATCGCAGACATAGTTGGGAGAAGTCGTGCGACTGTGCAAAGTGTCATCAAACGATATAATGACACAAAAGTGCTGATAAATAGGGAGAGGGTTGGGCGTCCTCAGAAACTTACTTCGAGAGAGAAACAAGGACTGTTGAGAATGATCAAGAAAAACCCAAAATTAACATCGTCAGCAGTGTCGGCACATGTTCACGAACACCTGGGAAAACAAGTGTCCTCAAGAAGTATTAGAAGGCTATTCAACCGAGCAGGGTACAGAGCTAGGGTACCTAGAAGGAAGCCATACATCAGTAAGAAGAACAAGAAGGCCAGATTAACATTTGCAAAGGAGTATGTGAGTAAATGTTTGGACTTCTGGGATAAAGTGTTGTTTACGGACGAGAGTAAATGTAATATTATCCATAGTGATGGTAGAATTTTGGTGTGGAGAAAGCCCAATACTGAGCTTGAGGCTCGAAATCTCTTGGCCACAGTTAAACATGGAGGTGGTGGCGTTATGGTCTGGGGCTGTATGTCAGCCTCAGGTGTTGGAAAACTCGTCTTTATTGAGGGAACTATGGATAGATTTGTCTATTTGGATATTCTGAAGAATAATTTGCAGCAGAGTATCGATCATTTGGGTCTTGGGAATGATTTTTACTTCCATCAGGACAACGACCCTAAACATACAGCTGAGATTGTCCGCCTTTGGTTGTTATATAATACTCCCCACACACTCAAAACTCCACCTCAGTCCCCCAACCTTAACCCCATTGAACATCTTTGGAGCCATTTGGAAACCAGACTCCGAAAACATGACATAACAAGCAAGAATAAGACTGAAAGAGGTCATTTTGCATAAGTGGCACAATATTACATCTGAAATAACCACGCCTCTTGTTCATTCTATGCAAAAGAGACTGACAGCTGTTCTCCATAACAGAGGAATGCATACTAAATTCTGACGACATGGTATTTGTTCCTTTCTTGTCTTCAAAGTGAACTTTTATGTTGGTGTATGAATACTTTTGTCCAGCCAAAGAAGCGGGTATTGAGAATGTATTGTATTTTATTTTTCTACAAGCAGCATCTGATATTTATTGTTGTTGTCAATATATCGTTTGGTGCATACATGGTCAAGCATTAACAGTTTTGACTTCCTTATTGTTTTCCTAGCTGCTGCAATTCGTCCTTTCTTCCTTTCAGTTTCACTGTATGATTACTTTTGTCCATCACTGTACATGTATTACGTCTTACGCAGGAAAAAAGGGTTAATTCAAAGTTGCTCGTGGACGAAATGAGAAAAGCGACTTCTCGCATTCCTCCCTAAGGAATGTGAAGGACTCTCAAGATCCATAGGGGTGAAAAACTAGTGGGAAAGTATCCTAATTGCTAAACGTAAGCCGTGCTGGGGGTACGAATTAACTTAAGTTTCTTTTGTTCGAAACGCTCCTGCAATATTCCTTCATTTATTTCCCACTTTAATTTATGTCTTCATTAAATGTTGTTTTCAAGCTGGCTACGACCTCCCAGTCGCTTTTACTGCCACTTACGGCTAATCGTGACGATCTATTTCATCATATCACTCATCCTCATCTTCGCAATTAGCCAAAAGTGGCAGGAAAGAGAACGTAAATCAAAATCGATGAATCAAGTCTGAGTTACTACCTCAAGAAGAAAAATATTTGAGATGGACGTGCAGTCACTTATGAGCCACCGCGAAGGTCTTTCCAACCATCTGAGGCCATTGTCGAACTTCCTCCTCCATTCGTAAACTTGGAGGTGTTGTAAGCATGTATAGATATACTATAAAATTTTCATTGCCGGAGAATTTCTATAGGTTTTAAGGGTACCTGCAGGGAGTGCACAGAGGAGCGATTGCCCCCTTCAATTTCAGATTTTATGCAAATAAAAATACATTTCGTAAAATTGTCTTCCTCTCTTCGCTCGCAATGCCTGCTTTTCCGAGTCTCGTCAAGTTCAGAGCAGAAGCTGTGGGGCGGCGGAAATCGTGCATGGATGCCGAGCGATCTAAATTAAAAAGAGTTGTAAAAGAGAGAATACTATGGCGTCCAGTGAAATTATTTGCGCCCTATTAAGCCAATATTGTTTTCAATTGCAAAAATTGGATCTAAAAATTTTCTTGCTTGCTTCGCCGCAATGTCATTGTTTTCTGTAATGTGATGTGTAGAGCCCGGAAGTTCAGGCATTTATTTTGGTTAAAATAGGCAGGCAAAAAGGCATTTATAATGTGGAAAATAGGCACTAAAAATGAAAAAAGGCAAAATAAACCGAAAAAAAAAGCCATATTTGGAAGTCGCTTACTTTTATATATCATTTCTGGCCACATTTTAAAATCTACATTGGGAAGAGCATTTCAATTTTCTCCATCTTGATTGCACATAACTACAAGGTGTTTTTTTAAGTTCTCAACATTCATTGATAGTCGCCTGTCAGAGAGAATGTTTTTCGTAATAGAAAATGATATTTCTACTTCGACAGAAGTTATTGGAGCATACATAAAAGAAGCTAATGTAGCTGGACTCATTTTGGTAACAGCATTTTCACCTTTTAGAATATCACAAATTGTTTTCAATTGTTTCAAGTCCTTATTTACACTCACTACCAGTTTGCATTTTTCGCAACAGTTTCGCTTTTCTCCTGGCACTTCCATCATCTGCTGCATAGATTCCTCGAAGATTTTCATGGATGCTACAAGAGTCTCGCCTCTTTTTTCTAGCTTTGTAATTGTCTCTGGCAATGCACCATAATGTGCAAACATAAAAGACAGTTCATTCTTCAGTTCTGAATAGCACAGGAGTGTTTCACTTCACGAATTGAAGCCGCTTCATTTTCTGGATGAGCATCGATCACCTCACTGATTTTTTCAAGGTTGTTAGCATAATATATAGCTGCTGATATCCAGGTTCCCCATCTCGTCAAGACTGGTTGCAGAGGTAAACTAAGCTCAGGCGCAACTTCCTGAAATTTTCGGGTTCGAGAGGGAGATTTCAGAAATATCTTCTTTGTGTTCGAAATCAACCTGTCCACTTCAGCAGTCAATCATGCACAAGGAAATGTTAACCGAAAGGCAATATCCTAACTCAGCATGAAATACTTTTTCTCACACTTTTCTCCTTCAGCAATGTTGAAACATGCGTGAGTTCAATATTACTTAAATAAGGCGAACATTATTCACATAATAAACGGAAGAAAAATAAATGCCAACATTTCTTTTTTAAAAAAGGTCAAATTTCATTGAAAAAGGCAAAAAAAGGCATTATAATTAAAAATAGGCAGTGGGGTCTCAAATAGGCAATATAGGCAAAATGAAAAGGCTTCTAAAACATTCGAAACAACATAAAAAACGTATAGCCGGAAAAAAATATCAATATATGCAATAGATAAAAAGAGGCATTTTGCCAAACTTCCGGGCTCTAGTGATGTGTTTCAATAATATGTGTTGTATATATGTATTGAATAAACTTTGAATATGTACACAATTTAGTGTTAGCATGTTGCATATGTATTTTCTTATTTTATGTCGCTCCATGTTGCATATGTGTAAAACATATCTTCTACATGAAAGTTATACATGTTATATGTTCAAAAAGAATTATCTTCGGAATGCATTTATCATTCTTCTGCCATTCAAAAATACAGTTTGTGTGCTTGTTTTCCATTAGTAGCTAATGTGAAATTGACGGTGTTGAAAAAATATTTCAAATCGTTTGTTCCAAACAAATGCTTCTACCCCCTTTTTGCATAGTTGATGAGGATAATAACGTCTTTGATACTACTACCACCACTAGTAATAATAATAATAATGCCATTATGAATGTTGTTGTTTTTATTAATATTGGTATGTTTATCCTGGTACTTGCCCCCCCAGACAAAAATTCGTGGTTGCGCCTCTGAGTTTGGATACCACCTAAAACTTCAATCCATTCATGTAATGTAAATGCACCGCTTCTCTTGTTTTAGATTACCAGGTGTGTACACTCTACAAACTGCATAATGATGTATACCTTGCCAATTGTAACACAGAACGTGACTCAAGATATCTGTTTTGAAGAATAGTTCAAGCAAGGAACGAAAAAAAGGCGAAAACTCTCAGTATGACACATTGAGACAGAACTTCACATTGTTCACCTGGGAAAGAGCCTTCATGAAATAAACTTCTTTTTATAGACTACATCACAACTCCGTGCAATCTACAGGGTTTGTTTCACGTTCACGACCATTTCAACCAAGCACAAGTCGTGATCTATTTATTGCCCGTATGATAATAGTGCAATTATTTTCTTGTTCCAAACATGCCTGCGATCATTTCCATGTGTATTTTGACAATGACCTGTACTTTGTTGTCCAGGGGTGGAGGGGGGAAGGGGATTTTTTGCCAGAAAATTTGGAATTTTCCGATTCCTCCCCTCCCCGGCATCCATATATACACTCAATGTGCATAAATTGTATGTAGTCCGAATCTATGGTTCATTCCGCGTATAATGGTGCTTGATTCATCCGTCTAGGGTAATTATCCTTCAATATACATGCGTTTCAAGGTAACTCTGCAATCCGAGGCTTGAGTCAGTGGCGTACAGACATATCGTTTTGGGGTTACAAGTCGTGTTGTATTGCTCATATCATAACAGTGCAATTATTTTCTTGTTCCAGATATGCCAGCGATCATTTCCATGTGTATTTTGACAATGTCCTGTACTTTGTTGTCCTGAGGCGGAGGGGCATGTTTTTCTGAGATTTTCGAATTTTCCGGTTCCTCCCCTCCTCCCGCATCCATATATACACTCAATGTGCATAAATTGTATGTAGTCCGAATCTATGGTTCATTTCGCGTATAATGGTCCTTCATTTGTCTGTCTAGGGCAATTAGCCTTCGATCTACAGTCATCTAAATGAAACTGTATTTTGCTAAAAAGAAAAATGGCCCTGTACCGGGGGGTTAAACGACAAAATGGGCTCGGTAATGAAAAGCTTAGCAGGACGAAACAAATGAGTATCGGATACGCCATATGTTGCCAAAGGTACTCTAAAGCGAGGGAGTTCTCCGATAACGATATCGTCAGCACCAGAAATCAAGGGGATTAATGGTACAACTGCTCACGTGGTCCTGGAGAATGAAGTTTTCGGAATGACGAGCCACGGATCGGTAGGCAACTGGCAAAAACAGAAGTACGCTTGGCAACGTTACTTCGGGAGAGCGATGTTACACCTGCAGCTTTTACCTTGCAACTTAGGTCGTTGACACCCATCGAGCCACACACCCCCGGAAGAAAATTGGGAGACAGAAAGAGCCAGTAATAGGCATGACAATATAACAAGAATGGGCTTCCGGCATGGGCGTCGCCAGAAATTTTTGCAGGGGGGGTTGGGCAAATGATAAAATTTGAATAGTAAAAAGTATTATTACCAAGGTTACAAATGTTATTATACAATAATAAATATTATAACTAATAAAAATAAATGTATTCGAATAATAATTTTTATTAATTAGTACGATTATTATTATGTAAATGGAAAGACTCGATCCACCAAACGAGTGAATACCAGCACAACTATTTTCCATTATTTCTTTTGCATTTGATGCAGTTAGTATCTGAAAAGCACTTTGATATTAAATTGTGCACGTTTCGTTCAAGAAAAGGTTTTAAATGTTAAGGGTATGTTTTTTGTTATAAAGTTTGTTGTGTGACCTCTCACCTATAACTGTAATTATTACAATTTTGAAAACTGTGGAACCATTTGTTCTTTAGATGAACTGGTAGAACATAACCTTGTTCCTGTATTTTTCACTCAATGTTTTCGATATGCAATTTTTACTTTGCTTATTCTGTTTGAATACGAACTAAATAAACTTTATTTCTGTTCTTAACATAAGAGTAACAAACTTTCGGGTTTCTTCTATCTTTAAATGAACGATGTCAATTTCCAGGGGGGTCCACCGACACCGCCTTCAAAAAAATTACTTTCTTTCAACTGATATTCTCTACCTCCTTCTTTACTCTCAATTGATAATTCCAACCTCAACAAGAAAATTCAACATAATTATAGTAGCCACTGTAATCAACCAAATTTATTCAACCAAAACTTCAGTGATGAAGGTTCTGTCTCGGGAGCCTGCCACTCTTCTCGCTCCATGCAAGAGTCAGCCAGAAAGCAGTGAAATGCGAATTGCTTTGCCAGTGGAGAAATCTTAGCCTCCGAAACCAGAATGAAAAGAAACAGGTGGGTGCCCTTTTCCTGGAAACCTCACTGCGGGAGTCACGGAGGAGGGGAGGGGTGGTGAAGGGAGGAAGGTTCTCTGGCCTCTGGTTTAGGACAGCCGAAAATAATTCCTAGTCCCCTGATATGTCGCTAGGTGTCTCTGTAGCGCATCGGGCCAGGAAACTCCTTTCATGCCAACCTCAAGGCCACTCTTAACGGAAATATAACCTCAAGAAGCTTTGAGGTTTAGGGCAATATTCCTCTAGTTTCTGCCGCAATATGCCTCACGTTCTTCCAATCATTGTTCTCCATTCAGAGCACCTTTTTCTTAAAGGGGGATAATGTTAGAGAGGAATAATGCCCCTGTCTATACTTCTCGTAACCCCGAAACCCCAGAGCCCTCTGTCTATTTAAAAGGTCATCATCGAAGCTATATCATCGTTTTACGTAGCTTCATTAAATCGCTATAAATATAGACGATGGTAAGTGGCTGAAAGCAGCCTTTTCCTTTTCACGAAAGAGAAAAGATTGGTGGGAGGGGGAAGCAGCGAGGGAAGAGAATAAAGAATGGGTTTAAGAAGAAAAAAAATATTAGGAGGGAGGAAGAAGCAATAGGAAGCAACTACAGACAATGCGGCAGAAGGCGACCGCGTCTTGCCAGATGAATCTTACGGAATGGATGGAGGTAAGAAGAAGAGAGAAAGTGGAAGCGGAGAAAGTTTCGAGAGAAAGGGGGAGGGGGAAAGGAGAAAGCGGTCCAGCCAATTTGGTTCCTTCATTTCGCTACCCGGAATGCTCGGTTTCTGGGCTCTTAAGTTGTTTACATTTAAAAGAAGCAGGAATGAGGCAGGGGCTTAATTTCGGGCTGGTCCTTTCCCCTCTTCCACGTCTCCCCCTCCATGTCTCTTAGGAATTGACCTCCAAACGGAAGGGAAGGCTCGGAAACTTCAACAAAGTGAATATTCTGCCCCCTGCTCCCTAAAATTGCTGCACGGCAATATATATATATATATATATATATATATATATATATATATATATATATATATATATATATATATAATGTATGTATGTATGTATGCATATATATATATATATATATATACACACACACACACACACACACACACACACACAGGGTGGCTCAAAAAGTCACGTAACACCCCCGGTACAAGGCCACTGAAGCGTGCAACATGGAAATGGTGATGACCAATCGTTGCCTGGCCAATGGGGAACCACATTGACGCCACCCGCACGGTCGGCAGCCATCTTGATGTCCGCCATCTTGGATTCAACTTTCAGAATTTTAAATTGTTCGCGACAACCATTCATAATACGCAGCTCTTCGTGGATGTATCCGATTAAAATCGTGTGCAATGGCATGCGAACGTCTCTCCCTAGACATCACCTTGATCTCAATGCGTTACCGATGCGCTAAACAAATTTTAAGGCATTTTTCTAACACCTGGAAAAGGAGCAAATTGGTACAAGAATTCAGTTATAACTTTTTACTGGTTAAAGATACGTCAAAAAAAACCTTCAACATTGCATTTCTCGTGAAATTCCCATTTAAAATTATGAATTTGAATTCAAGTTGGCGGACATTAAGATGGGCGCCGACTGCGCGGGTGGCGTCAATGTGGTTATATTATATATATATATATATATATATATATATATATATATATATATATATATATATATATATATATACACACACACACACACACACACATAAATACAGGGAGCCTCCCCGAAGGCGCAGTGGTAGCGTCGTCGCCTTGTAATCAAGGGGTCCCGGGTTCGATACCTGGTGGAAGCACATAGTGGTTCGGATCCAACTTTAAACTGTAGGTCCAGTCCCAATTAGACTTACTGTGAATAAAGTGGACTTAAAACACCAAATCAACCAATACATACAGGGTTATTAAAAAAAGATCTTCCTACTTTCGTGTTTTTATATCAGGAAACTTATGGAACGTACCGTACGTAATACCGATACATAGGCATCGGATCAACCCTAATATACAGTATACACCGTGCTTCAAAAATGATGTGAACGATTTCAACCCGTTATATTTTATTCATAGATTGTCACAATAAGATACAACTTCACACATATGAAGTACAACTGTCCAAGTTTAAGTGTCAATGGTTACCGCGAAATTAACTCACAAATGCTCAATGTGAGCAGTACTGCAATGAGCGTTTTTCGCTCGAGCGCCAAATAGTTCGCACGGGCAACGCTAGATGGCACACACAATTGATCAAATATGGATCGTGAAGTAAAAGACGAAGTGAAATTGAAAAATAAGTGAACATAGTCATCATCTCAACGTTAAAATGTAGTTTTGTGTATCTTACCGAGATATGTGAAAATGAAATAGATGATTATGGGCTGAAACTGCTTAGGCTGACATTTTACGTTTCTACGATTATTGTTCGATTGAATGTTATAACTGCATTTCATTATATCGCAGAATATTATTATTCTTTTCGGTAAGTGAACAATGATGTACACGTACTTCTTGCACTGTGATACGATATTTATAATTGTTTAGGCAGGTCTGTCAGCATGTGTATCCATTTTACGTTTCGGTCTGTAGATATTGCATACTTTCATATGTACTGTATTTGAGTCTTATATAATATACGAAATTATTATTTAAAATTGTAATTGCTTAAAGTGGTTTCCTTCCATGTAAGGGTTTTAGGTTGACAGTGCTGCTTATTAGGCTCTGAAATACAGGACGTTGTCAGCAGTGGCGTGCCCCAGGGGGGGTTGGTGGGGGTCATAACCCCTCCCTTTGGTCCAATATTACTAAAAAAATAACGTCAAAGGCAAGAAAAGATGGCAAAATGAAGGCTGACTACTAAAAAAAAAGTATACGTAACCCCTCACTTTCAAAAATCCTGGGCACGCCACAGGTTGTTGTCAGTCATTCCACTACGAGTGCGGCACATTCGAGCGTAGGAGATTCGAATGAGTTTGAGCGAGCGAAAGTGGTCCGATGCAGTACTCTAGTGAGCACCCTTCGTTACTCTGCACCCTGCACACGTCAATGCGGTAGTCTAATTCCATCCAGACACGTATCACCATGTTTCAGAATGTTCTTATCAATAATTTGCACCGCGGCTCTAATGCAAAATTCCTTCTCCTCACCGCTAGCAGCCATTTTACAACTGGTCAGCCTGCCACCTGACGGCAGAATTTAGAACTACTGGGACCGTTCTAAAGGAAACTTAAGGATGTGTTCGAATGTATTTCACGTGATATTCGATCGGTGATTATGTTGTATTGCTCATGGAACGTGCTTTTATCGTTCAGATCACTTTCAAATGCCCTGTATATTGTTGGACGAATTTTAGAGAAGAAAATTACACACACACACACTCACTGACTCATCAACGCAACCAAACCCATGGACTTAGAAACCCAAATGTTTAGAGAAATCTTCCACTTATGACGTAAGCACTCACTACCAAGGGATTTTCCGCAATCCAATCCCTAAAGGAGAAAAAGGTGTGTTAAAACTTTTTCTTACTTTGAAAACTTTCATAGTAGTAGCCCCGTGAACCTAAGAACGTGAAATTTTAGCGATGACTTTCTCTTGTAACATAGACACCACCAAGAAGTTATTTTTCGAAATTTAACCCGAACGGGGAAAAGGGGTGTTCATTTTCTTACACGTTTATAGTCCAAACCTCTGGCTCCCGAAATTTCAAAATACTTATATTATGAAAAGCTCTCAACAGATGGTGTTGTGTTTGTTACGCATATCATTATGGAAATTTTTTGCTGATATCTAAGTAAATGAACAAAAGAATAAGCCCGTTACTTTTGTCAATCCTTATTTCCAATGTGAATTGATTTTATATTAAAATAATACTTCATATTTACTAATATAAATACTAATATATAAAAGTCACTAATATTGTATTAAAATAATGCTTCATAATATAGGCGGCTTGTGGTTTCACATTTGACACGATAAGAAATGCAGTAGCCAGTAGAATGAGGTTCACATAGTACTTCTTCTCGCCGCTCATGTCTCTCGGCGCCACTGCTGTTCTCTGGTTGGTCTGCGGCGTAATCCCCGCTCCCCACTTCCCTTGCCAAAACTAGGACCGGCCGCCGTAAGAGTGGAAAAGACCTATAGCATTTATTAAACAATGACACCCTACACACCACGCACACGCTCACCCATCCACTTGTAAATCACTAGTGTATGCAGCATTTCATTTCGGAGGGGATGGAATTGTAAAAGTTGAAATCACATACCCGCTTTCTAGCTAAGGGCGGGATAAAGAATAACATATTTTGCAAATACGATTTATTTTTGACCTTCATTTTAAAATATTCATCTTAGGAGAGTTTACATGTACCACTTCCGAATTCATTACTGCTTTCATTTCAAAATTTTGATATTTTCACAATTTCGGGAGGGACTGTAGCCCCCTCAAGTCCCACTTCCCCTGACTATGCCAGCAGCTATAGCTCTCGCCACGAAAACAGTTCAGTGAAGTTCGGAGCTTCCCCTTGCCTCCTCCACACCCCTGGCCCTCCAGGGTTGCCACACTTCTTCTAAGCTGCTCGGTCGACACTTCGCCCGTTGTACGTATGCGGTTGATTTCGTCGGTTGAAATCGTTGCTCATTGGCAACACTGTAGGTGGGTGGCGTGACCTTGACTGGACTGTTTTCGTGGCGAGAGCTTTTAACACAATGAACCGAGCGAAAAATTTTCCAAGTTTGAAGTCGGTTAGAATATAACGGTTGTTTCTTCTTAAGTGCTACACAAACATTAGGAAATAGAGTTCTAGCCAATTTCATAGCAGAAACCACTTTCATAGTTGCAATCTTCACAACATACCACCAAGATAGGTTAAATGATAAGCCGTATTGTATATTTGTGTTCCAACAATTTTACAGCTGGTGCTAATGGGACACCCATTGTCACGGGTGGGACATATACGGATTACATGCAACATTTTTCTTACAGTTTCTGTGCAATGAAATTGTTGATTAAACATAAATACCCTAAAATACTTTCCCAGATTTATAGCTATAAGGGAACAATTTTGTGTCACAGGTGGGACAGACGAAACACTCCCCCTACACTTAACAAAGAAAATATTTTAATTTCTGTGGATTGTAAAACGATGAACAATAAATTATTTCACCGGAACCGAATTGCGCACACTTTAGATCCAGAATTGCGCACAAATCTCACTGACCTGTTTGTGCACAGATTGTGATCGAACGTTGCCACTTTGATAGCTTCAAAGTATGTGCGCAAAACTGTTGTTTTCTTTAGACAAGAAGAGAGAGAGAAATTAGAAATAAAATAGCAAATCTCTTAAGAATTAAATAAAAAATATAATTTGACCAGTAAATGTAGCAAGTCAAGATACAATTTTCATACTCAGAAGTTAGGTTAGGTTAGGTTAGGTTAATGACTGCACAACAAACACTTCTGTCAATCGAAGCATCTGACAACATCGCCTCATTTTTTTGTGCGTAATCCTGTACGTTGTGACAGCTTGTCAACGGCTTATCACATACCACTGATAAAACTGGAAAAGTGTGCGCAATCGGGCTGTAGCCAATTATTTACCACAAACAGAGAAGGTAATTGACCATTTAATATTCCAGTGAAGTTAAAGGAGAAATTAATTGTTTTTTAGTGTCACGGGTGGAACACAATACAAAACACAATAAATCAAAATAGTGAAATAAATTAACAATATGTTAAATACCTTCTACGTTAATTATGTATAATACTTGATTTTTTATGAAAATGATAATTTTAAATTGTTCACTCATAACATAGGAAAAAGAACAGCATTTCATTTAATTTTAAAAATTCTGCTTCAGCGACACTTTCGCATGGAATTCCCCTAATATAGGATTTACATAAATTTACACTAATAACCTACTAAACGTGTGAAAACGACATTAAAGTATGTCGTTCTGACAGGTCTGAAGTGAATAAGCAAAGAAAACAATGACTGTTTTCTCAAGGAGTCTTGGGTTCGATTCACTTTTGAGGAATAATGTACCTGGTCCGGATCTAAATTCTAGCTGAAGGTATAGTTCCTGTTAGCCTATGTTAAGCATAAAGTGAGCTTAAATTACATTTTAAACAATATTCTCGAGCCTGTCAAAACTAGATGATCAGACAGAACATTTGAGTTTTCAAAAATATTCGGTATAATAATACAGGGTGTCTGAACTGACAGTGTTTAAAATTGTGTTCTTTTAATGTGGTAATGAGTAGCTAGAAACAAAACCATACAATTTGAAAGCAAACTCACCAACTTTTATTGGAAGTGATTAGAACTCACTATAGCTCCAGAAGAGCTGTTTATTGCACGGAGAATGTCCAGCTTGTATTCAGTCTCCCTCCACGTGCTGTGTATCATCTGAGGGTTACAGAAGAAAGAGCATTCCGGAAACAGTGCTGCAGTTGTAAAACATCTATGTTTTGGTCGGAATACACAATGTACTCTCAAAAGCAAGAAGTATAGAGGTTTAACGTCAATCTTCTGCAGAATGCCAATGACAAATGAATGTCTTTATCGGCTTGTCATCTGGGCTGGCTTAATTTCGTGCAGCAACTTAACCTTGTATGCGTACAAACATAACCTTTTGAGACTTCGTGAACAGTGAACCTTGCAATTCCCCAGCGGGTATCCCTTATCGCACAACACTACGGCAACCATGCGTTCAGACGTCAGATGAGGATTACCTACATTGTTGGTTAGGTCTGTTAGGTTTAATTGTATTAGCATAAATACGAGGTGTGGCTAGAAAAAACCGGATTGTTGTTGCTGTCGACAAACGGCAAGCGCGCCAAAGGTCAAGCGGTGCATGAGTGTATAACGTGATATCCTGCCTATCGACTGTGTGATTGCCCAGAGTACGCGACGCTCAGTTCCGCTGTAGCTTGTGGACGAAGTGAACCGTGCATCTGTGCTCCGTCGGAAAAATGTTAAGTGTGAATGTGGAACAGTGTATCAATTTAAAGTTTCTTAAGAAACTCAGAAAATCCGCCATAGAAACTTATGGTTTGTTGAAGGAAGTGTACAGAGTATCACGGAGTATCACGCACGCAAGTATTTGAGTGGTTTCAAAGGTTTAAAGAGGGACGAGAAGTGATCGCAGACGACTCGCATCCTGGACTGCCTTGCACGTCAAAAACGGAATGAAACGGTGAATTGATTCGAAAAGATCGTCGCTTGAGTACTTGAGCTATTGCAAAACAACCAACATTATTACATTCCTGTGCTGACGATCATTCGTGAGCGAGTAAGAAGACGTCGACCTGATTTGTGGAAAAGCATGTCATGGATTCTTCATCAGCACAATGCTCCTGCCCACACGGCATTGTCAGTCAAGGCTTTTCTGGACAAGCATGGGAGCCAAGTGTTAGAACATCCACTTTATTCGTCGGATCTCGCTCCGTGCGACTTCTTTTTATTCCCAAAGGTCAAATCAGCACTGACAGGAGCCAGATTTACGACCGTAGAATCTGTGAAAACAAAAGCGACGGAGGTCATGAACATGGTTTCAGAAAATGATTTCCAGCACTGCTTCCAGCAATGGAAGATTCGTATGGACCAAGGTATCGATAGTTCAGGGGAGAACTTTTAAGGGGACAATGTTCGCATTGTGCAATATAACCAATAAAAGATTTTGTAGCAACAGTCCGGGTTTTTTTCTAGCCACACCTCGTACATTGCAAATTTATTATTGATGCTATTAGAACTAAACCTAGATAGCCTATCCTAACAACTTAGGCATTCCTCATCTGACGTTTGAACGCAAGGTTGTCGTGGTGTTGTGCAATAGGAGTCCCAATTCCTAGTTGCCTGCTCCCCTCCCGTATTGACTTCCGTGGGCTACGAAGGAGTGCTTTTTCCTGTACAGATGCCATTTTTGTTTGAGCGACACTAGCGCCGCCACCGCTGGTTGTACATATATGAAAATTTGCTGAACGAAACTCACAAATGTACTACTGCTTTTGCAATGCTTTCTTAACGAAAAGCTCGGTTTGTTGAAATGTAATAACTAGAGCGCGGAAGTTGAGGAAAAACCCTTTCTTTTCCTAGTGTCCGAAGACGAGGCCCAACATAATATATGTTCATTTTGGGTCATTGTAGGCGCCAGAAAAAGGTGGGTTTTATTTGTCCTTTTTTGCCTTATTTGGCTTATTGGTCCTTTTTTATACTTTTTTTTAAGGTCTTAACTGCTTTTTTTGCAACTTCACCTTCTTTCGACTACGTTTTTACTGCCAATTCTCAATTCGAATCATCATCAATTCATCACCTCTTAAACATCCTTTCTGTAGTAAAGAAATTGAAAAAAAAAAAAAAATAATAATATATTTGAACCATCCCTGAACCGAGAGAAAAACATTTTTGGACGACTGAAGCAGGTATGGTACAATGTCCTTTAACCGTAACTTGTCTGGAAGGTCGCGCTGTAAGTGGCAACTTTCTCTTGTTTTGAAGCTTTCAGCACGGTGTAAACGACCAGACAGCACGCGCCTGTAAATATATGAGCTAAGGTTTCCGAAGTGCTATTTCTGTAACCCTAGTGTGGTTAGGCCAAATATGATTTTTCAAATTAATTATGCTAATCTAAAAAATATATAATGTCTGAAAGAAGATGCATTTCATTCATATAGTTATTCGCACTGTGTTTTCCATACCACCAGAATTTTGTATTTTTTTATTCTTTAAATATGTAATTAAAACTGAAGTTATTAGTTAATTTGGATCACATTTATACGTCCTATTTTTAGCTTTTATGTCCTTTTCTTGATATTCTTAGGTCTTTTTTTGGCAATTTATAGGTCTTCAACTTTCGAGCCCTACTAATAACTGTTAGTTACAACCCGGACACCCTGTATATCGAAAAAAAACTATTAGTTGGGAGGGGCCATCGCCCTCCCCGTGGATCAGCGCCTACCGAGAGAGTTGCAGTTCTGCAAGACAAAGATAAAAAGCAAAACAACTCCCAAGCAAGGGACGAGTCAAACCGGAAGCTCTTTTCCCCACCAATGACCGTCCGGAAAAGATTGTTGCTGTCGACCCTGTTTTTTCGACGAGGGAGGGAAAAAAAATATATATCCTTCCCCGGATTATTGCCTAGGATCCCGCGGGAGTCGGTGAGTGTGATTGATCTGTTCGCGGTTAGGGCCGCAAAAATGGAGGCAATCTTGTCCAGTAGTTGACTCTCACAAAATCATCTCTTTCAATGTGATAGTTTTCGCAGGCGTGATGTGGGTTACGAAAGAAGACTCTGCAAGGAAAAAAAAGTGGTGCCGTAACCAAACAACTTCTCAACCTTGCTTTTACGTTCTCTACTGGAAAAGTTTGAAGTAACTGTGCAGAGTAGTATCCTATTCTGAAGGCGTTTTAGAATATTCAACAGCAAGAATTTGGAGGAGGTAGGGGAGTTCAAAGTTATGAACGCTTTTGCCCACATAAATATGGACAGTGCAGGTCATGGAAGACAATAGAATGATTTCCAAAAGAGTCAAAATCAAAAAGTTCGGTTGTTCCAAGACAGAAACGTTTCAAGTGGAAGACAGTATGAAAGAAGAGGCAGAGAATGACAGTAAAAAGGGGAAAAAAAGTCAAACACAGAGACAGAGAAATGAAGAAATCAGTGACAGACAAAGAGGAAAATGAAACGAAGGGGAAAGAGAAGAGAGAGGACAAGAAAGTAAGTAAAAGAGAAATGAAGAAACGAAAGACAGAGAAAGAGGTATATGCAAAGGAGAAGCAAAGAGAGGGGAGAAAAGAAGAAAGGAAGCAGAAGAGAAAGAGAAGGAAAGATAATTAAAGGAATAGAGGGAGGAAGATATGATAGGGAGAGAAGAGGATTAAAAAACGGCAGAGGGGGAGGGGGACGAGAGAGGGAAAAGGGAGGAAATGAAGAAATCGCAGAAGGAAGAGTAGAGAGATAGAAATATAGGGAGAAGAAAAATTATTCAATATCAATAGAGAGACAGACAGAAAGACAATATCTTCAAAGGTATAAAGAATATAGAAAAAAGGCAAAAGATTAAACTGTTGTAAATGAATAGGAGATAAAAAAATAGAAATTCTTTTCTATACCAGGGGAGGAGAGTCAATTTTTCCTACTTGGACCCCGATTATGGTTCTAGAATATGATAAGGATTACGAACGAACACATGATTCTGTATAATATTTAGTTATTTTAATGACAGTTTTATTTCTCTTGGACACTCATTTCCGGCTGGTGACAATTGGTTTATAGTTGTAGCCTATAGCTTACAAACCAAGTATCATTACAGGAAGAAATATCTGATCAGTTCACAAAAGACACGTGGAGAAGCGTGTAGGAAGATCAAAATGAGGAGGTGACAAGAAGAATTAGGTAAAATTTCCATGCTATTTATTTGCACCTTGATACTTTTATATTGTGGTGGAAACACTAACAGGCTTTCTGGGAAAAGCCTTCGTCATGGTTGGAGCACTTCCCTCCCCCTTTCAACACGCCCAAGTCACGTGTTCGAGTCCTTGTTAACCTTATTTTTCGAGCTGGTCAGCAGACTT
This sequence comes from Lepisma saccharinum, assembly GCF_977018435.1. Classification (NCBI taxonomy): domain Eukaryota; kingdom Metazoa; phylum Arthropoda; class Insecta; order Zygentoma; family Lepismatidae; genus Lepisma; species Lepisma saccharinum. Next base: position 19,294,316 of record NC_139238.1, read on the forward strand.
CAATATATTGGCTCATATTACATTTTGTGTGCCAGCTAGGAACATGAAACAACTTTCATTTCATTAAGAAAGGTCCATACTATGAAAAGAAAGCTAAAGTTTGCGTCCTTTTCCTATAGGAGTGGGGGAAAGATGGGGCGAAGTCCAGATTTTTATTCTCTTTTCATGGAAATTTGGGGACACGGCCCACCCCGTCTTTTTCACTTTGGCGTTATGAATTGTACACATTTGCATGTCCTGGTGTCTTAACGTCAAAACAAAACTTACCGGAAGCAGATTGGTCCAATAGTCGACAAGATATAACGTTTTTCCGAAATAAGTGTAAAAATTTAAAAATCGCGGGGAAAAGCCTCGGCGGAACAGGAGTTACATTCGGAAAACCCGCCCGGCAGTTTCAAAGTTAAAATGTGCTTGATTTGATTTGTTATCGCTTTTCTGCCACTTTGGGCTAATCGCGACGATACGAATGAATGATGAAGGGACACTCACAAAGAACACACATGTACAGGCCGGGATTCCAACCTGGGACTCCTGGTTTTGCAGCGTGCTGTTCTAGCCACTCTACCACGGAGTCGGTTGTGGCAGATGCAAATGGTAAGGTGAACGAGAATTTTTTTCGACAGTTCTGGAATATGATCTCATTTCTACTAAAGGTAACTAGTGGAAGTACTGAAGATACAAAAGCTGATGATAGGATGAGATTAATGTACAAGCAATGCGTGACACAGGAGATCATCGAAAGAAATGGTAGTTTACGAATACGAATATTAATAATCACTAAAGGAACAAATTTAATGACATTTGGGAAGTTAGAACGAGAGTTAGAAAGTATATTAATATCGAAATGTACAATTCCAGAAAAATGTCAAATTTGATAGCCAAAATTATACATAAGAGCAACGTGCTATAGTACATTGCTTTAAAGGAGAACATCTTTAGATTGCTGCGAATATACAATACATGAGTTTCTAAACTCTAAAACGTGTCTGTAAAAATTACTTCATCAAGTATTATTCCACTAACTTTGATTCAGAAAATCTAGATTCATGGGTTGCCAATTGTGTCATTCTCTTACCTTCAAATTTACTTTCATTGTTGAAATTTTGCTATACAACAAGAAGTACTACCAGTTGTTTTTTTTAATTTGATTTAGTTTATTTTACTTAGCGTTTTGTGCCTCTTGGCTAATTTGCGAAGATGGGGATGAGTGATGAAATGATGAAATTGATGAATAGACATTCACAAACAACCAAGCCCGACCGGGATTCGAACCCGGGACCCTTGGCGTCGCACCGCGATGTGCTAACCACTCGGCCACAGGGTCGGGCATACTACCAGTTGTAAATTTCCTGGCCCATATATATTTTCTCATTATACAGGGTGTCTCAAAAGTAATGGCGCAAACTGACACAGGTGAAAGTACACGATAATAGAAGCAAAAAAAGTCTCAGTAGACATGGGTCTGCAAACGAGCCGTTTTCGAGATAATCGCGAATGTGTGATTAGAAGCTGCCACTGACTTCATTGTTTGTAAACGTCGTCCTAGTTGGTAAAATGCTAATAATGTGTGCGAATATGTGGTTAGAATCCGTCACTGATTGCATTTTGTAAACACCGACTGCTTTACTCCTTGCGCGTTCCGAGGTTTCCTTTTGTTTACAAAACAGAACATTTCCGAAAGGTGGCATTGGAATCAAACAGGATGGATACAATCAGTACCCAGTTTAGCAATGAGATCTCCAATGTCGTTTCTTACTGTGTTATTAGCATTTTACCAACTAGGACGACGTTTACAAACAATGAAGTTAGTGGCGACTTGTAATCACACATTCGCGATTATCTCGTAAACGGCTAGTTTGCAGACCCATGTTTACTTAGACTTTTTTTCTTCTATTATCGTGTACTTTCACCTATGTCATTTTGCGCTATTACTTATGAAACACCCTGTATCTTTCATGAATCGTATGCAAATTAAATATCAAACTGCTTTTGAAGAGTGTCTAGAATTGCTCAAATAATAATGAAAAAGTGACACTATGGAAAGGAATAACGTGATAGTAATTTAACACGCCAAAATTATCGTGAAAGGAAGAACAGAAAAGATGAATGAAGTGAACACACAAGACGTGGAAAAAAATAATAAACCTTAGAGGAATGTTGAAAACCAGAATTATCGAAAAATCTGAAATGGATCCAAATTCATAGCTTATATATCACAACTGCAACTAAAGGAATAATAACGAAAAATTTACCAAAAGTATTACAAGAAGTCAGAAAAGAATTAAAAAGATCACCAGCACAAAGAAATAAACAACAAAAAGGTACCAGCGCAACATTAAGATAACAAATCGTAAATAATAGTATGTAGCAAAATCAAGTGGTCAATCGGAGATGACCAGATTTCTCAGATTCTCTAAATGCTATAGCAACGCCATCTATCGACGAGGAAAGCATTCATCATGTTTCGCCGTTTGCAATCTTGCTTAACGTTCAATTCAATCTGTTCCTGATTCAGCGTTTTGCCTCTTCTTCCTTCCTTTATCGCCCTATCTGTCTTCCCCCTTCCTGGTGTGCGGCCAACGTGTACATCCAGGCATTTTATTGTGTTGAGGAATGACTTTTCTTTCCTAACGTGACGCAAGACGAGAGATAAGGAAAAAAAGTGAAAAATTGCAATCGGTTGTATCTTCCGGTATTGTTGCATCGGTCTTCGGAATTTATACAGTAAAACCTCGTTAATCCGTTATACTTGGCGGAAACTAAATGCATGAATTGATGAATTCTCAAATCGATGACCACACAGCTTATTTTTCAATGTTGGAATAAGGAAAAGTCACAAGGTGCCAGATCAGGGATGTAGGGGGTGTGGTATACAACTTACCGGCCACATGAGGCCTCGCGTTGTCATGATGAAGCCGCCACCCGTCCCGATACACACTTTGCGTGTCGCATCAGCCGATCATCCTCTTCATCGTTTCGATTAAACTAAGAAGTAAAAAAAACTACGTAAAATAACCGAACTGTTAAGTCTAAAAAGCAACCAGTGCAATTGGTACAAAATTATCCGATACCATGTAGGTTCTATAGATACATCAGAGTGTAAAATGAAATCATGTTGTTGTTGTTATTATTATTATTATTTCATGAGTTGGTTTTTGTTGCATATTAACGGTATCGTTGTGATGGTTAAAAAGTTGCAAAATCAAGTACTTATCGTGAGAAAAAGTGCAGAGAAAAGTTATGAAACTCGATTTTAAAAAGATTTCCTGTTTTCGTGAAGCGTAGCTACACCAGAATCGTATTTATATTTGTGTTATTTTACGTCTTATTTCTGCCACTTTTTGGTTAATCGCGACGATGAACATGAGGAAAAAGTACATAAATTATTAAAAATAGAATGTACTCCAAAGTATGCTAAACTTATACTTGTTCGAGGGCTCTGCCGTTCCAGAGATATTGAAGATGTTGTAAAGGTTTGCAAACACGTCCTGATGAAAACATGGTGGTCATTTTTAAACAAAGAATCATTGGCGGCATTAGGGGAGTGTGGTGGGACAGTAGCCCATCACCAACTTTTTTTGCCACTATGAACTCTCAATGCTAAGCCTTGTCTACCGAATAATGTAAAATGCCCTTACTTCAAGTTCTGGCGCCCAATTTTACTTAAGAGAATGCTCCAGCTAACGATGTCAACTACGGCATATGGATTGGTCCAGTGGTGTACACCAAAAGGTAGAAGTAGATTAAATTCGCTCCACAGAACGTACGCACGCTACAATAGTCAGGTTTTCCACAATTGCAGTCAAAGCCTGCAAGCTAGATAAAAAAAAACCATCGCTTCTGAAGAGGTTTTGCACCTGGTTATATCCAAGAATGAAGCCGTATTTGAGTCTAGTGTATTCAACAGATGGAACGTTTTGCGTATGCCATGAGATCCCTCAGCTTCGAATGTGAGTTTTGAAGCTCAGATCATATTGTGAAAAATTGGGGCTTTAAGCTTGGTTATACTTGATGCATGTGTGTGGGTGTATACATACATGCATATATATACACAGTAAAACCTCGTCAATACGGACCCCGATAAGCCGGACTTCGCTTAATCCGGACAAAAAAAGGAAGGAAGGAAAAAAAAAAAACAGAACGCAAGGTTTTAAATGTGGCTAGTAATAGAACTTCCCAAAGAAAAGGCAGTCAACCACTGATGAAATTCTCTTTCCCGCAGACTTTGTACTGTACTGTATTGAGTTCAGTTGGTGTTTTAAGTCCACTTTATGTACAGTAAGGCTTATCGGGACTGGACCGACAGTTTAGAGTTGGATCCGAACCACTTGTGCCTCCACTGGGTCTCGAACCCGGGACCCCATGATTACAAGGCGACGACGCTACCACTGCGCCATCGGGGAGGCTGTACTGTATAGTGTATTTAGCTCTATGCTGTTTACACCATAATAAACGTGTTTTGTTGCTATAAACGGAGATTTAATGCACTTTGTACTGTTCTTTTAGGTTATTTCAGTTAATCCGGTCAACTTATCCCCCCATTAGCCGGATTAACGAGGTTTTACTGTATTATATTTCTTGGTGGCCACACAAGGCTAATCATAAGAATATTACCGTGTCTGGATTTTCTGAACGATAATAGATGCTGAGAACCGTCAGTGCTACCGACATTGTAAATTGCAACCTCCCGTCGCCGATTTGTAATCACAGGGTTCCGGTTTCGATACCCGGCGGATTGATTTATTGATTGCATTATTTATTTTACTTCGCTTTTCTGCCAATTTTGGCTAATCGCGAAGATCAGATGAGTAATGATGAGAGAGGCAATCAGAAACACATATGGAAAACACACAAGTCCCATAGAGAAGTAAACTAGCCATGGTTCCAGACGCCAGAGCATAGTTAGTCTGTAAAATGCAGTCAACAGTGTACAACGTGTAATTGAGCTTGACATTTGGTTGTCTTGAGAAAGGTTACACCCCAGTGGGGGCACATTACACAGTGATTCGAATTCCTCTTTAAACTGTAGGTCCAGCACTGATTAGCTTTAAACAAACAAGAAATTGCCACCAAAGGAGAAGCAAAGGTGGGGTGGACCTGCTCGTTAGAATGAAGGCTCAATATATTCTACATATATTCTTTTATTTATAAACTTATTTACATAACATTCCTTTAAATAATTGAGTACTATTTAAGGGAGAAAGTACAGGTTGTGCCATAAGCAATATCCCGTACCTGAGAAGATTTTGTGCATTTCTATGTTTTCGATGTCAGTGAAAATTTTTGGATCCAATTTTCTTGCAGGCTGTAATCAATATTGCTTTAATAGGGTGCAAATAATTTCACGAGACAACGCATTCTCTCTTTTACAACATTTGTCCCTCCCCGATGGTGTAGTGGTAACATCGTCGCCTTGTGATCAATGGGTCCCAGGTTCCATACCCGGTGGAGGCACATGACACAGTGGTTCGGATCCCACTTTAAAATGTAGGTCCAGTCCCAATTAGCCTTTCTGTGCATAAAGTGGACTTAAAAATAACAAATCAATCAATCAATTGAGGGGTCTAGCGAGAGAGGGAGCTATGACACAAATCTTGAAAATTTTATTATTTGCCATTTTCAGTCTTCTCCTACCATCTGTCATCTATCATGTGAACTACAACCATGTGGCATAGCTCCCGCTTGTTCTGCAGCAGATTTTCTGAGTTCTTGAATACGTCCTCATCAGCATTTTGAGTGAGAGAAGGAGCTATGCCACTTACTGATGGTGTCTGCAATAGGAGTAGCAGAGGTTGTGTTGCAGTAACCGGTGCAAGATTTAATATCAGCCCTGAAGTTAAAAGATCTCATGGTAATAATGCCTTATATTCCTCCAGTTTTTCATGGTGTTTACCAAAAACTGAAATCCACAGAAACAATGGACAGTGAAGATCCTCCAGAAGACATATGAAGTTGTCTTTATGTAGATCATGTGTAACCCTGTGAACATGATTTACACTCAGGCAAAAGTATTTAAGCCTTGTTCAAAGTATTTGATGTGCTAGATTGATTTTTTCACATGGGTATACTACAACAATATACCATACATGTTCATAATAAATAGTATTTATATTGAAATTCATATTTTTCCTTATGAATAATTTACCTAACAATGTGTTCAGCAAAGAAACAAATACCCTTTGTTATACAAATTATGACTCAACGCAATGCTTTAGAAAACTCAATTTATTTCCATTTCTTGTCAAAGTGGTTGAAGTAATTGCCTCCTGCAGGTACACTTGGTCGTCATTGTTTGCCCCCCTTGCCCCCCGCCCTAGAACTCATTTCCGCCCAAGGTTGTGGGGGGCAATGACCCCTGCCCCTCTGTGCTTGCGCCACTGGAGGGATACAAAAACAAACTTCCACACTCCACACAAAAACACACACACACTCAGAAAGTCCCTTAACATACAAGGCCACTGCAGCGGGCAACTTTAAAAAGGTGACGACCAATCGTTGCCAGGCCAAGAGGGAACCACATTGATGTCACTCGTGCGGTCGGCGGCTATCTTGATGTCCGCCATCTTGAAATCAACGTGAAAATTTTAAATAGGAAGGGGTTGTGCGACACATCAATGTGGACTAGAATTTCACCAGGAAACCAACTGTGGCATTTGTTTGCACCTAACTTTAATTGTTGCAGAGATAAAGGTACCACAAAAGTTATAACACATGCTCAATATGGCGTCCCTATTGTGCAACACACACGTGTAAACGTCTCTCCCATGACCTTACCACATTCTGCAGAACCTCAGGAGAGATTGCAGCACAGGCATCCATTCTGCGCGTGCGTAAATGGGCCACATCCCTGATTTTCGTAGCATACACCATGGCTTTCAGGTGTCCCCAGAGGTAAAAGTCCAATGGTGTCAGGTCAGGTGAGCGTGCTGGCCATTCCACAGCCCCTCGGCGACCAATCCAGTAGTGAGGGAATTGTTGATCCAGGTACTGACGGATCATCATCCCATAGTGTGGTGGGGCACCATCTTGCTGGAACCATTCAGGATAGCTCCCATCCTCGGACAGCAAGGATGGTAAGATCTCCTCCCGTAGCAGAAGCAAGTATCCCTTGTGGGTAAAATCACGTGAATATTTATGGAAATGAAAAGCAGATGCCCGATGGCATAAAGATAATCAAGGCGTGCCTATTTATTTAAAGAGTTGGATTTGTGCAGAGAAGAATTAATTGAAGTTACTGCTGCATGACATAATAAGTACGTATTTTGCAAAATCATGTAGCAATTTTAGTTAAGATTAGTGTTATTTTTTATGTAATTGCGTAGGTATTAAATAAACACGTGCCTACAATAAACGTCCTCTTTAGCAGTAACACTTAAAGTATTTTCTTTTAAAAAATGAGGGTATTATTTTTTGTCCTTAAAGCCGTAAATATGTAACATGGTCATATTTTTTTATTGAAGGAAGGAGGACCAGGATAGAAAGTTGGGAATGGGGGGTGACAAGATGCCGCCTTGGAAACAGAGGAAGGGAATGATGGAAATAAACTAAGAGAAAGTGAGAAATATTTAACAAAAGAAGTAAATTGAAAAAGGAGAGGAAGAAAGAAATAGACGAAAGCAACGAAGAAGAAAGAGAAATACAAGAAGAAACTTAGGAAGAATGAGACAGGAAAGTAAAAATAAAGAGAATTTTTAGCAGACATGACCACAAAAAAAGAAAGGATAAAGAGAAACAAATGAAAAATAAGAGACAGAAATAAAGAAAGAAAGGAAAGGATAGAAAGAAATAGAGAATCGGAGATCGAAAGAGACAAATTAAGAGAAGTAAGGAAAGAAGAAAATAGACGAAAGGAACGAAGAAGAAAAAAGACATTTAGAAAGAATGAGTGGGATAACTTTGGTTCTCTCGACCGAACCATACATGTCCTTAGAATTTAAAGAAATATTAATTTTAGCTGCCTTTATTTGAAAAGTATAGTCCACCCAAACATTTCGTCGACCCTACCAGCAGACTTACATAAAAATAGCTGTAAGTCGGCCTTCATCCTGGCAGAAATCCACCAACTGAAAGAACGTTTTCAACAAAGAATAATATTTGAACAACCGACAAGTCTAATCTAAACTATAGCTCTTTTCAGTTCTTACGGCGGGCGCTCTAGAAGCTGGCAGGGGAAGTGGGGAGCGGGGATTACGCAACAACAGCAGTGGCGCCGAGAGACACGACGCGGCCGGAAAAAGTACTACGTGAAACTCGTTCTACTGGCCGCTACGTTTCTTATCGTGCTGGATTGGTCGCTTCCCCGCTCCCCACTTCCCCTGCCAGCTTCTAGAGCGCCCGCCGTAAGAACTGAAAAGAGCTATAGTCCCCTATAACTATAATTTCACTTCAGCATTTTCTTCATTTGAGAACCTGATTTTGAAAATGCTATTTACTATGAACAATATATTCTAATAACAACTTTGTTCGAGAGTAATGAATAATTCTTGTGTATTGCAAGATAAATTCTTTGTTAGCCCCATAATAAAGGCTTTATTTTCAGAGCTGTTGATCAGAGTGTAAACGATTCAATTTCATAATGGTTGATAAATATCGTTGTGTATTTGTGTTGTCTCTGTGTGCGTTTGAAATGGCCATAGGATGCAGCTGAAATGCTGTGTCCCGCTGAGTGATAAGGAAGCACGAAGGAATGAACTAGCTCCCGTCCGGTAGTTCCGTACCTATGTGAGTCACGCCTCAATACGAACTCGTCCCACAAGCTCACTTCTCTCTGCACTTTTGCTCTCCCCACGAAAACAGTCCAATCAAGATCGTAGCCTCCCCCTTGCCTCCTCCAGACCCCTGGCCCTCCAGGCTTGCCACATTTCTTCTAAGCTGCACAGTCGACACATTGCGCGATGTACGTTTGCGGTTGATTTCGTCTTCCCTGGTGTATTGCGTAAGGATTATTCGTTGCTTATTGGCAACACCCACCGTAGATGGGTGGCATAAATTCAGTCACAGTACAGTTTGGTCCAAAAAATATCCCCACCCAAAGATTTTATTGAAAGCACATGAAAATGAAAACAAGGTAGTATTTTTCTACACTATTTATCATCAATTTTCTTGTGTATTTTTCAATTGTTGTGAAATTTGTCAACATTTTGTGTTCCATAAGAGCCTGTGACCACAAGACAGGAGCCCGGGTTCGACTCTCAGGGTCGTTAATCTTGGGTGGGAATTTTCCCGTCTACATAAGTCGATCTGGGACACACACTCAGCCTTTCATAAATGGGGAAAACCGCTAAGGGTAAAAGTTGCTCAACAGTGGTGCTATTATAGTCATAACATCTCCTATGTGCCTCATGGCACAGAGTAATACCAACCAGGATATGATATGCTATAAAACTAGTGTATAATAAGATGTTTCAATCCAATAATAAAATAACTGTGTGTTGTTTTAAATATAATTAGGTTAGTTTTCATTCTCATGTGATTTCAATAAAACCTTTGGGTGGGGATATTTTTTTTGACCAAACTGTAATATGTCTTAATTATTGCAAGCTGGTTGCAGGAACATGATAACTTGAAACTGAAGCATTTCTTTTCAGAAGGACAATACTATTTTGTGCGGAAATATATCTCGTTTGCCACCACCTGAAAGAAAAATACCCTGCTTGCACCTCCTTGGAAAAAATCATGCGGATGTCCATACCGAATGATATCGAGGTGAGACAAGTCGAGACTTGCGACAGCCTCCGCTTGTCTCCTGAAAGAAGAGGTCCTTCTTGTTCTTGTTTGTGCTTCTTCTAGTTTTGGTCTCGATTCAGAAATTTGTCAAAACTTGTTTTAGATTCACTTTATGCTCGTCGGGACTGGATCTACAGTTTAAATATAAATAGAAGCATCTTGCTAATAATTTATAAGATAAAATTACATTGCATTTTGAATGCATTTATGTATGCAGAAAATGGGGAAAATATAAATTCTGTTTATGATGGTGGAATATGAAAAGTTTACATAATAACATAATTTCATAGGTCGTAAAATTTCCCACACTTTTCCTCCTGACAATTTGATGGAAGTATTTAGTTTAGGAAAACGCTATTTGAACAATCGAAAGGAACGAAAGTTATCATATATTCTTCTGAAACAGATTTATATCTTTACAATCAATCGACTACCCCTTTAGAAAAGTGTACCCCCCTCCCTCCCACACACGCACTAGCGTAGAGTTAGCCTGCAGAGTGATTTCCTGAAACTAAACTCCATCTTATTCCATTGCTTCACACTCTCTTTAAACAATTTCCAAGAGCACAAATAAAGCGAACTAGTTGAGACGAACCCAATTTTATCAAAAAAAATTAATAATTGAGTTTCTTATTATATATATATATATATATATATATATATATATATATATATATATATATATATATATATATATATATATATATATACAGGGTGTCATTTTAATGGCGCCCACGGACCATGGAAACGTATAAAGAACATCAAAACAAACAAATTTTCTCAGTAACATTTTTCTCGTTGGAGCGTCGTTTCGGCGCTACAGTCGTTCAAAAAAGCCCGTTTTGCCGCCTGAATGCTGGCAACCACACACAACATTTGATAACATTTGTGACGTCATATCCTGTCGTGAAGCGATGCGTTCCAGGGTTGCCAGGAACACACATATTCTGTGAAAAATTACATAGCTACAATCAACCACATTATGTACCGTAACACAAAACGAGAAAACACGTTCTGTAACCTAACAGGAAGTAAGCAAACGATACGAAAAATGGTAGAAATAAAATAGAACTCAAGTGGAAGTGGTCATATCGAATTTTGTCTCAGCTTACATGTCAAATATTTGCAAATCTAGTTACCAAGTTGGCATCTACAATTTAGTCTATCCACTTCGTTCTTCTGATACTAGTTGTCTGTGACAACTGAACAGATGACAAAATAGAAATGAAATAACTCAAAATTCCAAAGGTAAGCAACACATAATACATATAATGTATATTCAGGGCATTATGAGACAAGTAGCAAAAATGGTTGAAAATACAGGATATAAGTAGTAGTAATACAAGCTCCCCGACGACTGTGTTTATCTATGCAGCAGATACACATGTAATAGTTTGCAACTGTGAACAGGGCAGTATATTCATTACTCATTCGTCATTACGTTGTTACTGTTGCTGTTCGTGTTTTAGCCGTAATGTAACAACGTGAACCTCGGATACTTCAGTTATCAGCACAAAAGTACCACAAGGCATCTGGACACAAACCTGTAGATATCAACCTTGCAACGAGATTTGCAAATATTTGACATGTAACTGGGCGTAAACAGCCACATGTAAGGTGCAAGTCCAAGAAAATTTATTGTTGTTGATTTTTAACATGTAGGCTGAGACGAAATTCTATATTGACACTTAATTTTGAATACGTTTTTACCATTTCTCATATCGTTGGTTCACTTCCCCCTTCCCCTGAGATGACTGCTGATCATCTGGCTCGTAGGCTATGATGTTCGGTCATCTGGATGCGTTTCTCGCTTCGTTTCACAGCTAATAATGTAGTTGGTAGTTTGTAATTTTTCACAAAATTTGTGTGTTCCTTGCAATCCTGCCGTGCGCTGCTTCACCGCAGGAAATGACGTCACAGATACGATCAAATGTTGTGTTGGGTTGCCATCATCCAGGCGGCAAAACGGTCTTTTTTGAACGGCTGTAGCGTCGAATCGACGAACCAACGAGAAAAATGTTACTAAGAAAAGTTGTTTGTTTTGATGTCCTCTATACGAATCTGTATATATATACAGGGTGTCATTTTAATGGCGCCCACGGACCACGGAAACGTCTAGAGGACATCAAAACAAACAACTTCTCACAGTAACATTTTTCTCGTTGGTGCGTCGTTTCGACGCTACAGTCGTTCAAAAAAGCCCGTTTTGCCGCCTGAATGCTGGCGACCACACATAACATTTGATTGCATTGGTGACGTCATATCCCATCGTGAAGCGATGCGTTACAGGGTTGCCAGGAACACACATATTCTGTGAAAAATGATATAGCTACAATCAGCCACATTATGTACCGTAACACAAAACGAGAAAACACGTTCTGTAACCTAACAGGAAGTAAACAAACGATACGAAAAATAGTAGAAAGAAAATAGAATTCAAGTGGAAGTGGTCATATCGAATTTTGTCTCAGCTTACATGTCAAATATTTGAAAATCTAGTTACAAAGTTGGCATCTACAATTTAGACTATCCACTTCGTTCTTCTGATACTAGTTGTCTGTGACACACTGAACAGATGACAAAATAGAAATGAAAGAACTCAAAATTCCAAAAGGTAAACAACACATAATATAATGTATATTCAGAGCATTATGAGGCAAGTGGCAAAAATGATTGAAAATACTGGGATATAAGTAGTAGTAATACAAGCTCTAAAACGACTATGTGTTTATCTATGCACTGGATACACATGTAATAGTTTGCAAATGTGAACAGGACAGTATATTCGTTACTGATTCATCATTACGTTGTTACTGTGGTTGTACGTGTTTTAGCCGTAATGTAACGTGAACCTCGGATACTTCCGTTATCAGCACAAAAGTACCGCATGGCATCTGGACACAAACCTGTAGATATCAACCATGCAACGAGATGTGCAAATATTTGACATGTATATGGGCGTAAAATGCCACGTGTAAGCTGTAAGCCCAATAAAGTTTATTGTTGTTGATATTTTAGATGTAGGTGAGACAAAATCCGACATTGACATTTCTTTTTTAATACGTTTTTTACCATTGCTCATATCATTGGTTCACTTCGCCCTTCCCCTGAGATGACTGCTGATCTTCTGGCTGGTAGGCTATGATGTTCGGTCTTCTGGACGCGTTTCTCGCTTTGTTTTACAGCTAATAATGTGGATGGTAGTTTGTCATTTTTCACAAAATTTGTGTGTTCCTTGCAACCCTGCCGTGCGCTGTTTCGCGGCAGGATATGACGTCACAGGTACGATCAAATGTTGTGTTGGGTTGCCAGCATCCAGGCGGCAAAACGGTCTTTTTTGAACGGCTGTAGCGTCGAATCGACGCACCAACGAGAAAAATGTTACTAAGAAAAGTTGTTTGTTTTGATGTCCTCTATACGAATTTGTGGTCCGTGGGCGCCATTAAAATGACACCCTGTGTGTGTGTGTGTGTGTATATATATATATATATATATATATACAGGGTGTCATTTTAATGGCGCCCACGGACCACAAATTCGTATAGAGGACATCAAAACAAACAACTTTTCTTAGTAACATTTTTCTCGTTGGTGCGTCGATTCGACGCTACAGCCGTTCAAAAAAGACCGTTTTGCCGCCTGGATGCTGGCAACCCAACACAACATTTGATCGTACCTGTGACGTCATATCCTGCCGCGAAACAGCGCACGGCAGGGTTGCAAGGAACACACAAATTTTGTGAAAAATGACAAACTACCATCCACATTATTAGCTGTAAAACAAAGCGAGAAACGCGTCCAGAAGACCGAACATCATAGCCTACCAGCCAGAAGATCAGCAGTCATCTCAGGGGAAGGGCGAAGTGAACCAATGATATGAGCAATGGTAAAAAACGTATTAAAAAAGAAATGTCAATGTCGGATTTTGTCTCACCTACATCTAAAATATCAACAACAATAAACTTTATTGGGCTTACAGCTTACACGTGGCATTTTACGCCCATATACATGTCAAATATTTGCACATCTCGTTGCATGGTTGATATCTACAGGTTTGTGTCCAGATGCCTTGTGGTACTTTTGTGCTGATAACGGAAGTATCCGAGGTTCACGTTACATTATGGCTAAAACACGTACAACCACAGTAACAACGTAATGATGAATCAGTAGCGAATATACGTACTGTCCTGTTCACAGTTGACAACTATTAGATGTGTATCCAGTGCATAGATAAACACATAGTCGTCTTAGAGCTTGTATTACTACTACTTATATCCCAGTATTTTCAATCATTTTTGCCACTTGCCTCATAATGCTCTGAATATACATTATATTATGAATTTTGAGTTCTTTCATTTCTATTTTGTCATCTGTTAAGTGTGTCACAGAAAACTAGTATCAGAAGGACGAAGTGGATAGACTAAATTGTAGATGCCAACTTGGTAACTAGATTTGCAAATATTTTGCATATAAGCTGAGACAAGATTCGATATAACCACTTCCACTTGAATTCTGTTTTCTTTCTACTATTTTTCGTATAATTTTTTTTACACCTTACATTCATTTACCAATCACCTTCCTTTTCAGTTGAAGATAAACACAGCTGCAGCTGTGCAACGTCATAAACACAGGTGCGCGCGGCGGTAATGACACTCCGGATTGTGTGAAAACCCACCAAGGAAGGTCTTGACATATGTCACGGCGGAAATGAACCGATAAGAACCCTCAGCGCAAGCGAAACGGACTCGATTTTATTTTACTTGCCCTTTTGTGCCACTTATGGCAAATTTACGAAGATGGGAAGATGGGGATGAGTGATGATATTATGAAATTGATGAATGGACACAACATCCATGCCAAGGCAGGGATTCGAACCCGGGACCCCTGGCGTCGTAGCGCGATGAGCACCACCTTGCGCCTATCAAATTATTTTATGGGGATTACATCTTGGATGTGGATCTCTGATTTAGGGGGGTACTGTACCCCCTCAAAAACATTTATGGGGTACAATGTACCTCCGTACCCCCCGCTCCTTCGCCACTGGTGTATGGAGTATGTTCTCCACGTTTTCGTAAAAATGCTAATATACTAAAAAATAAACAGAACACTTTTAAAAAATGATGACTTAACTAAACTGTAAATAATAAACAAGGCCTCCCCGATGGAGCAGTGATACGTCGTCGCCTTGTAATCAAGGGGTCCCGGGTTCGACTCCTGGTGGAGGGACATGGTGGTTCGGATCCCACTTTAAACTGTAGGCCCAGTCCCGATTAGCCTTACTGTGCATAAAATGGACTTAAAACACCAAACAGCTGCGGCGCCAAAATTAACTATCTAGGGGTGCGGAAAACAAATTTAGGGGGTGCGATGTTGAAAATAAGAAAAACATTAGACACGCATGCAACCTTTCAAAACTAAGGGGGGGGGGGGCAAGGACAGTTTACTTTCCCTTGGTAGAAGAAAAACTACCGCTGATCATAACAACAATGCTGACGAGAGGAAAAAAACTGCCGCTGATTTCCATAGAGGCTGCCACCAGTACAGAAAAGCATATATATATGCACTCTCTTAAAGTACTTTTCTGTTGCATACAATAATAACAGTCTTACTTCAGTATCTAGCATTCGGCGGTCAATATGACGACATGATATAATATGACACTCTAAGGGTTAGTGTTTTCAGTTGAACGTAGGGGGTGCTGAAGGGGGTGCGGAAGAAAATTAAGGGGTGCGTGAGCACCCCTCGCGCCCCCCTGATACCAAATCAATCCAATCAATAATAAACACAGTTTGGAGCATACAACACTTCATAACTCGACTCCCACAAATAGGACTGCGTCAATTGATTACAAAGCCCTCTAGCGGAAATTTCGAACACCAAAGAAACAAAGGTATACCATACTATGATGTCAGACGAATGCTTCGATCAATCAAAACATTTCAACAGTAAAGAGGGCTGTATTATGCTATATTTTATGCACATGAATCAGTCCGATCTACTGTCAGTATACGACGAACACAAAACTGCTACGTTAACTAGAGGAAGGTAATATTATGCTGACAAAACTTATCTTATATTTGATAAAAGAGACCTTAGTTTAAATGAATTAATAAGCATACAATTAAGGTATGAATAAATGTTCAAAATCTTTAAATGAAACAAAACACGAGCATCAGATGTTTGCACAAACAAGAAGAGACATCTCGCGGCCATTATACAAACTGACGTTTAACCGTTAAATGTATTTACCTTGTGTATCATTTTCGATGGCTTTAAATCACATGCAAGGGGTGATTGCATAGTTAAATACTGGTGAAATGGACGTGTCACGTGCATTTGCTGTTTTCTCCATCTCTTGGATACACAACGTAAATCATGCGGTTGGTGGTCGAACGGGCATTACCCACAGCAGCGCTAAGAGATTCGTGACAAATATTCCACGTGGGGTATTGATTAGGCTAATAGCAATACATTACAACCACCGAGGGCTTAATGGGGGAGGAGGGGGTGGTTCGTATCCCTTTCCGCACTTAATAGACGGATCAACAAGTGTTATGTTGCTGCTAGGTGGACTGTGATCCTCTAAACAAAAAAAAAAGTTGCGTTTAAATATTTTCACAGCAATCAATGGAATGAACTAACTAACTCTCTGGTCTTCTTAAACCCGAAGGTTCATGGCTGCAGCAACACAGGCCTTCCATCTGTCCCTATCCTGAGCAAGATCTATATACTCCTTTTCATCCCTGTCGATTTCCTTTAGGTCCATCTCAACGTTATCCTCCATCTTCGTCTTGGCCTTCCTACAGGTCTCTTACCATCAGGTTTCCCAACAACAACCATGAAAACTCTTCTATCCTCCCCCATTCGTTCCACATGGCCTGCCCACCTAAGTCTTTTTGATTTAATCTGGACATGAATACAAATTATTCAGTTCTAAATTATGTAATATTCTCCACTCACCCGTCTCCGCATCCCTTTTTAGATTCAAATATTTTCCTAAGGATCTTATTTTCAAATTCTCATAATTTATGTTCGTCTATCAATGTAAGGGAACACGTTTCACATCCATAATCAATGTAATGAATTTTGCTAAATTGTTAATGTTTTTTCCTTCGTTAAATTACAATTTGAAGATCGGAAATAAAATATTTATAACAAGTTAAGAATGTTAGAAGGCGGCTGCAAAGAGGATCACGGGGACAAATGCCTTTGACCAAAGGGTCAATGACGCTTCCTTTTATCTCAATTTACATAATTTTCTTAACCAAATTTTTATGGCCTGTTCTTCTCAGTCCTTCTCTAATTTTATATATTTCTTTGTCCCCTCTCAGTGTTTTTCTTTCTTTATCTCAAAATCTCTTCCATCTTTCTTACTTACACTTTTGTTCATAATATATTTTCCTAGGGCCTCCCCGATGGCGTAGAAGTAACATTGTCGCCTTGTAATCAAGGGGTTACGGGTTCGATAGTCGGTGGAGGCACATAGCGATTCGGATCATACTTGAAACTGAACTTTTTTTTTTTGTACATGCCAATTTTAAGATTTAGTTTGTTTTAGGCAGCTGCACTCCTGATGTACCCATTGAATCGTAATACTAATAATATAGCATAAGTTAAGGACTTTAGTTACTTCTGGCATTTATTTATTGATTGGTTTTGGTGAAATAATTATATTCGCATAACTCTTCACGTTGCTTCTTTCTGTTCAATTTGTAAATTGTAAAACTGGCTGGTTCCGTCGTTTAAACTTCAGGTTGAAACATGCAACCAAGTAACGAAACAAATTTGTCACATATTAATGTTACATAACATGTTTACACAAGAAGGAATAATCAAAGCATTCGTTATAGTGCCTGAGGAAAATGTATTAATTACACATTTGGTAAAAAATGGGAGTAGATATATTGGTACCTTTGCAGCCATTTATTTTGTATTTTTTCATTTTACCCCGATTTCAGCTAATTTTCCAAGGGGAAAATATCCAAAAAATCCCAATTTTACCACTTCTATAGCATGAAAAATAATATTTTTTTAATCAAAGCTCACTCATAGGGAAAATATTCAAAAGAATCTAAATTTTACCATTTTTATAGTATAAAAAATAATTATGTGTTTTTTTTATCAAATTTAACTACTCATTTTTATAGGGTAAAATTTACTTTTTGAGCCTAAATCAGTATATTTACAATTATCCAGATTTTAAGAGAAATAGAAGTGTAGATACTGGTTTTAAGTTATCAGTACTGCAGTACTGTGTAGTGCATATAATTATTTCTCAAAATGAGTGTGTATTTCTGACTGAAATTTACGTCTGAAATGTGTAGATACTGGTTTTAAGTTATCAGTACTGCAGTACTGTGTAGTGCTATGTATATAATTATTTCTCAAAATGTGTGTGTGTATTTCTGATTAATTTTTACGTCTGAAAATGTAGATGTGTGCATTTTTAGAAGAGTAAGCTATATATAAAAATATATATGTACCTTGGTATGTAGAATACTAATAACATATAAATTTATAATTAATTTTTTATTAAGCATAAATTGTTCTAACATATTTTTGAAAAAAAAATTAATACATAAAACCTAACATTTTTTAAAAAATAAAAAATAAATATATAAAACCTAAGAAATTTTATTTTTAAAATTTTTAATATATAAAACCTAACATTTTTTAAAAATATATATATAATTATATATATATACACAAATTATATAAAAGAATAACAAAAATTAATAACAAAAGAATTAAATTCAACCAAAAACAAAAAAAATGTATACAAAAACATATGCCACATCAGATATAAATGATGAAGGCTCATATATTCCAAATTTTCTAGCTAAACTGAAAGAAAAAATTATAGAAGCAATTCAAAATAAAGTTGAAATGAGTTCTCTCAAAATATACGTGGGGGAAACCCTGGGTGGTAAAGGCGGTCAGGGGCGTGATGCTGATCACATCACCCCCACTCACGACCGGATCAAGAAAGTGTGGGGCGTTACCCCCACACCCCCTATACGCCTTCATGGCGTGGTGCTAAGCACAGGGGAACACTTTACCTTTACTTTTTTTGTACATATATAAATTCTCATAGCGAAAAACAACAATATTTTCATCATACCTATGTGAAAATTTTACATCGTAATGATATTAATTGTTTGAATTATATTTATGATAAAGAATGTAAAGAACTTATCTTAAAACATGAACAGTTCCAAGGAAGAGGTTCGGGTTGGTCACTTTGTGATACAAACCATAAACTTGAATTAAAAATAGCAAGATATTACCCTCTTGGGGGATATAGTTATATTGATTTACCCAAGCACATCGAAAACAAGAATGCTGTAATAAATATTAAAAATTATAAAGACAATAAATGTTTTTTATGGTGTCTCATAGCCCATTTTCATCCAGCATCTGACCATAAATATCGTGTCTCTAATTACAATTATCCTGAATATATAGAAGAGTTTAAAAAACCTATGTCAGGCATAAAATATCCAGTAGATATCTCAGATATTAGTCAATTTGAAAAACAATATAAAGAACACTACAATCAACCAATAGCTGTGAAAGTTTATGGTATTGATGAAAAAGGTGAACTTTGTGTACTGCGTCACTATCCAGCAGAAGATGGTACACGTGTTATGCATTTATTATATGTTACAGAGAGAAACAAGAAACATTATTGTCTTATATAGGATTTTGGACGATTGATACATAGACAAAAAAACACATCGTCGTAAAATAACAATAAGTGATCGATGCTTGTCAAAATTTGATGGAAGAGGTGGGAAAACACGTGAAGAGAAATTAAATGAACATATTAAATAGTGTGCTCTCTACCCTCCTGGGACTTATAATTTTTCATCCAAAAATATAAAATTTACTAATTATAAATCATTCGTAAAACATCCATTTGTAATTTACGCAGATTTTGAAACAATACAAGAACCAATAGCAACATGCATCCCAGATTCGAATGCATCTAGTACAACACATACAGCTAAACATAAAGCATGTGGCTTTGCACTAAAATTAATAAAAACATATGAACAAAATACTCCAGAAGAACTATATTTTTATCGAGGTGAAGATGCAACCAAAAAAATTATTCAAAAACTTCGAGAGTGGGGTGAAAAATATGGTCCAATCTTATATAATGAAATACCGATGAAGCCTCGTACACCAGAACAACAACAGGAATATGATAATGCCATACGATGTAAATACTGTAAACATAATTTTAATTATAATAGTGAAAAAAGGATGCACCACAACCATTTTAATGGAGAATATATCCATACAATTTGTAATTAATGTAACTTGCAAATACAAAAACCTAACTTCATTCCAGTATTCATTCACAATTTGCAAAATTTTGATGCACATTTATTTATCAAAGAGTTAGGATATGATGAACGGATTATCAATATTATACCACGCAGTAAAGATAAATATATTGCTATATAGAAAACTATCAAATTAGAAAATAGGGAAAAAGTTGTTCTTAGATTCCTGGATTCATATCAGTTTCTTTCCAGCAGTTTGGCTACTCTGGTGAGTCAATTAACCAACGAGGAATTTGTTCATACAAAATAATATTTTGGTGAGGATCAGATAGAATTGCTGAAAAGAAAAGGGGTCTTCCCATATGATCACATGGATGATTTTGAAAAAATCAATGAGACACAGTTACCATCGAGAGATAAATTTTATAACAAACTTGAGAATAAAGAATGTAGCGAGGAATATTATCAATATGCACATAGAGTCTGGACAATACTAGGTTGCAAAACAATGGGGGATTATCATGACAACTACTTGATTTTGGATGCTCTCCAGTTGGCTGATGTGTTCGAAACTTTTCGAGAACGTTGTTTTAAATTATATAAACTAGATCCTGTTCTGTTTAACCAATGTTCGAAGTTACTGCTGCATTACATAATACATACGTTGCAAAATCATGTAGCAATTTAAGCTAAGGCAGGTGTCTTCTTCACCTTTCTTCTCTATTTCCTTGGCCTTTTTTCCATTTTCTCACTAGTATTCTCTTATTCCTTCCTATCTGCTTAGCCTCATCCCACTCTATGTCATGTCCTGTTTCTCTCGTGTGTTTAAATATCGCATTTCTCTCTCGCTTAAGTCGTACATCATCCCTATGTTGTTTCAACCTGTCTTTCAGCCTCTTTTTCGTTTCTCCTATGTATACACTCTGACATTCTTTACATTTCACTTCGCAGATAATCCCTTCCTCTTCTGTTTTCCTTTTTCTTGTTTGCATTCTTCGCTATTAGTTTGTTTTGTGATGAAGTGGATTTCTGCCTTGGTCAGCGTATTGAGTTTCTAATATACACTGCTCTTCTCTTCTTCTTCTTTTTTTTTCTTGTAGTAGTACAGGTGGCCCGGTTCTAAGCCCGAAAAGTGAGGCTCGGTGAGGCTCGCCTTAATGGTTTGCTCTTGTAAGGCATAAGCCTCATTTTCTCGCAGTGTTGCCAACACCTTACTCGAAAAAATCACCAAGGTTTTTTTTGGCCTAACCTAACCTAAAGCAAGGAGCTGGCAACCTTGCTTGAGGCTTGCTTTACAGTGCATAAAGCAAGGTTGCCAACCTACTGGTACTTTTGCCATAGCCTTTTACAAAAAAAGAGAGAGGAGAGAGAGAGGGGGAAGAGTTAAACAACCGAAGTAGACCTAGTGGCCGGGGGTTCTAAGCCCTCATTTGAGGCTCGAATTATTATTTGAGGCTCGTCGTAGCCTTTTATGATGTATATTTTGAGGGGTAGAGTTGGCAACACTGTGGGTTTTTACTGTAGCTTTTTATGAGGGGGGTCTATTGCCCTCTGTTTACATCTGGCAACACTACCGTAGATTTTTTGACAGTGTTGTTAACCTACTGGGTTTTTTCACTGTAAATTTTCATCAAAGGGCCTGAGGGGTCCATGTACTTTTTATGTCTGGCAATACTGTTGGGGGCCTAGTGTTGGCAACACTGTGGGTTTTTACTGTAGCCTTTTATGAGGGGGTTTATTGCCCTCTGTTTATATTTGGCAACTCTATTGGATGTTCCTTTTTTGAGGCTCGAAATTATTATTTGAGGCTTGAAATCATCATTTGATGCTCGTCGGTGTTACCAACCTACTCTACAAAAATTCCACTATATGATCTTTTACAGGTTAAGCTAACCTACAAATAGGAGTTGGCAGTACTGACTTATAAACCCATTGGGTTCTCTTGACATGTTTTTTCATGATGTGTTGCTAGGCTATTGAGCATCTTGGCGTATACAATGTATATATTTTGAGAGGGGGGGGTTATAGCTTTTTATGCTGTACGAATACTGGAAGCTTGACAGTGACAACCAACAGAGTAGGTAAACCTACATCCAGGAACTGGCAACACTAGTTTCTGACAGTGAATTTGAAATAAAATATTAAACAAAATACATGAGTAAGCACTGTGATTACAAATAGTACTAGTGTTATGCCCCCCAACTCCAACTGGACAACTGGGGAAAATAATTGTACAACAATTTGTACCTAATTGTACAATACTTGTACCTAATTGTACAACATATACACAGACATAAAAGAGAGAGCCTTCCCGTAACTTACTTCATGTACAATTTATATGATTTTACAACTGTGAAAAGAAAGCATATGTGTTCTGTATGCACACATTTATTCTTATTTTTCGAAGTTGAATGAAAGCACATGTTTTTACGCTCTCGTAATACTAACCTTGCTCCACTGATTTTAAATTGCTTCCATCCGCTTTTTTTTTCTGTGTTATTTCCGTATGCACGCAACATTCGCTTTCAATAGACAGAAGGAGTGTTAGTATAGCAGGCTCCGAGTTTACAATTTATTAAATTAAACAATAATTTATGTAAGAATATACTTGTACTTACCGAACACAAAATAATAAAAAGCACATGTGAATCTTTGCGTGTGTTCATGTTATATGACGACTGAGTAAAAAAATAATGTTGACTCCCCGAAAGATAAAAGTTCCTGGTTCGACATCAGATGCATGCAAATTTTATGTTTTGCTCTCCAAAATCTTGATTTTTATGTTTGTGCTATTTGTCATACAGCAGAGGAGAAGAGGGGAGAGGGAGGGGAGGGGGTACTATTAGCGCCATCTATTAGCAAACAATAGAAATAAAAAGTAGGGTCAAACTTTTTCAACACCCAAACATTTTAAACGTCCTCGTTTAGTAATACGATCAGCAAAAGACGTTTAAAAGAGTACTCTTAGTCGACAAAGCTAATTGCTAGGGCCCTTATATTGCTAAAATATTCTTTAATTTGCATATTTCTCATACCGCCATATGTTGTTCTAGTTGACTTCTTCCAAAAAAATGCTAATTAGCGAGAGTTAATTAAGCAAGGCAAGTAAAAGAAGCAAAATAGAACAACATATGTGCCGGCGTGAGAATATGTAAAAATTCGATTCAGAGGTGGATCGAATTAAAGTTGGGGGATATTTTGCATTTTTTTCCTATAATGTACAAAACATTTACCGTACATAATCTTTTCCATTTACAACAGTATAAAATAAGAGGAATGTGTGACAATATCCATATTAATTAGGAAGGTATGTTGTATGCTAGGTTAGCTAATTGTGTCTTCTACAGCTTCACTGTATAGAGGGAAGATGGAAAAAGAGAGCTCTACAAAAACTGACGCTCTTGACAATATTGTACGTCCGTGAAAATTATATATAAATAAGACTTAAACGTATTATCTGCTTTCATGTCAGATTTTACCAACCTGTGAGCTGTAGTGTTTAAGTGACAAGCGACCTGCTCAAATATGATACTGTTGACAATATTGTATGCCCGTGAAAATTACATATAAATAAGGCATAAGCGTATTATCTGATTTCATGTCAGATTTTACCAACCTGTGAGCTGTAGTGTTTAAGTGACAAGCGACCTGCTCAAATATGATACTGTTGACAATATTGTACGCCCGTGAAAATTACATATAAATAAGGCATAAGCGTATTATCTGATTTCATGTCAGATTTTACCAACCTGTGAGCTGTAGTGTTTAAGTGACAAGCGACCTGCTCAAATATGATACTGTTGACAATATTGTACGCCCGTGAAAATTACATATAAATAAGGCATAAGCGTATTATCTGCTTTCATGTCAGATTTTCCCAACCTGTGAGCTGTAGTGTTTAGGTGACAAGCGACCTGCTCAAATATGATACTGTTGACAATATTGTACGTCCGTGAAAATTATATATAAATAAGACTTAAGCGTATTATCTGCTTTCATGTCAGATTTTACCAACCTGTGAGCTGTAGTGTTTAAGTGACAAGCGACCTGCTCAAATATGATACTGTTGACAATATTGTACGCCCGTGAAAATTATATATAAATAAGACTTAAGCGTATTATCTGCTTTCATGTCAGATTTTGCCAACCTGTGAGCTGTAGTGTTTAGGTGACAAGCGACCTGCTCAAATATGATACTGTTGACAATATTGTATGCCCGTGAAAATTACATATAAATAAGGCATAAGCGTATTATCTGCTTTCATGTCAGATTTTACCAACCTGTGAGCTGTAGTGTTTAAGTGACAAGCGACCTGCTCA
This sequence comes from Lepisma saccharinum, assembly GCF_977018435.1. Lineage (NCBI taxonomy): Eukaryota > Metazoa > Arthropoda > Insecta > Zygentoma > Lepismatidae > Lepisma > Lepisma saccharinum. The sequence continues at coordinate 19,318,654 of NC_139238.1, forward strand.
AATATGATACTGTTGACAATATTGTACGCCCGTGAAAATTACATATAAATAAGGCATAAGCGTATTATCTGCTTTCATGTCAGATTTTACCAACCTGTGAGCTGTAGTGTTTAGGTGACAAGCGACCTGCTCAAATATGATACTGTTGACAATATTGTATGCCCGTGAAAATTATATATAAATAAGGCATAAGCGTATTATCTGCTTTCATGTCAGATTTTACCAACCTGTAAGCTGTAGTGTTTAGGTGACAAACGACCTGCTCAAATATGATACTGTTGACAATATTGTACGCCCGTGAAAATTACATATAAATAAGGCATAAGCGTATTATCTGCTTTCATGTCAGATTTTACCAACCTGTGAGCTGTAGTGTTTAGGTGAGAAGCGGCCCGCTCAAATATAATACCGTTGACAATATATTGTACGTATATTGTATTGTATAGGAGACTAAAAGCATATAATTTGGCGAAAAAAAAAACCAAGTAAGGTCATAGAAAATAGTTAAAAAAAAGTGAACAATTATATTTTGCATTGCACAGCATTAGGTATTAAATAACATACCCCCAAAAAATCTCTGCATTATGCGTTCTGAAAAAAATTGCCCTACGTGCCAAATTGGTATGTCAAGTAAAAATTTTCAAAGACACTGTCGTACTTGTGTGCCGGGAAAGCGAATATGTGCAACCAAATTGTACTCTAAGTGTGGAAAAAATATTTCTATTGCCAACTTCAAGCAACACCAGCCTACTTGCAAGAGCACTGGAACATCTCTACCGCAACCTTCCAAGCGAAAGGTAGAAGTAACCTCCCTTGATGCATCGCCACCTGCCAAACGCGTCAAGCTGGCGAAGAAAGCAGACCGATTTGCGTTTGAGCATTTATTAGAAGACTTTAACATAACATCAGACAGCTTCTGCGATGTGCGTAGTTTTCTGGAGAGCGAGCGAGCTAAGATAATATCCATCCTCAACGATGCATTAGCTACATACTCCACTAAATTCTATGCTGTGCTATGCTGCAAGTATAAGAAACCGTCTGATGAAATATATAAATTCTTCCATGCGACAAAAGCAAAAACACTGCATCAGGCAGATGTCACTGACCTCGACAGCATCTACGACAAGTTTGTCGAGGAGTTTGTGGCAAAGCACGAGGAGCATCAGGCTGAAGGCTCGGGCGGTTCGCTGTGTGGCGACCCCCACGAACTTCGTCTGAAACTTAGCAAGTCCCTGCCACTGGCAGGGTCTAGCTATATTGCCCTGCCACCCGAGGTTGAAGCAAGGAAAGCTGTTCTCAATATTCAGAACAAAGACACTAAATGCTTCCTCTGGTCGGTACTGGCAGCATTGCACCCTGTTCACTGGAAAAACCACTCGTACCGTGTTGCACACTACAAGCAGTATGAGTCGGAACTGGAGGATGCAATGGCCGGGATTGCCTACCCTGTAGAAGTCTCGCATATTCGCAAGTTTGAGGTTCGTGCTCGTGACTTGTTGGGCCTGCAATTAGCCATCAATGTTTACGGTCTCACCGAGAACAAAAATGAGGTCCACCCCATCCGGGTGAGCAACGTGAGCAACAACAACGAGGTACGAGAAATCAACCTCCTGCTCATCAAGGACGAAACCCATCACCATTACACCCTTATCCGTTCCCTCTCTCGGCTTGTTTCGACCCAACGGAGCAGTGATAGTCACCACGTCGAGGTGTGTCGCAGGTGCTTGGCTACATTTCATAATCGAGAACAGCAGGATTACCGGCGCATCAGAGGACCCAACATTGCTGCTGATAAGCTAGCTCGCCACATGCTCTATTGTGGTACCAACAAGCCTGCACGAATTATCCTGCCCGAACCTGGTGCAGTAGAGTGCTTTCGCATGCACAGTGCTATGGTGAAGCATCCTGCCTATATTGTAGCAGACTTCGAGGCCTTTCTTTAACCTCTGTCTAACTGCGAGCCCAACCCCGAAACATCCTCTACCATTCCTTTCCAAATCCACGAGGCCTCGAGTTACTCCTATGTTGTGGTGTGGCGAGACCAACATATTGCCTCCGAGCCCTATGTGTATCGCGGTCCCGACCCGGTGAAACACTTCCTGGAGAGAATGCAACAGGAAGCCATCAAGATAGGGAAGGTGCTGTTGGCCCCCAAGCCCATGCTGCCTCTGTCTCCGGAAGACAAGCATCAGCACGAAATAGCTCTAAATTGTCCTGTTTGCAACTCGGTCTTCACTGACGATAACAAAAAGGTCCACCACCATGACCATTATGGGACCGGAAGCTACATTGGCCCGTGGTGCAACAGATGTAACTTGAGAGCCAGGGACCCGCGCTTCATACCGGTCTTTTTTCACAATGGCTCGGGATATGATTTCCATCACTTGGTCACACATCTAGGGTACGACAATGCGAGAATCAATGTCCTGGCACAGAACGAGGAGCGTTATATTAGCATCAGCAAGTGGGTGCCGATCCCCGACTCAAGCAGCAGCATCGAGCTTCGGTTCCTCGACTCTCTGAGGTTCCTCCAGGCAAGCCTCGATGCTCTTGCTGGGAAGCTCAGAGACGACCAACTAGCCATTACCACATCAAGTTTCCCGAACTTAGATGTCGCACTCATCAGACGTAAAGGGGTCTACCCCTACGAATACGTCACAGACCCTTCCAAGTTCGAAGAAGAGTTGCTGCCTCCCCAGGATAAGTTCTACAGCCAGCTGAGAGGTTCTGGTATTACCGACGAGGAGTACAAGCATGCTCAGTCTATGTGGGTCGAGTTGGGTTGCCGAACTTTCGGTGATTACCACGATGCATACCTGAAGCTTGATGTGACGCTTCTTGCCGATGTGTTCCAGGCGTTTCGGGCGACTGCGATAAACATTTACAACCTGGACCCTGTATATTTTTACAGCCTTCCTGGACTGGCATGGTCGGCCATGCTCCTGCTGACTAAAATTAAACTTTCACTTATCTCCGATAATGATATCATGCTTTTCATCGAGAGAGCTATCCGGGGCGGCATGGTCCAAGTGTCGCAACGCTTCGCACACGCCAACAATCACCACATGGCCACTGGTTACGACCCCTCCCAACCATCAAGCTACATCATGTACACTGACGTGAATAATCTTTACGGGCACTCCATGATGCAGCCACTCCCAACAGGACAGTTTAAGTGGGTTGATCCTTTATACCACGACATCGAAAAAGAGTGCGACGAGTTTGGGTTTTTTGCCGAGGTGGACCTTGACTTCCCCGAGAAGCTGCAGGATACATTCTGTGACCTTTCGCCTGCTCCGGAAGTCAAGTGTCCACCTGGCTCGGATCAACCGAAGCTCGTCATGGACTTGGAGCCCAAAAAGCGTTATGTGCTACACTACCGGAACCTCCAGTGGTTAATGCAGCAAGGGGTCTCGGTCAAAGCAGTTTACCACGTGCTCTTGTTCAGGCAGTCTCCATGGTTGAAGCCGTACATCGAACTGAACACCAACCATCGCACTGCTGCCACTTCGGAACTTGATCGCGATTTTTTCAAATTAATGAACAATGCGGTATTTGGGAAGACCATGGAGAATGTGCGAAATCGCGTTGATGTGAGGTTGGTGACGAAGAAAACACAGTGTCGTCGACTTGTTGCAAGCCCGCTGTTCAGGTCTCGAACAATTTACAACGAACAGATGTCTCTGATTCACATGAACCGGGGCAAGGTGCTACTCAACAAGCCCATCTATGTGGGAGCTGCAGTTTTGGATCTGAGCAAGTTGTGCATGTTCGAGACATATTACGGCATACTACGTGCACACTACAACCACAATATCTCGCTCCTCTACACAGACACAGACAGCTTGGTGTACCATGTTCGCACGGCCGATGCGTATGGTGATATAGCCAAAGTTCCAGCTCTTGTCAAGCTCTTCGACACATCGGGCTATCCCCAGCTAAACCGGTATGGAATTCTGCCCCGGAACAAAAAAATACCCGGCAAACTCAAGGACGAGAAAGACGGGGATGTGATTGTGGAGTTTGCTGGACTTCGTGCCAAAGCCTATGCGATCCGGGCTGAGGGTTCTGTAACAAAAAAGGCAAAGGGTGTAAGCAAGCAAGTGGTTCGGGAGCACCTCAAGTTTGAGGATTACCTCGAGTGCCTCAGAACAAAATCGCCCATTCTACAAAAAGAGCATCGTATCCAAAGCGTCGATCATGTGCTTACAACTAATATTGTCAGGAAAGTTGCTCTGGATGCACACGACGACAAGAGGTGTATTCTTGAATGTGGGGTCCATACACTTCCGTGGGGCCACTATCGCCTCCAAACTAGTAAGACCTGCCCAGAGTGTAACAAAAAGTAATAGGCAATGCGAAAAAAAAAAAACAGTTTTAATTTACTTCCACTTCCTCGATTACATGCATGCATGGCACAGCAAAATTAAACTTCTGGAAAACTGCTAATTGCAATTTGTACTTATATATATAAAATTCCACATTTCTTATTGTGTGCTATTTTTTTTTTATTTATTTAAAACTGTTCAGTTACTCTTTCATTCTTGACGTCATACACAAATGTTTTCTCTGCAATAAGAATGACACTGCACAGAGTATCTGCAGGCAAGGCATCGTGGAACTCGCATACAATCTTGATGTTGGTACGATCGTTGACCACCACTTGCTTCCTCTTAGATGTGTTGATGACGGTCATGGGTCTCCGTGCTTTGAATTCGCTGGGCGCGTAGTACACGTCCACGCTTCCTTCGGTCACGCGTTTGTAAGCCGTGTAAGCTTCGTAAAGTTTGAGGTAATCGTCTTTGGTCATGTCGAGGTTGTAATTCTCGCGCGGGAACACTTCGTTTCTACCGTTCTTCAGATAAACGTTCTTGATCTTGCAGTCGTCGAACTTGCTGGAATCTTTTTCCTGATCGTTATCGCGTCCGGTCTGAAAAAGCACTACGACGAAATCTGGCATGTCGAACTGTATGTTGTTGAACTGTGTCGTCACGTCGAATTCCATGTGACTTCCCGACGCCATCTTCTGCACGCACTGGTAACCGTGAAAGTGAATCGGCACCTGCGGACTTTTCAAGATCTCCGCTTTGTACTTGAGGGCGTAGTTCGTTTCGTATTCCACCACCGGCATTCTCAATTCCATGCTCCGGATGACGCATTTCGCTGCTTCGGGTAAAGTGTTGGCTATCGGCGTGGTGCCGTCCGGACCCAAAGTAGCGTATCGCATCAGTGCGTCGTTGTCGTTGGCCGCTCTTCGAAACGTGACCCTCAGTCCTCCCTTCCACATGATCTCCTTGTAGTCCGAGAAGAAACCAGGCAGCAGACGCATGGGAAAGAGCACCGTGTGACTTCTCGTCGATATTTTGGTCCCGGCTTCGAATCCCCCGGCCTGGTAGTACGCTGCGTCCGTTTTGGATAATTTCAACGTTCCCACTGCCGTCGACGTGATGCCTGGATAATCTATTCTGTCGATGACGGTGTTGTGTTTCCTCACCTCCACCTGCGAGAACAGGTGAGGCACGAAGTTGTCCACGAGTATCAAGTTTGCTGCTGCAGGAAACGCGTCTCCGCTTTCCTTCTTCACCACGTCGAATTGAAGGTAGAGGTCCGCTCTGTGAGGATGAATGAACCCGTCGCCTACGTCCACGTCGTATTCGATCTCCCTGTTCGCTTCGTTCAGATTGGCGAACGTGCGACGGTTGGGAGGGAAAGATTGCAATTCGTAACTTTCGATTTGCTCCATTTTACATGTATGGTTATTTATTATACGTTGATCTCCACGATGGCCGTCGTAGTGGCACCTGCGAAATCCACCACGTCTCCTTTCTCGTTCGTCACCACCAACTCTATGTCGTCTATGCGGTTGCGACATACTGGAAAATAGATCGGCGAAGAGGGCGTGTAGATGATCGGTTCCATGAACTCGGAACTTGGTTTGAAAGTGGCTATGATTCCCGTCTGCTTGTGACTTCCTAATAATCCGTCCGAAGATTTCGTGATCATGCCTTCCGCCACGTTGCAGTGTACGTTCAGAGTCTCTATGGCTAAGAATTTAGGAATGTTGGTTGCTACGTGCTTGATGCCAGCTTCGAGTTTTGGGTGGTTGTTCTCGAAACCTAAAAGTTCTCCCATGGTGCCCAGGTCCACGGTCTCCGTCGCGGATAGGATTTCCACTCTGTGCGTGACCGAATTTTGAGAAAGGTATGTGCCTTTGGGTAATTGAGCTTGCAAAGTGGAAAGATTGTATTGTCCTGGCGTGACGACGATGTGTTCGCTTCCGACGCTAATTTTGTTGTTGTGATGCGTGACCTTAGGTATGAGGTACATGCTGTAGAATGCACGCAGAGCCACGGATTTAGGATAGACGATGTCGTCGTGCAGCGTGAGTTTCAAGAATGAAGATTCGCTCGTGAGATGGAACACGCCCATCCTAGTGATGCTGTTTGAGGTTCCACAATGCTTTCTGGAAATCCTCGATCGTAGGGTTATTTATTTTAGAGAGAAACGCGAGCACGGAGAGGCAGAGATGGCCGCAGTTCACGTCTCCGAAATTTTGAATGCGTTCGTCGTTGTAGTATATAGAGGTTTTGTTCGTTTTCAGATAATGAATTAAATTTGTAGGTGGAACACCTCCGAAAGAATCGAAAACGAATGCTTTATCATCATTTTTGTGGTAACATATCCAATGCGTGCCTGGATTTTCTTGACCGTCCAAGTTGACTACTCCGCATTCTCTTCTTTTAACGCTTGAAGGTAACGAGTCGGACATGAAAACTCCTCTGAAGTGTTTGATTTGTAACGGTCCGATCAGAGATTCAATGTCTCGGTTGGTGAGTGCTGTTGTTTCTTTTTTTTAAACTTCTTCATCACCCCCTTCCCCCCTTTCTTCTCCATGGCCAGGTTGTGACGTTTCTGTTCTTCCAACTCGGCCTTGTTCTTCTTCGAGTCGATGACGGTTTTCGCGATGGCGGCACTTCCACCGGCCAAACTTCCAACGGCCCCCAATGCTGCTAGGATGGCCGGGATGCTGAATATGAAACCTCCGATCTTTTGCTGTTTCCGCGAACGCTGCAATCTTTTCAATTGAGGTGTGCTGAGCAGCAATTTCATTCCGTGTCCTTTCGACAAGCAAGAACGTTTCTTCTCGCGTTGTTTGTTGGTAAGTAACCCATCGAGGGCACCTAGATTTTTAAGATTGGAGTATGGTATCTGGTACACGACATCCTTGGACTTCATGTTGATGCTCTATGTGTTATTTTCACGGTATGTTATTTATATATATATTCTGAGATTTTTTCTTGTGTAGTTTTTTTACGGTATGTTATTTATATACCCCACCCCAATTTTTGTTTCGTGTTCATGGCGATGGTGGTACCCAGTGCGGCGACCCGTTCACCCAGCGATGCGTCTCTGCTCACGAACCTTTCGAAAGCTGCATGTTCCAATTTTTTGTCTGCTTCGTGACGTGCGTCCAGATCCGTCTGCGTGGTGTTGTAGGCGATGTCGTGATCTTTGCATGCCGCGTCCAACGGATTCACACCCTTGTCTCCTCTCTCCAATCTTTTCTCGAGTTTGGTACCCGGTCCGCAGTACTGGTAGCCAGGTAGATGCATCTCGAAAGGTAACTTGTTGATGATGTCGTTCACGATTCCCTTTCCTTCGGCCACGTTCCAAAATTTCGGAGGCAGCGTGTTGATGATTTTGATCAGGTAACCTATGCCCTTGTCGTCGTTCACGATGAAGTTGGAAAGTTTCGTGCTGATCATGTCCACGATGCCAACCTTCTCGTTGTAGAAATTACGATTGCCTTCATTCTCTTCGCCGGCTATCACCAACAATCGGTCCACGAGTTTCCTAACGTCGTCCACCCAAACGAATTCTTTGGGTAACGTGTTGTAGCGTTTGACGCCGCTGCCTGTTTTGACCTGGTTCCAAATCGGTTTGATGAGATTCCTGTACTTCTCGCCGCTGCTCGATTTCACCCTATTCTGCGAGGCGTCGTTGTTCTGGTACAAGGCATCCGTCATGATCAGAATTTCCTTGTAACTTTGGTAATCTTCGTCGGTGTAATCTTTCGGCTGCTTTTTGGCGACGAGTTCCCTCAGTCCCACCGTACCCGGATACCTGTTCCAACTATCCTTGTCGCCTAAATTGACTTTAATGTCGTTGCCTTCCAAGGTCACCTTCGATTTCCCAATCTTCCACACCACACCGCCGCCTTCGCTGGTTTCCATGCTGGGATACAATCCGAACACTTCATCCTTGTCGAATTTCCCCGTGCTCAGGTAGTCTCGTGCCAAAGGTCCCAACTCGATTTTATCCGAAGACGTGCTGCCTATGGCTCGACGTCGTGCCGGTGCATCCTTCAGTTCGAACGGCGTCGAAGGAATGCTCGAAATGGGCGTGGGTACGGCGTAACTTTTAGCTGCGAGCGGTATTAGTTCGTTGATCAAATTTTTATTTTGTTCCGTGACACTTTTAATTTCTTTACCTAGACTGCTGATGGCATCGATCACGGGTTGATCCTGACGTTTCTTCTCTTCGTAGAATCCGCGATTCTCGGATTTCCAACCTTTGAAGCGTTTCGCGAGGTAATCGCGAAGCTTGAGATTTTCGTCTTCGATTTTTCGTTTCGTCATGACGTTATTTATACACGTCGTTTCTCACAACGTTGCAACGTTTAGAAAGTCGTTGATTTTGTTTCTGTATTTTCCGTCGTTGGGTTTCCTCGTCATGTCGATCGTCGCGAATCCGAAATCGTCACCGTTCCAGCAAGAAGAGCAGCCTTCCGAAAATTGATTGTAGTTCATGTCTCCGCCTACGTAGTCATCGTACGCGTGCTTGAGGTTGGTGTGATCTTGACGAAACAAACATATGAAATTAGCGTTGTCGCGTACTAACTGTTTTGGAATTTTGGAAAACGTTTGAGCTAGGTAAAAGCAATCCATTTCTTTGTGACGACCTTGCGTGAAAAAGTTGCGAATTTCATTTTGATTTTCCAGGATGGCGTCGTCGAACACAACGACTGAATTTTCACGACAATCGTCGAGTGGTTTTATTTCCGAGGCGAACGTTGCAATGTCCAGACCATCGTACAGTTTCATCAGTTGCTGGTATTTGGATTGCTCCAAACTTTTCGAGAACACGTACAGGTGCCTGTTCTTCCAATCTAACCAATTCGGTGCGAGGAGAAAATTGTCCACGAGCAGTGTCGTTTTCCCACACCCCGAAGGACCTACGATCAGACAGCGGATGCTGTCGGGAAGTAACTCGCCGTTCTTTTTTTTTTCTCGTTTGACTTTCCGGATCCGGTAGACGCTTCACCACGTTCCACGTACTCACAAGATCACTTCGTTCGCGTCGATCCAACTCTTTTCCGGAAGTCCCAGCCATTTGACAAACAGTTTGTCACCTTTCCTACGCAATACTTTCTCGATGAGGTACGTGTCGGGGTGTTTCGTTTTAGAGAGTTCCTCTTCGTAAAATCTTCCTTTCAAAATCTCGCCGCTACTATCTTTTATTATATACGTGTGTCGGTTTCCGGGTAGAACTCGAACCACCGTAAAGAGTTCCGTGCTCCAATTTTTTGTGAATCCCTTCTCGAAGGTGCGTTTGAATTTGCTGATCCTCACCTGGTCTCCAATTTTGTATTTAGCTTTTTTTGTCGTGGGTGTGTACTTTGAACAGTAAACGGTAGAAATTAAACGCTGCTCGTCAGATTTCGTAACGTCAGCTGGCTTCATGCCTATCGTTCTGTGTACCGTATCATTATAGGTGTCGACGAGTTCCGGCAGGATGTCGACCCATTTGTAATTTCCCCGAAGCGTGAATCGTTTCCACATGTGTGTTTTCAAGGTTCGATTGAATCTTTCCACGATGCTGGCTTTGATGTGACTGAAGGTCGAATAATGTTGAATCTTGTGTTTTTGAATAAACTTTTGGAATACAGCGTTGTAAAATTCTTTACCGTTGTCCGTTTGCAGAAACCGTGGTTGTCTGCCGCCGCTTTCGCGAAAAATTAATTTGAATGCTTCCGTGACGCATGTTCCCGTTTTCGCCTTCAAAGGTAGAGCCCATGCGAATTTTGAAAATGTGTCTATGACGGTGAGGAGGTACTTGTTGCCCTTGTTCAATTTATGTACGTTTTTCAAATTGCCGCTACTCATCTCCACGAGGTCGCTTTGCCAGAGGTCGTCGATGCCCTTGGTTACCACAGCCAAACGTTCGTAGTTACGGCGTGCAGGTTTATGCAATTCTTCGACGATGGCTTGCCTAGACATTTTTTTTAGAGATTACGTTTCAAGAGAAGCACAAGCGTGATGGGATTCAAAGAGGGTGGCACTTCGCTCGTGTTTTGAATGATCAGCTTATCGCCGGCACTCACGTCGAAAACGGTAAGATCTTCGTCTTCGTGTATTTCATATATGTTGCGCGTTTCGTTCCAACGTGCCAGAGGAATGTTTCCTGCTTTCTGGACACCACGATTCGATATCAAAGTCATGGTAGGAACGCTAGCTTTTCTACCGTGAGACCAGTACGAAAATTCGTTTATCTGAATCGTGCCATCGAGGAGAAACTTGTAGTACGGATGATAAGGATGCAACATGTACAGTTTGTTACCTTCGACGAACGTGGAGATTCTCTGTTGATTGGGTACGCTGTTGATTTCGATGGCTTGCAGAGAATGCAGTTTAGCGAATTTAGTGTCGACGCCGAGCAGATTACTGTGAACTTGTCCGAGTTTATTTTCGATGGGCAGCAAATGCTCGATTATGGTATCCGTTACGGCAGAAAACGACGGTTTGATTTTCACTTCCACGTTCAACTGCTTGTAGTTTTCGTTGAGTTCTTGCAACTTGGCACCGAAAGAGGCCAGCGTCGATTCCTGCGTGGATTCCAGCACTCCAACTTGATCTCTGATGTTGACGATAATGTTCTGAAGGTTCTCGACTTGATTCAATTTCGAGCTCTTCTCGGTAAGATCGTTCACGATCCTTCGCATCTCTGTAAACTGCGTGTGAAGGTCGGCGACGCTCTGCGAAGTGGGCAGCGTCGACACCAGCGAACTAATTTCGTCTCGAATCTGTTCCACGTTCGCCGTTTCCGTTTCTAGTCGTTTCAGCATTCGAGATATGTTTCTTTTCAAAGCGTGCAATTCTTTGGAGGTGGGGAGATTGGCCACCCTACTCTCGAGATCGCTCAATGAACTTTTGATGTCGTTCGAATCGGATAGTGCCGTCACCGCCGTTTTCAATTTTTCCAAATCTTCGCTCGAAGGCACGCTCGTCCGTAACGATTCCAAGTCACCCTGTATGTTGTCGAGTACGTGATGAAAATGAGCGAGATTCGTTTCGACGTTTAAATTTTCTAAATATTCGATCTTCTGCTGAACCGTGCCCAACGTGTCTTGAATGCTCGTCAACGCTCTTGCTTCAGCGTGAATATTTTTAATTTCTTCGTTGATCAATTCCAAGGACGCCTGAAGCGTAGCGATGGTGGTTTGAATGTGTTCGAAATCTTGATAGGCCTCCAATTGAATTTTTATGTTCGCGACGCTTTTACCGATGACCTGCAGTTCGTCCGACGATGGTAGGTTCGTCATTGAATCTTCCAAAGTCTGCAACTTGGATTTAATTTCTTCCAACGTGCTGGTGAATTCTTCTTGTAATTTGGAAACAACGACATGCAAGCGTTCTGCGTCTATATCGTTCACGACGGTTTGAAGTTCAGAGAAATTCTTTTCTATTGCGGAAGTTCGTTCTTCGATTTCGAGTTTCAATTTTTCCAAATCTTCATTTTTCGATTGAAATTGCTGTAATTTGGCCAAATCATTTTGAAGCGAATCCACGCTCAACTGTATATTTTGAACGTTGTCGTAAGAAGGTACGTCGACATAATTTTTTATCAGCGTCTTCAGTTCGGAATCGATTTTCAGAATGGGGTCGAGACATTGCGTTTGGAGCGTAGCGATTTCCGACTCTAAACTTTTGTTTAAGGTCTCCTGCAAAGCAATCAAATCGGTCCTCAACTTCTTAACTCGAATGTCCAACATGAGAATCTCTTCTGCGTGGTCTACACGCTTGATGTTGCCGAAAATGTCGTTAGGCATTTTTGGTTAACGGTTATTTATAATAGGATAGACGATTCGTAATTCTACAAAGAGAGGAATGAGTTTGTCGTAATCTCCGAGAAGTTCCATGTAAAGATAATCTCCTGCAGAAACATCGTACGTAATGTTAGAAAGCATCTTGTCGTGCTTGATTCGAAAAATATTCTTGCCGGTAGAAATTTTGATTTCGCCTGCGTTTTCCGGATTCACGGTGATTTGAAGTTTCCCGTCGATCGGAATTTCGTAGAAATGTAAATTGTTATTAAAAACATAAAACATCTTGCCCACATCGTCATTCAGTTTCGTCCAAATGCTGTTGAGCTGAACAATCAGTAAACCATTGAGTTTAGATAATACGGAAGGTAAGAGGTTATTGAAATTTGGCGGTGCAGTCTCCATGTTGATCTGTTTGCGGAAGCCAAAAAGATTCATTGTCCTTGTTAGTTATTTAAGAATACGGTCAAAGTTTTTTTTTGTAATAACAGGCAAAGTTTTTTTTGTTTACTTGCGTCACAATACAGGCGCGCGCGCGTGCGTGTGTGTGTGCGACACATTGTTCCCGAAAAAGGTTTACAAAGGTCACGATATATAAACATTTGGTCCCACAGTTGGAAAATTACGATAAGGTGCATTCATCCTTCAAGGATGAGAGAGTGCATTCGTCACAATACATGTGTGTGCGTGTAAAAATTATACACCGTGAAAAGCTACGACGAGTTGGAAACACTGCTGGTAGGGTTAACATACACCATAAAAGGCTACGCCTCGCCCCGAGTTGGCAACACTGTTTGTGAGGTTAACATACATCGTGAAAGGTTTCAAAATATCATATAGTGGAATTTTTGTAGAGTGGGTAGGCAACACCGACGAGGCTCGAAATCATTATTTGAGGCTCGAAATTATTATTTAATGCTCGTCAGTGTTGCCAACTCCTATTTGTAGGTTAGCTTAGCCAGTGAAAAATCATATAGTGGAATTTTCTTCGGATGGGTTGGTAAAACCCAAGCCTCAAAAAAGGAACATCCAATAGAGTTGCCAAATATAAAAAGGGGGGTAATAAACCCCCCTCATAAAAGGCTACAGTAAAAACCCACAGTGTTGCCAACACTAGGCCCCCAACAGTATTGCCAGACATAAAAAGTACATGGACCCCTCAGGCCCTTTGATGAAAATTTACAGTGAAAAACCCAGTAGGTTAACAACACTGTCAAAAAATCTACGGTAGTGTTGCCAGATGTAAACAGAGGGCAATAGACCCCCTCATAAAAAGCTACAGTAAAAACCCACAGTGTTGCCAACTCTACCCCTCAAAATATACATCATAAAAGGCTACGACGAGCCTCAAATAATAATTCGAGCCTCAAATGAGGGCTTAGAACCCCCGGCCACTAGGTCTACTTCGGTTGTTTAACTCTTCCCCCTCTCTCTCTCCTCTCTCTTTTTTGTAAAAGGCTATGGCAAAAGTACCAGTAGGTTGGCAACCTTGCTTTATGCACTGTAAAGCAAGCCTCAAGCAAGGTTGCCAGCTCCTTGCTTTAGGTTAGGTTAGACCAAAAAAAAACTTGGTGATTTTTTCGAGTAAGGTGTTGGCAACACTGCGAGAAAATGAGGCTTATGCCTTACAAGAGCAAACCATTAAGGCGAGCCTCACCGAGCCTCACTTTTCGGGCTTAGAACCGGGCCACCTGTACTAGTAGTTGTTGTGCGTTTTTTTTTCCTTGTGTAGTGGTTGTTATGTGTTTGTGTGTCTTGTGCAGTAGTTGTGCTGTGTAGTGGGTGTTTGTCTTGTGTAGTAGCTGTGGTGTCTAGTGTGTTTGTGTTTGTCTTGTGTAGTAGTTGTGGCGTGCTTGTATGTGGGTTTGTCTTGTGTAGTAGGTGTGCTGTCTAATGTGGTTGGGATTGTCTTGTGTAGTAGTTGTGCTGTCTAGTGTGTTTGTGTTTATCTTATGTAGTAGTTATGCTGTCTAATGTATTTCTGTTTGTCTTGTGTAGTATCGGTGATGTGTATGTATGTGTCTTGTGTTGTAGTTGTGCTGTCTAGTATGTTTGTTTTGTCTTGCGTAGTAGTTGTGCTGTCTAGTATGTTTGTTTTGTCTTGCATAGTAGTTGTGGTGTGTAGTTTGTTTATGTTTATATTGTGTAGCAGTTGTGGTGTGTTTGTGTTTATATTGTGTTATAGTTGTGATGTGTTTGTGTATGTCTTGTGTAGTAGTTGTGCTGTCTAATGTGTTTGTGTTCGTCTTGTGTAGTAATTGTGGTGTCTAATGTGTTTGTGTTTGTCTTGTGTAGTAGTTCCTCCATTCATATTGGGGGTTAGGCGTAGAGCTGACAACTCTGCATTGTAAAAAGAAAAAATGTCAAGAAACAGCAATATAAGGCCATGGATGCTCCCAAGGTAAAATATTCCGGAGGTAAAATAGTCACCCGTTCGGATCTCCGGGTGGGGACTACTTTGGGAGGTCCCTGGACTAAGGATAAGATCTACGTTAGGAATAAGGATATTAAATTAGGCACCTGGAATGTTCTGAGCCTTTACCGGCCTGGGGCATTTCAGTGTACAGTTAATGAGATAGTTAAGTATAAATTAGATGTAGTAGCTGTCCAGGAAGTTAGGTGGCCAGGAGAAGGGAATTGTAAAACTAAAAATTATACTTTTTTCTATGGTGGTACTGAAAATCATAATTTTGGAACAGGCTTTTTCATAAATAATAGAATTATATCAGCTCTAAAAACAGTAGAATTTATTAATGATAAGATATCATATGCAGTTTTACAGGGTAGGTGGTGTAAAATTATTTTAATAAACATACATGCACCAACGGAAGATAAAGATGATAATACTAAAGATGATTTTTATACAGAGTTAGACCAGGTCTTTGATAAATTTTCTCAGTATGATATGAAAATTCTGTTAGGTGACTGTAATGCACAGACTGGCAAAGAAGAGACATTTAAACCCACGATTGGTAAAGAAAGTCTTCATGAATTAAGTAATGATAATGGTATAAGATTGATTACTTTTGCAACCTCAAAGAATTTAATTGTGAAAAGTACCACTTTTAAACATAAAAAAAAAGTTCTAAAATTTGATAGAGGAAAGTTTACTGATGAAAGAATTAAGAAAGATTACCAAATTAAACTGTCAAATAGATTTGATGTTTTGCAGGATTTAAATGATGATGAAAATATAAATGAAACAGACGTAAATAAGAATTGGGAGCACATACGTAATGCAATAGAATCAGCAGCTAAAAAAAGTATAGGATACCATAAACCGAGAAAAAGTAAGCCATGGTTTGATAATGAATGTCATAATCTAATAGAAATAAGAAATCAGGCTAGACTTAGGTGGTTAAATAACTCTGATGATACAAATCTAAACAATTATAATAGAATAAAGCGAGAAGTTAACCGCACGTTTAGAAGTAAAAAAAGAGATTACTTGAAAAGCAAAATTAATGAAATTGAAACAAACAGCAAAAATAATAATATCAGAGATTTATATAAAGGTGTAAATGAGTTTAGAAAGGGGTGGCAACCTAAAGTAAACTTGATAAAAGATAAAGACGGTGATTTTCTAGCTGACCCAACCGATATTCTAAATAGATGGAAGAACTACTTTAATGACCTTTTAAATGTTCATGTAGGAGATAAATCAGAAGTAAATGAAGTCCACACAGCAGAACCTTTAGTTCCAGAACCTAACTTGACTGAAGTTAAAGATGCTATTAAAAGGCTAAAGAATAACAAAGCACCTGGCATTGATTTAATACCAGCTGAGTTAATTAAATATGGTGGAAATTCATTAATATGTCAAATTCATAAATTAATTTGTTTAATATGGAATAAAGAAGAAATCCCTCAACAGTGGAAAGAATCCATAATTGTTCCTGTGTTTAAAAAAGGTGATAAAATGAACTGCAATAATTACCGTGGAATTTCTCTACTCTCAACAACATATAAAATATTATCTAACATTCTTTTAACAAGACTAACCCCATATGCTAATGAAATTATAGGTGATTATCAATGTGGATTTAAACGTAACAGATCAACTACAGATCAAATTTTTCACATCAGACAGACACTTGAAAAAAAGTGGGAATATAATCAAAATGTCCATCAGCTATTCATTGATTTCAAAAAAGCATATGATTCGGTCAAAAGAGATAAATTATATAATATATTAGTAGAGTTTGGAATACCTAAGAAGCTTGATAGTATGATAAAAATATGCACCAGTGAAACAGAAAGTAAAATTCGTGTGGGTACTAATATGTCTGACAAATTTACAATTCATGATGGGTTAAAACAAGGAGATGCATTATCTCCATTGATCTTTAATTTTGCCTTAGAATATGCTGTAAGGAAGGTAAAAGAAACTAAAGAAGGACTAAAATTAAATGGTGTGACTCAGTTGTTAGCATATGCAGATGATGTAGACTTACTGGGGGATGATGTGAATACAATTAAGAATAATGCTAAAATATTTTTCAAAACTGCTAAAGAAATAGGTTTGGAAGTTAACAAAGAGAAAACTAAATATATGCTTACAGACCGAAACCAAGTGTTAGGTAATAATCAAAATCTAATTATTGATAACAACTCGTTTGAACGAGTTTCCAAATTCAAATACTTAGGAGTAATATTAACAAATGAAAATTATATTAAAGAGGAAATAAAAAGTAGGCTTAATTCAGGAAATGCATGTTACTTCTCTCTTCATAAACTTTTGTCTTCTCGTTTAATATCTAAGAAACTAAAAGTTAAAATATACAAAACAGTAATTTTGCCTGTAGTATTATATGGATGTGAAACTTGGTCCCTTACATTGAAAGAGGAACATAAATTGAGAGTATTTGAAAATAAGATCCTTAGAAAAATCTTTGGACCTAAAAGGGATGAGGAGACACGTGAGTGGAGAAGGTTACATAATTTAGAACTACATAATTTGTATTCATGTCCAGATAGTATTAGAATAATTAAATCAAGAAGACTTAGGTGGGCAGGCCATGTGGCACGAATGGAAGAGGAAAGAGGAGTTTAGAGGATTCTTGTTGGGAAACCTGATGGTAAGAGACCTGTAGGAAGGCCAAGACGTAGATGGAGGGACAATGTTGAGATGGACCTAAGGGAAATCGGTAGGGATGGAAAAGAGTATATAGAACTTGCTCAAGATAGGGAAAGATGGAAGGCCTGTGTTGCTGCAGCCATGAACCTTCGGGTTTAAGAAGGCTAGGGAGTTAGTTAGTTAGTTAGTTAGTTAGTTAGATCCTGTTTTTATGTATACAACACCCGGTTTATCCTGGCAGGGTATGATTTTAAATACAAAAGTTGAAATTGGTCTTATTAATGATGTCGACCAGTTCATGTTTGTTGAATCTGCTAAACGTGGTGGTATAGTACAGTGTCCTTTAAGATATGCAAAAGCAACCAATAAATATTTACCTAACTATGATCCTAGCAAACCATCTAAATACATATTTTATGTTGATATGAATAATTTATATGGTTGTGCGATGACTCAATCATTGCCAATCGATGATTACGAATTGATGAGTGAAGAAGAACTTAAAAACATGGATTTCTTAAAATGGCCTTAAGATCATCCAAATGGTTGTCTACTGGAAGTTGATTTAGAATATCCATCTGATCTCCATGATCATCACCACGGATTAGCTATGGCACCAGTTTCTCAGAAAGTCCCAGGTACAGAGGAAACAAAATTGATATTATCTTTTGAAAATAAAAAAAATATCATGTTCACTATCGATTGTTGCAATATTACTTGGAGCAAGATATGAAACTTACCAAAGTCCATCAAGGGTTAAAATTTGACCAAGAAAAATGGTTAAAATCTTATATTGAGAAAAATACAAAGAATAGAATACAAACAAATTCTAAAGTTGAAAAAAATATTTTTAAATTAATGGTTAACTCTATATTTGGAAAATGTATAGAGAACAAAATAAATTGGGTAAGGTGTAATTTGGTGTCTGATCCAAAAAAACTCAAGAAACTCATTGCCGATCCCACATACAAAGCTTTTACAAGAATTACAGATGATCTGACTCTTATTGAAAGATCCAATAACAAAGTAATGTGTAATGCACCAATATCTGTGGGCGTTACCGTCCTAGAATTAGCTAAATTAGAAATGTATAAATTTCATTATGATATTATGAAACCTATATACAAAGATAAAATTGAAATAGCATACATGGATACTGATAGTTTTGTGTATGTGATAGAAACACCTGATTTGTACAGTGACTTGCTTTCTATGAAAGAATATTTTGATTTTAGTAATTATCCAGAAAATAATTCATTATACAGTCTTGAAAACCAGATGATCCCTGGGAAAATGAAAGATGAGGCAGCAGGGTCTATAATAACAGAATTTTCTGGTCTAAGACCAAAAATGTATTGCCTAAATATTGTTGACAAAGAAGAAATTAAAAGAGCTAAGGGTGTAAGTCGACCATGTACAAGAGAACTTACAATGGAAGATTTTAAATAATGTTTATTTGAAAAGAAAACAAAAAACATGTCTTCATATCATCTTACTACCAAATTGGATGGTGTCTATACAACAGAAAAAAATAAAGTAGCTCTTGATGGCAATGATAATAAATTACAAATATTAGATTGTAATGTCCATACTAAAGACTATGGACATTATAATAAAAGTAAACATTGTGATAAATGTAAGTGGAGCTTGAACAAGAGAACTTACAATGAAAGATTTTAAAGAATGTTTATTTAACTAGCAAATTACCTAGTGTCTATAGTACAAAAATAAAGTAGCTCTTGATGTCAAAGATAATAAATTACAAATATTAGATTGCAATGTCCATACTAGAGAATATGGACATTATAACACAAGTAAACATTGTGATAAATGTAAAAAATAATACATTAGTATTAAATATTTAATATTAAAAATAGTATTTAAAATTGTTCTATTATCTATTAAAAATATATATATAAATATTAAATAGTATAAAAATTAAAATTGTTTTTTTTATTATATTATATTTAATAGTAATAAATAGTAAATAGTATTAAAATTATTCTATTCTATTCTATTCCATTCCATTAAAATTGTTCTATCACTTTTTCATTCTTTACATCATATATATATATATGATATCTCTACAATTAAAATTGCATTGCATATGGTATTTTCAGGTAAAGTTTCATGAAACTCGCATATTAACTTAATATTTGTTCGATCATTAATAACTACCAATTTTCTTTTTGATGCATTTATTAAAAACATTGGTCTGTGAATTATAAACTCGTCTGGATTATAATACATATCAATATTTCCTTCAGTTACCCTCTTAAATGCACTAAATGCTTCATATAACTTCAAATAATCTTGATCTGCAATGTTTAAATTGTAATTTTCACGTGGGAATACTTCATTTCGACCATTCTTCAGATATACATTTTTAATTTTACAATTATCAAATTGGCTGCTATCTTTTTCCTGATTGTCATCTCTCCCTGTCCGAAACAATACAGCTACAAACTCTGGCATATCGTATTCTAGAGATTGAAACTGATTAGTAATATCGAATTCACAGAATTTACCCTCCACTGACCTCTGTATGCATTGATATGTATAAAATTGTATCGGAATTTGAGGATTTTTCAAAATGTTGACTTTGTATTTGAGAGCATAATTCGATTCATATTCAAGTATAGGCATGCGTAACTCCATAGACTGAATCACACATTTTGCAGCTTCGGGTAAACTAGCATCATTGGCTGTTCCATCTGCATTCAAAGCTTTGTATCTCATTATCGAATTATGATCATTGGGTGCTCTGCGCAATATGATACTGAAACCACCTTTCCACATAATTTCTTTATAATCAGAGAAAAAGCCAAACAGCAATCTCATGGAGAACAGTACTGTGTGACTTTTTGCTTGAATTTTTGTTCCAGCCTCAAACCCACCAACTTTATAATATACACTCTCTGATTTGGATAATTTTAATGTCCCCACTGTAGTGGATGTAATCCCAGGATAATCAATTATGTCTATGGCTGTACCATGCTTTCTGATTTCAATCTGTGAGAATAAGAATGGAACAAAGTTATCTATAAGTTTTACATTAGTAGTAGCTGGATATTCTTCACCATTACTTTTCTTGACGATGTCAAATTTTATATACAAATCTGATCTATGTGGATGAATATAACCATCCCCTATTGTAATGTCAAATTGAATATCCTTATTTGGATCATTGAGGTTAGCAAATGCCCTCCTGTTTGGAGGGAATGACAGCAACTCATAACTCTCGATATTTTCCATTGGTATTTATTTATATATTATTTTTTTTTATTTTTGCAGTCGTATAGTTAAATATTAATTTCTATTATTGCTGTGGTATTAGCACCGGCAAAATCGATGATCTCATTTTTCTCATTTGTAATTGTTATTTCTATGTAATTAACTTTATCAAGAGAAACAGGGAAATGGACTGGTGGGATTGGGGAATAGATGATAGGTTTCATAAATTCTGAATTGGGCTTAAATGTAGCAATGATACCTGTCTCCTTGTGGCTACCAACTGAATTTTCTTCAGCTTTGATAATAATTTTTTTTAGTAATGTTGCAGTGAATATTCAATGTTTCTATAGCTAAGAATTTCGGTATAAATGTACCTATATGCCTAATACCTGCTTCTAATTTGCTATTGTTGGGGAAACCTAGAAGTTCGCCCATGGTAGATAGGTCTACTGTTTCTTTGGTAGATACGATCTCCACTCTGTGTGTTACAGAGTTTTGAGATAGCAATACAGTGTTAGGAAGTTCAGATTGTAAAGTAGATAAATTATATTGTCCAGGAAGAATAATAATTTTTCATCACCTACAAATATAGAATTGTTGTTGGTAGTTACATTTGGAATCAGATACATGCTGTAGAAGGCTCTCAGAGCTATGGATTTTGGATAGATAATATCATCGTGGAGATGTAGTTTCAAGACCAAAGTCTGGCTGGAAAGATGAAAAATTCCCATATTTAATATTCCACACTGCTTTTTGAAAATCTTGTGATTTGATGATATTTATTTTATTTAATACTCTGAGCATCGTAATGCAAACATGACCACATATAATTTGATCGAAATCTTGAATACGTTCGTCGTTGTAATAAATCTTAACATGTTTTAAATAATGAATTAATTCTGTAGGCGGTACCCCTCCAAAAGAATCGAAAATAAAAGCATTGTTACTTTGTTTATAATAGCATATCCAATGGGTACCAATATTATCGGACTTATTCAAATTAAACACGCCACATTCTCGTGAGTGGGGACTATCTTTAGGGAGAGAATCAGACATGAAACCCCCCTAAAATGTCGAATTTTAAATATTTTAACTAAAGATTCAATGTCTTGGTTTGTGAGCGCTTCTTTTTTTAATTTTCTGAGTGCTCTGCACTTCACAACACTGCCTAATTTTCTTTCCATGGCAAGATTATGACGCTTCTGCTCTTCTAGTTCTGCCTTATTCTTTTTTGAGTCAATTACAGTTTTGGCAATAGCAACACTGCCACCTGCTAAGCTTCCCACTGCCCCTAAAGCCGCCAGGATGGCTGGATTGCTGAATATGAATCCACCACTATGTGTTTTTTGTATTTTGCAAACGTTTTAATTGAGGTGTACTGAGTAATAATTTCATTTCATTTCCTTTGGCTATACACTGTCTCTTCTTTGCCTGTTGTTTTTGTTAAAATTGGATTAATTTTTAAATTTTTAAGATCATGATATGGAATTTCATATACAATTCCTTTAGGTTTCATGTTGTTTTTATTATTACTTTTATTTTTTAGGGTATTTTTATTTATATATTTATATTACAGACCCCATCCTAATTTTTGTTTTGTATTCATAGCAATAGTTGTACCCAACGCTGTTATTCTTTCACCCAAAGAAGCATCTCTGCTTCAAAATGCAGTCTCTTAAAATTTTTGATCAGCCACATGACGAGCATCCAGATCTGCATGTGTGTTGTACGCAATGTCATGTTCTTTCCAAACTGCATCGAGACGATTGATCCCCCTGTCAACTCTTTTTAATCGTTTCTCAAGTTTTGTCCCAGGACCACAGTATTGGTAACCAGGTACATGTAACTCGAATGGGAGCTTATTAATAATATCATTTACCAAACCTCGACTTTCTGCTACATTCCAGAATTTAGGAGGTAGAGTATTAATAATTTTAATTAAACATCCTATACCTTTGGCATCATTTTCAATAAAATGAGCTAGTTTATTGCTAACCATGTCTACAATACCCATTTTCTCGTTGTAAAAATTGTTGTTTCCAGCATTTTCTTCCCCTGCTATCTATCTATGAGTTTTCTCACATCATCTACCCACACAAATTCTTTAGGTAAAGTATCGTATTGTTTGATACCACTACCGGTTTTGAGTTGGTTCCAGATAGGTTTAATAAGATTCTTGTACTTGTCCCAACTGCTGGATTTAACTCTATTCTGAGTAGCATCGTTATTTTGGTATAAAGCATCAGATAGTATCAAAACATCTGAGTAACTCTGATAATCTTCATCTGTAAAATTCTTTGGTTGTTTCTTGGTGATGAGCTCCCATAATCCAGGAGTGCCAGGGTATCTAGACCAGCTGTTTTTCCCACCTAAATTAATTTTTATGTTGTCCCCTGCGAATGTTACTCTAGATTTCCCAATTTTCCAAACCACACCCTCGTTTGACTCCATACTCGGATACAAACCAAACACTTCATCTTTTTCAAATTTGCCTGTACTCAGGTAATCTCTTGCCAAGGGACCCAACTCAATTTTCTCTGGTTCACTTATAGCTTTAGTAGGTGGTTGTTTGAGGGTCAGAGGAGTATGGATACTAGATAATGGAGTAGGGGGAAAATCTGCATAGTTTTTAGCAGTAAAAGGTACCAATTCATTTATGAGATTTTTATTTTGTTCTGTGACACCTTTAATCTCTTTACCGAGACCACTGATTGCTTCGATATTTGGCTGGTCTTGACGTTCGTGTTGTTCATAGAATCCCCGATTCTCAGATTTCCAAACTTTGAAACGTTTGGACAGGTAATCAGGTAATTTCATATTATCTTCAATTTTATGTTTTGACATATTTATTTTTTGATTAGAGATTATTTTATATCGTTTCAACGTTCAAAAAGTCGTTGATTTTATTTCTAAATTTTCCATTGATAGGTTTTCTATAGTAGTTTTCACGTTCAGAAGACACAACAGCACTTATGGAAAAACTTCACAGTGTTGCCAATACAGGGCTAGCTCATCTCGCCGGGAAATAATGAGCTTCCTTCACAATGAAGGTGTTACATATTTTGTATATATAATGATAATTATATGTAATTATTAATATTAATATTATACTGTGAACGTTACAGTTCATTAGCATGTCATTTTCCCATTAGATTCCTAAATTGTCTCATTTTCCGTAAATATGAATGTCGCCACAATATAATATCGTTTCTTTCAATCATTAGTGCTTTATTTCCTCGCTTTTCGAATTCGAACCTCATTTCTTTTACCAAACGGTAAAACGTTGAATAAGTTAAATTGGGCAAATCATTGTCATCGTTAACTTCCTTCATTACGGCCCTAATTGTAGGGGGAGCATTTTGAAACAGACATGTGTAAAATTTCCGCCGTATAGCACTACGTACGAAGTCATTATACTTCACTTCCCTGCTGGTGTTATGTTGAAGCCCACCTAGTCTTTTTCGCGGTGTAGTGACTGGTCATTTGCCACTTTCCTTTCTTAATGTAAAGAAGGTGCTTTTACTGACACCAGTTGCTTTGCAAAGTTCACTAACAATAAATGATTGGCTGCGTCCGGGGTTCTTTTTCTTCAAGTAGGCGAACACACGTAAGACTGCTGTTCTCTCGCCACTTTTAATTACGTATCTTTCCCACCCTTTTTCCTACGATCCATTGCGATCACTACACGCGCGAGTGTAATGCACGAAATAAAAACACGTTGTCTATAACAATGATACTTCAGAAATCACTTAAAAAAATAAAAAATCACCGAGCGTTCACACAACTGAAATCACTTTTTCGAGAGACGAAAAAAGTCGAAACAGACCAAAGCAGATCTCTCACTCAAGAAAGGGGAACCTGACACATGGGTTAGATTCAAGTTGCAACCCAAACAAACAAATGAATTATGGCCCACTTGAACTGATAAGACGTCAATGACTCAAGCAAGGCATGTCATATTTCTATATTGAAGCCCCATATATTTGTCACGTGTTGGAAAGCCTTTCAAGGGTTAATATGATGTCTATGAATTTATGTGTACGTTGGAAACTGAAAGGTGATCTTCATTTCAGTATTAATGTCGACAGTAATGTAAACAAAAACAACGTGTATTTGCGAAAGCACTAATGTTGCTCAGAACAGCAGCATTGGAAATAATTGTCAATTATTAAATTTAAGTAATTGCAATTCTATTATAACAAACTGCATGAAGTTAATATTTTTACTGAATGGAAATGAAATAACTCCAAAACTTGGTGGTGATTAGCCGGAATGCTGCGGTGAGTCAGCTCAAGATGGCCAGACAACGTCTCCTTACTTCGCGCGGGGTTCGGGTTAAAAAGGAACTCCAAATGCATGGAAGTAATATTTCTGGGAACCTTTGGGTTGTTATAAAAAATAATTTCATTATTTTCTCCACAACTTTGTCGCTGGAAGTTTTTACTTGGAATTACAGAACAAAAAATTGCCAGCGACGACATTTTCTACTGCACGAATATAAAAAAAACTCGACATACTTTATTTGAAAGTAGAGTAATCATATTCCTTCAAATCAATACTTGGTACGAGGCCTATTATTTTTATTAATTTAAGCACAATGGAAAACCTATTTTGACGATGTTTTTGTCGATTTTATACTATTGCAACTCTGTGATTTTTCATCTTGTACTTCGTACGAGTGTCATAATTTCCTTTGAGTTAAAGTACGTAACACCTACACCTACACCCACCCACGTACACCCACACCCACCCACGCACACCCACCCATGCACACCCACACAAATTTACTTCCGGTCTACTTCCGGTCTACTTCTATTGCATCATGTTGCGCAACAAGTTATTATGCAACATTGCGCAACAAGTTATTACGCAACATTGCGATAGCTCGTAAGGGTAATGTTATGCAACAAGTTATTACGCAATATTATGATGACCTCGTATCTGACGTGTTGTTTTCTGATTGGTTGGTTATGACGTAATGCGATAACGTGGTGTTTTTGGATTGGTTGGTTATGAAGTAATGCGATGACGTGGTGTTTTCTGATTGGTCGGTTATGACGTAATGCGATGATGTGGTGTTTTCTGATTGGCTCACTGTTTCGGATGTTTTCAACGCGGTCCGCGCTTGGGTTACTTAAAGGGTTTTCGCATTTCAGATCAGTCAGTATCGTGAGAGTGTTTGAAGAGTGCGGATGTGTTGTTGCAGTGCTCCTCATAATTTTTTTGTTAAAAGTTAAGTATTTAATTTATTTTAAAGCTACATATTATTTACTATTTTTAAGTTTAAAAAGTGTATCAAGTGATTTTTTTTCATAGTAATTTCGATCAGATTGAGTTTTGATGTGATCAGATGTTACTTGTTGTCTCCTGAAATTTTGTATAAATAACATAGCTGAAAATTTTATCGTAATAGCTACAATTATTTTATTTTGAAGGTGGTTCAAGTCGTTTTTTCACACAGTTTGAATTTGTATGAATTTGTATTTGTATTGATTTTTGTATTTTTTCCCGAGAATATTTATACATAAATACCAGAGCTGAAAAAAATATTATAATTATAACTATTGTTTTTTAAGTTACATTCTAAAAGTGTTTTTTTCTATTAAATAGAATCTTATTGAATTTTGAGTTGATTGTGCGTCTTATTGTTATTTACTTAAAGCATATTAAAAAAATATCATCTACCTAGTTCATCGAATGTGCTATTTGTGGGAAATCAATCTCCAAAACTAATATTAGCAAACATAGGGCAAGATGTAGCGAAACATGTTCAACAATAAATCGTTCGTTACCTAATAAGCCTTGTCGTCAATGCGGAAAAATAATTAGCATTGCTAATTTAAGTAAACACCTGAAAATTTGCAAAGCATCAACCGGACATGGAACATTGAAAAGAAAAATTGATCATCCTGAAACTGAAGCTTCTACTTCCAAATAAATTAAGATGTCTAATGACCAAAAGCCGATTAGATCTGCATTCAACAACCAACTCCTGGATTTTCTTTTTACTTCGAAACCAGGCTGTGATATTTCTAGTTTTTTTGAGTGAAATCAAAACATCTATCATCAATATTTTGAAAAATAAACTGGAAATCAACTCCATAAAAGTATATGTTGATCTAATCTGTAAATATAAATACAAGAAAACCGATGGTACAAGAAATATTTTTTTTCACAAAACGAAAAACCAAGTTCTTTATTTGGCAGACATTGATAATTTGAATGTTTTTTATTCTAATCCTACTAGTGAATTGATTAGGAAACATGATGAATTGGAGGCTAAGGGATCACGTTGGTCTTTATGTAGAAGTCCTCACAGATTAATCGCTTATGTAAAAAAAATTTACACCTTTTTCTGCTTCAAGCTACGTTCCACTTCCGGTAGAAATTCAGCATAAGAGAGCCGTGCTGAACATTTCTAACACCGACAAGAAGTGTTTTATGTGATGCATTTTAGCGGCGTTTCACCCGCTTCATTGTTCAAATCATTCGGAACAGGTTAGTCACTATAAGAAATATATCGACGAGATTGAATATGCTATGACAGGCCTCGAATACCCTGTTGCTATTTCTGAAATAACAAAGTTTGAAAACAGGGTACGAAATGGAGAGGGAAAACGATTAGATATAAATGTATATTCGTATACTTCAGTTAAACATTTTGTGCATCCTGTTAGGATAACTAATATTGTTGATGACGAAGCCGTGGAAATCAATCTGCTTCTTATTGCTGAAGATGATCTTCATCATTACACGCTAATTGGTTCACTCTCCCGCTTGGTTAGAAGCCAAACAACCAAGTTTCATGCACACATCGAAGTTTGTCCAAGGTGTTTAACTGTATTCGACGATCTTGACCAACGTAATTACCAACGTTTCCAAAATCAAGAAATTGCCAAACAAAAACTTGCTGAACATAAAGTCTACTGTAGAGTCAACAGACCGGCTCGCATGTTGATGCCCAAAGCAAATGAATTCGAAGAATTTAAAATGCACAAGGCCTTGTTGGAACATCCGCCCATTATCATTGCAGACTTTAAGGCTTTTCTCAAACCTTTGTCTTATTGCGATCCGGATCCCGAATTTTCTTCCACAACACCGTACCAGCTTCATGATCCAAATAGTTTTGGATATGTTGTTGTTTGGCAGGATAGGATAAATAAACCATATATATATCGCGGACCGTATGTTATTGAACTCTTTTTTAAAAAGATGGTGGAGGAGGATGAGAACATTGGCAGCTTCTTATGCCAATCGAAATCAATGCTTCCATTATCCAGGGATGAACTTTAATCTTACAAACGAATCGTTTACCGGAACGTTGAAACGTTTATATAGGAACGATGGAACGTACTGTCATCCTCATCGTCACGATTAGTCAAAACGTAGCATTCATTCGTTGTTCATGTTTTCCGTCCTTAAATTCTAATATGTGTTTTATCTAACAATGGATAAAATTAAATACCAAACATTATCGAGAAGCAATTCTCAAAAACATTATACTAAAATATTAACATTATAATAAGTGTCCTTGCATAGCCATTTCAGTCTTCAAACTGCTTCCAACACAGCTTCTGCTTGCTTTTCAATAAAATCTAAGTTATATGCAGTTCAATTTACGGTGCTAGCATGTCTCACTGCTACACAAAAAATCCTACAGGAGTTTACTTTTCCCTGGAGGTCTGAGACTCACCAAAACCCATATAGTACTGACTATCCTCATCGTTGCGATGTAAAAAGAAATATGAGTGTGTGTAAATAATTTTTTTTAATCTCTCCTATTAAATTTTTTTATTTACTTTAAAGTCTTAGACTCAATAAAATATATAAAAAATTAGACTACGTGTATATTATTTTGTTATTTTCAAAATTTTGGTTTGATGTTAGGTTTATTTTTTTTCACATGTGTTGAGTACAATTATTATTAACTTCTAAACTAAACTGCCCCCAAGGCAAAGTATGGATTCCACACTCGTGAATACACCTCTTGTCGTCGTGTGGATCCAGGGCTACTCTTTTTATTTCATTCGTTGTAATCTCATGGTTTGAAATTTGTATTCTATTATCTTCTCGAAGTATCCTCGACTGTGAAGAAAGGCAATCAATATAATCCTGGAATGTTAGTTTGTTTTCCACGGTATCTTTGCACGTTCCTTTTGCTTTCTTCGTGACGCTGCTTTCTGTTCTGAATGTATACATCTTCGAACGCAAACCAAACTCAACAATAATATCACCGTTACATTCATCTCTTAATTTGCAGAGAACCTTCTCGTTGTGGGAAGAAATTCCAAATCTGTTAGGTTGAGGGTAGGAAGAAGTGTCGAAATACCCAAGCATGGAAGGATGTTTAAGATCTTCATAGAGGTTAGGTGTTTGTATGTCATAAATAAAACTATCGGTGTCTATGTACAAAATTGACAGCTTATCAATATAGAAGGGTATCGTATTATTATAATGAAATTCCAACATGTACAATTTCGACAAGTCGAGAACTGTTGCAAGTAGTGTAAGTGTGTTGTTTCAAAATAATACTTTGTAGGTATTCTCTTTATCCTCTTTTTTTATCAATTGAAAATCAGTTTTTGACATATTTTGACAATTTTTTGTCGATGTTTTAGCGTTTAGCGATGTTTTAGTAAAATTTTCAATTTTCCCACCTCATACTTGTAGGTATATCACGATCATACGTGATATAACTTAACCTATCCTTTTTTTTCTTTCGATTTTTTTTTACGATCTTCATTAATATAACTTAACCTATCATTTTTTTTTATTTGCGATCTTTTTACGCACCGAACTAACTTACATTGGACTTTGTTTGTTTTAATATTTCAGTCGAGAATAATAGAGTGTCAAAAATTCGAGATATTTACAATTTAACGCAGGACTTGGAAAATTTTCGGAAAATTTTTGGTTCCATGACGACCTATGTTTATTTTGGTATGGGAGGACAGAGGACACCGAGACTCGACCGACACACTAAACCCGACCTTTCTACGACTATTCGTTCAAAAGTTACGAGTGATCAAAAGTTTTGGAGGGTGGTGGGCTAACTTCTTACCCCTTGACCCCAGGACCACCAAAACTTGGTACACGTATTCTACACCTCCAAAATCGACAGGGGGTATCTAACGATACCGAATGGGGGTGTTTTTCGATATATTTTTTCGATCACTCTTACCATTTTCGAGATATTTGCAATTTAAGATTTTTTTAACGCTGGACTTAGAAAATTTTCGATTGATGAAAAATTGGTTCCATGACGACCTATGTTTATTTTGGTATGGGAGGACAGAGGACACCGAGACTCGACCGACACACTAAACCCGACCTTTCTACGACTATTCGTTCAAAAGTTACGAGTGATCAAAAGTTTTGGAGGGTGGTGGGCTAACTTCTTACCCCTTGACCCCAGGACCACCAAAACTTGGTACACGTATTCTACACCTCCAAAATCGACAGGGGGTATCTAACGATACCGAGTGGGGGTGTTTTTCGATATATTTTTTCGATCACTCTTACCATTTTCGAGATATTTGCAATTTAAGATTTTTTTAACGCTGGACTTAGAAAATTTTCGATTGATGAAAAATTGGTTCCATGACGACCTATGTTTATTTTGGTATGGGAGGACAGAGGACACCGAGACTCGACCAACGCACTAAACCCGACCTCTCTACGACTATTTGTTCAAAAGTTACGAGTGATCAAAAGTTTTGGAGGGTGGTGGGCTAACTTCTTACCCCTTGACCCCAGGACCACCAAAACTTGGTACACGTATTCTACACCTCAAAAATCGACTGGGGGTATCTAACGATACCGAATGGGGGTGTTTTTCGATATATTTTTTCGATAACTCTTACCATTTTCGAGATATTTGCAATTTAAGATTTTTTTAACGCTGGACTTAGAAAATTTTCGATTGATGAAAAAAATTGGTTCCATGACGACCTATGTTTATTTTGGTATGGGAGGACAGAGGACACCGAGACTCGACCGACACACTAAACCCGACAGGTGGGATGCTTCGTTTTGGCGCAGCCCTTTGACCTACTTTTGAAATGACTTACGACATTTTCCTATAAGGCTGTCTCCCCTTACGATGTTTTCCTGTAAGGCAGAGATCGTCTGTCAATGGGCCCTCAGTGTAATCTACTGCGACCTAATACTAACTTTCTTTTTACGTTTCATTGCAGTGACGAACTAAAAGAGCGGGAAAAAAAGGCTCTGAAAGGTGAGTGTCAAAAAACGTACTTTCAAGTACGCATGCTCCAGTAATGTAACTTTCTAAAAACATGTCCCGTCCATGTTTCTATATCGTGAGGTGTTTCTGCGATGATGGCCTTTATATGCGGCTGTGAATGAAGTTGTACTCTTAGAAGCAATAATGCTGTAACGCGGAAGAAAAAGGATATAGGATTCTTGCAGTGATATGGATGCATCAAAACAACTGCTTTTTTTTATTCACCAGTTCCATCTGTTTCTGCGGTGATGTGATCGTTAAGTCATCCAACAACAGCTCTTAATAATGGCCGCGGATTGCTGTATCCAGGATTGTCGTTGCATCTGCGGAAATATATAGATACTCAATCTCTCGTAAACATTCTGTACAACTAAATTACGTTCAATTCGTCCTCTTCATTTCTCAAAATTAAATTTCTGTATGCATTTCGTAAGGAAATGTGAGTCCATATAAAATGTTCAATTTGATCCATCCATCTAATTGGTAAATAACCTCTGGATATTTATTCTTCTTCCATTCCTTGGAGAATGGATTCCCCAGGACCAGTTTCAAAACGACGTGCTACATGCTCAAAGTATTGTAAAATCTGATGACAGCAAACTGTCTAGAACCTTTCTTGAATACACAATTCATTTCAAATCGTTCGTCAGTTCTTTCAAACGTTTAATAGATTCGTGGCATTCGCAACCAGCACCACCTTTCGAAGGCACCGATTTTTTGGTCTGATGCCTTTATTGTCCATGATTCAACACCGTGCATGAGAGGGCATCCCCGATTGCCTTGTAATCAAGGGGTCCTGGATTCGATACCCGGTGGAGGCACTTAGTTGTTCGGATCCTACTTTAAATTGTAGTCCCGATTAGCCTTTCTGTACCAGTCGACCTCGTGACGTAGTGGTTAGCACCAATTAATTGATTTCGTTTATTTTACTTTTTTCCACCATTTTTGGCTAAACGCGAAGATGAGTATGTGATGATGATGAAATTAATGAAGGGACACCACAAATAACACCCATGCCCAGGCCAGGATTTGAACCTGGGACCCCTGCCTCAACGCTGTTGATTTCCGGTTCAGTGGTTAGCACATGATAACTTATTTGAACCAGTTTAAAAATTCAAATACTTAGGAGTAATATTAACAAATGAAAATTATATTAAAGAGGATATAAAATACAAAAAGTAGGCTTAATTTAGGAAATGTATGTTACTTCTCTCTAAGAAACTTATAGTTAAAATATAAAAAACAGTAATTTTGCCTGTTGTATTATATGGATGTGAAACTTGGTCTGTCATATTGAAAGAGGAACATTTATTGAGAGTATTTGAAAATAAGATCATTAGGAAAATATTTGGATCTAAAGGGGTGAGAAGATAGGTGAGTGGAGAAGGTTACATAATTTAGAACTACATAAATTTATATTCATGTCCAGATATTATTAGATTAATTAAATCAAGAAGACTTAGGTGGACAGGCCATGTGGCACGAATGGGAGAGGAAAAAAAGGAGTTTACAGGATTCTTGTTGGGAGACCTGATGGTAAGAGACCTGTAGGAAAACTAAGACGAAGATGGAAGGACAATATTTGTGATGGACCTAACGGAAAAATTTGGTAGGGATGGAAAAAAGAGTATATAGATCTTTCTCAAGATAGGGACAGATGGAAGGCCTGTGTTGATGCAGACATGAACCTTTTGGGTTTGAGAAGGCTAGAGAGTTAGTTAGTTAGTTATGAAAGCACATGTCACTATAAAAAAAATACAATCCCTGGCAAAAAAAATGAATTTTGAAAAAATGAAATTTATTTCCATATAATGAACTTCAACCTATACAATTGTACATTTTTTTTTAATTTTGCAGGATTTAAATGAAACAGACGTAAATAAGAATTGGGAACACGTACGTAATGCAATAGAATCAGCAGTTAAATAAAGTATAAATCAAGAAAAAGTAAGCCATGGTTCGCATAACCTAATAGAAATATATTGATTGATTTAAGTCCACTTTATGCACAGTAAGGCTAATCGGGCCTGGACCTGCAGTTTTTAAAGTGGGATCTCAACCACTACATGCCTCCACCAGGGATCGAACCCGGGATACCTTGATTACAAGGCGACGACGCTACTACTGCGCCATCTGAGAGGCACTAATAGAAAATAGACTTAGGTGGTTAAAGAACAGCATGTTTAGAAGATTACTTGAAAAGTAAAATTAACGAAATTGAAATAAAAGTAGTAGAGGTGCAAATGAATTGAGAAAGGGGTGGCAACCTAAAGTAAACTTGATATAAAATGGCTGACTATTTTAAATAGATGGAAGAACTACTTTAATGATGTTTAAAAAGTTCATGCAGGAGATAAATCAGAAATAAATTAAATACGCACAGCAGAATCTAACTTGATTGAAGTCAAAGATGCCAAAGAGATAAATTAGTCGAGAAGAAACTTGTTAATATGTCTGACAAATGTACAATTCATGACGGATTTAAAAAAAAAAAGATGCATTATCTCCATTGCTCTTTTTAATTTTTGCCTTAGAATATGCTTTTTAGGAAGCTAAAAGAAACTAACGAAGTAGTTTTAGCATATGCAGATGATGTAGACTTACTGGGGAATGATGTAAATACAAATTAAGAATAATGCTAAAATATTTTTTTCAAAGCAGCTAAAGAGAGATAGGTTTCAGAAGTTAGCAATGTGAAATCTAAAGATATGTGCTTACAGGCCGAAACCAAGTGATAACAACTTGTTTGAACCAGTTTTTCCAAATCCAAAATACTTGGGAGTAATACTAACAAATGAAAATGATATTGAAGAGGAAATGAAAAGAAGGCTTAATTCGTGTTACTTTTCTCTGTCTCCTCGTTTCATATCTAAGGAACTAAAAAAAAATTTAAAAAATATATAAATAGATCTAGCTCAGGATAAGGACAAATCGAACTGCAAGCATGAACTTTCGGGTTCAAGAAAGGTAGAGAATTAATTAATTAGTTAATATTCAATGTAATATGGTTTCACGTATTAAACAAAAAAACAAAGTTAGTAATATGATATTCATATTGACAAGGGAATTCTTACAATTTCATTCCCCTCGTAAATTTTGCCAATAGCATTTTCATCATCATGTGTTATTTCAAATCTTCAATTATGCAATGTAAAAAGAAGAAGAATTTCCGTGACGTGATAACATGAATTTGTACGTTGAGAGAAAAATGGGAAACGAAGAGCTGTGAAAAAAAAGCTTGACTGACGAGCGGCAAACATAATAGAAATCAAGGAAGGAAAGTATGAACAGAGGAAAGGGGATATTCAAAGGAAGGTGGCTCTTCCATGATAATTTTTTACTTTCTCAATCCGAACAAATTCATAAACATTATCATCATTGAATGTTGTTGTTGTTGAGTTCGTGTTTTAAGTCCACTTTATGCACAGTATGGCTAATCGAGCCTGGACACAGTTTAAAGCGGGATCCGAACCACTTGTGCCTCCACCGGGTATCGAACCCTGAACGCCTTGATTACAAGGCAACGACGCTACCACTGCGCCATGGGGGAGGCCCCATCATTGAATGGTTGGTTACGTTGTCCCTCCGAACGAAAGACGGAATGCATACAAGCCTGTGCCTCCTAAGTTCATCGTGGCTTGCGAAATGAAAACTTCCGATGATTTTTTATTTTTTAGAACATGCTTCGCTAGGGAGGTAAAATTACAAGTTCCGTAATTCGAATAACTTGTTAATTTCATTACGAACGAAGAAGAAATGCATGGCACTTAAAATGCTGTAGTATTATTACATCAGATCATCTTCTGTCTTGCTCGCGTCGATTAGTCTCCTTACGTTTCTTCTTCTCCTTGTCGTTTTCGTCCAGAATTGCTTCCATCTCTCCTGTTATTACATTCGCAACTTCTAGATTATCACTTTCACTCCCTGTAATTTTATAAATATAGTTTTTTTTTTCATGATCATCTAGAGAACACCAGATAAATTTCAGCAATATCGATCACTCAAATGGATATCATCATCTTCGTCCAAGACAATTCTTGAAAAAATTTTATATAGCACTTCCAGGAGTAGGTCGGTTAAAAAAAAACGCGAGCCCGAAGATTCCACTTTTATCTTGTTCTGTCTTGTTTAACCGATTTTGAATTTGAGATTTTTTATTTTTATTTTGCCATTCACAACACGTTCGACTATTCGTGACAATACGTTTCAACCTTTCTGTATAAACGTTTCAACGTTCCGGTAGTGCATTGGTCGAGTCTCGGTGTCCTCTGTCCTCCCATACCAAAATAAACATAGGTCGTCATGGAACCAATTTTTCATCAATCGAAAATTTTCTAAGTCCAGCGTTAAAAAAATCTTAAATTGCAAATATCTCGAAAATGGTAAGAGTTATCGAAAAAATATATCGAAAAACACCCCCATTCGGTATCGTTAGATACCCCCTGTCGATTTTGGAGGTGTAGAATACGTGTACCAAGTTTTGGTGGTCCTGAGGTCAAGGGGTAAGAAGTTAGCCCACCACCCTCCAAAACTTTTGATCACTCGTAACTTTTGAACAAATAGTCGTAGAGAGGTCGGGTTTAGGGCGTTGGTCGAGTCTCGGTGTCCTCTGTCCTCCCATACCAAAATAAACATAGGTCGTCATGGAACCAATTTTTCATCAATCGAAAATTTTCTAAGTCCAGCGTTAAAAAAATCTTAAATTGCAAATATCTCGAAAATGGTAAGAGTGATCGAAAAAATATATCGAAAAACACCCCCACTCGGTACCGTTAGATACCCCCTGTCGATTTTGGAGGTGTAGAATACGTGTACCAAGTTTTGGTGGTCCTGGGGTCAAGGGGTAAGAAGTTAGCCCACCACCCTCCAAAACTTTTGATCACTCGTAACTTTTGAACGAATAGTCGTAGAAAGGTCGGGTTTAGTGTGTCGGTCGAGTCTCGGTGTCCTCTGTCCTCCCATACCAAAATAAACATAGGTCGTCATGGAACCAAAAATTTTCCGAAAATTTTCCAAGTCCTGCGTTAAATTGTAAATATCTCGAATTTTTGACACTCTATTATTCTCGACTGAAATATTAAAACAAACAAAGTCCAATGTAAGTTAGTTCGGTGCGTAAAAAGATCGCAAATAAAAAAAATGATAGGTTAAGTTATATTACTGAAGATCGTAAAAAAAAATCGTAAGAAAAAAAAGGATAGGTTAAGTTATATCACGTATGATCGTGATATACCTACAAGTACGAGGTGGGAAAATTGAAAATTTTACTAAAACATCGCTAAACGCTAAAACATCGACAAAAAATTGTCAAAATATGTCAAAAACTGATTTTCAATTGATAAAAAAAGAGGATAAAGAGAATACCTACAAAGTATTATTTTGAAACAACACACTTATACTACTGTTGCACCATGGTAAATAGGTTTTCTGAATTTTATTAATTTTATATCTAGATTAAAAAGTGTTAAATTCTCGTTGTAAATTTTTCGCGATTTGAATCTGGGATCAGATACCAATTTTCTACATTTATTGTTATCTGAAACCAATTTTATGTCTACATGCTTTCTGACGTTCTCCATCGTTTTTCCATAAACGGCATTATTCATTAGTTTATAAAAATCTTTATCTAATTCTGAAATGGCAGCTGTTCTGTGTCTCGTGTTGGTCTCAATATAAGATTTTAACCATGGAGAGTGTTTGAACTTGAGAATTCTTCTCACATTTACTACCTGAACATCCTTCCCAATCAAAAACTGGATATTCTTGTAGTGGACGACATATCTCTCTTTTCTCTCCAGAGTTAACATAAGCTTGCTTTGGTTAGAATCAGGTGGACATTTAATTACGGGAGCCGGAGGTAAATCGGAAAAAATATCATGCAAATTATTTGGAAATTCAATGTCCACCTCAATAAACAGACGAAATTCACGATCGTCGAAATGATTAATATCAATTGAAATAGGATCTATCCACTCGAATCTTCCGTATGGAAGTTTTTGTATCATTGCGAAACCGTAGAGATTGTTTACGTCAGCGTAAAATATGTAATTCGTTGGTCGATTTGCATGGTATTGATTCTCAGACATGTGAATGTTGTTTGCCTTTGCGTATCTCTGCGAGCATTGCACCATCCCCCCACGTATTCCTTTCTATAAAAAGTAACATGTCCACATCCGATATCAATTCCAACTTGATCCTGGTCTGGAGCAACATAGCAGACCACGCAAAACCAGGAAGACTGTAGAAGTATGCCGGATCTAATTTATAAAGATTTATTGCTGTTTCTCTGAATACCTGAAATACATCAGCAAGTATTGTTACGTCTAATTTGAGATATGCATCGTGATAATCGCTGAGAGTATTGCATCTCAATTCCTTCCATATTAATTTCGCATGTTCGTATTCTTCATTCGTTATTCCGTTTTTTTCAGTTGACTGAAGAATTATTTTTGAGGTGGGAGAGTGTCATCGTCAAATTTAGATTAATCGGTTACATATTCGTAAGGATAAATGCCTTTACATTTAATCAGTTCTACGTGTATGTTCGGAAAACTAGCTTTTGTAATTTTAAATTGTTCGTCAGTAAGTTTACTCGCTAAAGCATCGAGACTTGATGATAGGAATCTAGAAGAATCTAGAAACCTCATCTCTATGATTTCATTCGTTCCTGGAATTTTATCTTTATTACTTATAGAAATATAACGTTCTTCGTTTTGAGCAAGAATATCTATTTTTTGCGTATCGTATCCAAGATTCCTAATTAAAAAATGGAAGTCGTAAATGGATCCATCGTGAAAAAATGTTGGTACGAATTTAGGCTTCTGGATCTTGAGGTTGCAGGTGTTACAGGTTCCACTAATGTAGTTTCCGGTGAAATGATTATGGTGAAATACTTTCAGATTCTCATCCGTGAAATGTTGATGACACACCGGACACGTTTCAATGTTATTGTAAGATTGAAGTTCATCGCTATATAATGGAAGCATTGATTTCGATTGGCATAAGAAGCTGACAATGTTCTCAACCTCCTCCACCATCTTTTTAAAAAAGAGTTCAATAACATTCGGTCCGCGATATATACAGGGTGTTTCTAAAGGTCGTTTACAACGCTTGGGAGGTGATTCCTCACACGAAAACAAGCAAAAAGTCTAAGTTCCATTTTTACGACTGAGGCTTCGTTTCCGAGATAGGAGCCTCGCAAAAGGGGACAAAGTGAACGTCACACCTAACTGGGACGAATACTATCACAGATAGAGAGGCGGTTCCAAGGGAATCATAAAGGAATCGTATGTGCTCAGTCCGGAAGTCACTATGAAAAGTTCACTGCACGCATGCGCAATGGAGTCCTCAAAGGAATTGGGGATTTCCAGCAAAACAATGCATGGAAAAGGTATGTAACGCAGCAAGAAGGACCGTGACAATGAGAAATGCGTTCAAGACAACACATCCCGACCTCAAACATCAAAACATGACCACCGAACACAAAATCCGAAAAGTTGAGCACGGTTGCATACCCCAGTTACACGCCAGGAATGAACGAATCATGTCATGTGGCATACGAGAGACAGGAGGAGGGAAAGAAAAACACAATATCAGATGATTGCGACAACGTGTATTTTTACACGCGACAACTACGTAATATCCCCCCCCACACACACACACACAACAAACAACAAATGCTACAATATCTTACGCACAGACAGTCCGTGTCACTGTACACCAACTGAAGATGTCACTTTCACCACACAAAGGGGGTGGGGAGCAATACCAAAAGTGTTCGCACGCGATCATTGTGACGTAAAAGAGACCAGTTTTGGAAGTGCTGCACAGGCAAGTCTGGCTCTCGTAGTCTACGTTTGACCTTCATGACTGCTGTTCCCGCGAGAGGAGCTCGAAGGGTTGGTTCTCTCCGGCAGTCGTCCCAATCGTGTTGCAGGTGCTGGGATATGATCAGCAGTTCGCTCTAGGTTGTCATACGCATTGAAGAGTACTAGTATGTTGCATTGAAAGAAGTTGACGTGGTGGAGTGGGCAAGTCAAGTATCGCAACAATTGGTCTGTGGTGTTCGTACGGTGATACGGCCAATTTGTGCAGTGTGCCAGTGTTAAACAAAAACAATACTTTGCAGTTCCAGCTCCCTATTACACAGATGGCTGCGTATACGACCCAGCAGCTAGCAGACATGCATCTCATGTATGGGGAGGCACGTGGTAATAGCCGTGAGGCAAGGCGTCTTTATGGAGAACGCTTTCCACATAGACGTTTACCGTCTCACACCTTCTTTCAGGTAGTGGACAGTCGACTGCGTGAAACAGGGTCAGTGTTACCACCGCGACAAGAAGTTGGAAGACCCCGAAGTGTACGCACACATCAGTTTGCAGAAGATGTGTTAACAGCGGTCGCAGAACATCCTGGCACCAGTACGCGAGTGCTCGCTCGGGCACGAAACACGTCTCATGTGAATGTTTGGCGAGTGTTGTCAGATGAAGGAATGCACCCTTTTAAACTGCAGAAAGTACAAGAACTGTTACCTCGTGACTTTCGCCCTCGTATGGAGTTTTGCCAATGGTTGTTGCATCAGCTGGACACAAACCCTCAC
The DNA here is from genome assembly GCF_977018435.1 of Lepisma saccharinum. Taxonomy (NCBI): domain Eukaryota; kingdom Metazoa; phylum Arthropoda; class Insecta; order Zygentoma; family Lepismatidae; genus Lepisma; species Lepisma saccharinum. The sequence goes on from NC_139238.1 coordinate 19,357,910, forward strand.
TTCGGGGCAAACGTATTGTGGACAGATGAAGCCATTTTCACCAGGATGGATGTCTTCAATAGTAGAAACAGTCATGTATGGGACTTTGACAACCCACATGCACTTTTTGTGGCCCATCACCAGCACAGGTTTTCAGTGAATGTGTGGTGCGGGATAGTACATGATCATTTAATTGGACCATACATTCTCCCTGTTCGCCTGAATGGTCGCACGTATCATGCATTTCTTAGTGAGGTTCTGCCTGAACTGTTGGAGACCGTACCTTTGGCACTGCGGCAAGAAATGTGGTACCAACACGATGGTGCACCAGCTCATTTCGATCGTAATGTACGACATTTCCTGCATGACGTGTTTCGCAATAGGTTCATTGGTAGGGATGAGCCTGTGCCTTGGCCACCGAGGTCGCCAGATCTCAACCCTCTCGATTTTTTCTTCTGGGGAGAAATGAAAACCCTCGTATACGACACACCTGTCACATCAGCTGAGGACCTCGTTGCTCGCATCAACGTCGCCGCCGCGACGGTAGCAGATACACCTGGCTTGTTTGCTCGTACTCGACAATCCTTGATTCGTCGCTGTCATCTCTGCGTAGAAGTAAACGGCAGACATTTTGAAAACCGTCTGTGATTATTGCCCTCGGCAAATACCAGTGAGAACACTTTTGGTATTGCTCCCCACCCCCTTTGTGTGGTGAAAGTGACATCTTCAGTTGGTGTACAGTGACACGGACTGTCTGTGCGTAAGATATTGTAGCATTTGTTGTTTGTTGTGTGTGTGTGGGGGGGGATATTACGCAGTTGTCGCGTGTAAAAATACACGTTGTCGCAATCATCTGATATTGTGTTTTTCTTTCCCTCCTCCTGTCTCTCGTATGCCACATGACATGATTCGTTCATTCCTGGCGTGTAACTGGGGTATGCAACCGTGCTCAACTTTTCGGATTTTGTGTTCGGTGGTCATGTTTTGATGTTTGAGGTCGGGATGTGTTGTCTTGAACGCATTTCTCATTGTCACGGTCCTTCTTGCTGCTTTACATACCTTTTCCATGCATTGTTGTTGCTGGAAATCCCCAATTCCTTTGAGGACTCCATTGCGCATGCGTGCAGTGAACTTTTCATAGTGACTTCCGGACTGAGCACATACGATTCCTTTATGATTCCCTTGGAACCGCCTCTCTATCTGTGATAGTATTCGTCCCAGTTAGGTGTGACGTTCACTTTGTCCCCTTTTGCGAGGCTCCTATCTCGGAAACGAAGCCTCAGTCGTAAAAATGGAACTTAGACTTTTTGCTTGTTTTCGTGTGAGGAATCACCTCCCAAGCGTTGTAAACGACCTTTAGAAACACCCTGTATATGGTTTATCTATCCTATCCTGCCAAACAACAACATATCCAAAACTATTTGGATCATGAAGCTGGTACGGTGTTGTGGAAGAAAATTCGGGATCCGGATCGCAATAAGACAAAGGTTTGAGAAAAGCCTTAAAGTCTGCAATGATAATGGCCGGATGTTCCAACAAGGCCTTGTGCATTTTAAATTCTTCGAATTCATTTGCTTTGGGCATCAACATGCGAGCCGGTCTGTTGACTCCACAGTAGACTTTATGTTCAGCAAGACTTTGTTTGGCAATTTCTTGATTTTCGAAATGTTGGTCACGATCCTCGAATACGGTTAAACACCTTGGACAAACTTCGATGTGTGCATGAAACTTGGTTGTTTGGCTTCTAACCAAGCGGGAGAGTGAACCAATTAGCGTGTAATGATGAAGATCATCGTCAGCAATAAGAAGCAGATTGATTTCCACGGCTTCGTCATCAACAATATTAGTTATCCTAACAGGATGCACAAAATGTTTAACTGAAGTATACGAATATACATTTATATCTAATCGTTTTCCCTCTCCATTTCGTACCCTGTTTTCAAACTTTGTTATTTCAGAAATAGCAACAGGGTATTCGAGGCCTGTCATAGCATATTCAATCTCGTCGATATATTTCTTATAGTGACTAACCTGTTCCGAATGATTTGAACAATGAAGCGGGTGAAACGCCGCTAAAATGCATCACATAAAACACTTCTTGTCGGTGTTAGAAATGTTCAGCACGGCTCTCTTATGCTGAATTTCTACCGGAAGTGGAACGTAGCTTGAAGCAGAAAAAGGTGTAAATTTTTTTTACATAAGCGATTAATCTGTGAGGACTTCTACATAAAGACCAACGTGATCCCTTAGCCTCGAATTCATCATGTTTCCTAATCAATTCACTAGTAGGATTAGAATAAAAAACATTCAAATTATCAATGTCTGCCAAATAAAGAACTTGGTTTTTCGTTTTGTGAAAAAAAATATTTCTTGTACCATCGGTTTTCTTGTATTTATATTTATAGATTAGATCAACATATACTTTTATGGAGTTGATTTCCAGTTTATTTTTCAAAATATTTATGATAGATGTTTTAATTTCACTCAAAAAAACTAGAAATATCACAGCCTGGTTTCGAAGTAAAAAGAAAATCCAGGAGTTGGTTGTTGAATGCAGATCTAATCGGCTTTTGGTCATTAGACATCTTAATTTATTTGGAAGTAGAAGCTTCAGTTTTAGGATGATCAATTTACTTTTCAATGTTCCATGTCCGGTTGATGCTTTGCAAATTTTCAGGTGTTTACTTAAATTAGCAATGCTAATTATTTTTCCGCATTGACGACAAGGTTTAGTAGGTAACGAACGATTTATTGTTGAACCTGTTTCGCTACATTTTGCCCTATGTTTGCTAATATTAGTTTTGGAGATTGATTTCCCACAAATAACACATTCGATGAACTAGGTAGATGATATTTTTAATATGCTTTAAGTAAATAACAATAAGACGCACAATCAACTCAAAATTCAATAAGATTCTATTTAATAGAAAAAAACACTTTTAAACTGTAACTTAAAAAAACAATAGTTATAATTATAATAATTTTTATTCACCTCTAGTATTTATGTATATATTTTCTAGGGAAAAAATACAAAATTCAATACAAATACAAATTCATACAAATTCAATCTGTGTGAAAAAACGACTTGAACCACCTTCAAAATAAAATAATTGTAGCTATTACGATAAAATTTTCAGCTATGTTATTTATACAGAATTTCAGGAGACAACAAGTAACATCTGATCACACCAAAACTCAATCTGATCGAAATTACTATGAAAAAAAATCACTTGATACACTTTTTAAACTTAAAAATAATAAATAATATGTAGCTTTAAAATAAATTAAATACTTTAACAAAAATATTATGAGGAGCACTGCGACAACACGTCTGCAGTCTTCAAACACTCTCACGATACTGACTGACTGACTGCAAAAACCCTTTAAGTAACCTAAGCGCGGACCGAGTTGAAAACATCCGAAACAGTGAGCCAATCAGAAGACACCACGTCATCGCATTACGTCATAATCCAACCAATCAGAAAACACCACGTCATCGCATTACGTCATAACCAACCAATCCGAAAACACCACGTCATCGCATTACGTCATAACCAACCAATCAGAAAACAACACGTCAGATACGGGGTCATCATAATATTGCGTAATAACTTGTTGCATAACATAGCGCAACATGATCCAATAGAAGTAGACCGGAAGTAAAATTTGCGTGGGTGTGTGTGGGTGGGTGTGGGTGGACGTGGGTGTAGGTGTTACGTGCTTTAACTCGAAAGAAATTATGACACTCGTACGAAGTGTGAGGTGAAAAAACACAGATTTGCAATAGTATAAAATCGACAAAACATCATCAAAATAGGTTTTCCATTGTGGTTAAATTAATAAAAATAATAGGCCTCGTACCAAGTGTTGATTTGAAGGAACCTGATTACACTACTTTTGAATATTTTTTAATGCGAATATGCTTTAACGTATTGATAAATTATGAGCACCACCATCAGTTATGACAATTAAAAAACAGTGTCAATTTTTTTCATAATGAATGCTTCAATTTTACGGCATGTTTTAACGTTAGGAATGAAAACAATGCAAAAATTTTGTTTTCGCAGAAAATTTGAGTTTTTAATTTATCTAAAAATATGTAAGCAAGTTACCAGTTTTTTGTGTTCACCATCGTATTCTCTACCGATTTTACGTAAGCTAAATTTGTAAATCGAGAAATTTCCCAACAGCGCGCTCGCATTTTCCCATAAGAAAAGAGCGTCCGTAAGAGCCCATTGTGTCTTCTGAACGTGAAAACGATTTTAATCATGTCGATGGTAACAAATCCAAAATCATCACTGTTCCAACAAGATGAACAGAATTTTCAAAATTCGTTATAATTTAAGTCACCCCCCACGTAATCATCGTATACATGTTTCAAATTAGTATGAACTTGACGAAACAATTAGGTTTGTATTATTTCGTAGTAATTGTTTAGGAATTTTGGAATAAGTTTGAGCTAAATAAAAGCAGTCTATTTCTTTGTGACGACTCTGTGTAAAGAAATTTCGGATTTCGTTTTGATTTTCTAGAATGACATCATCAAAAACTACAACAGTCCCTCGTAGAGCTTCATGAGTTGCTTGTACTTTGGTTGCTCTAAACTTTAGAGAATACATACAGGTGTCTATTTTCCCAATCTAGCCAATTAGGGGCAAGCAGGAAATTATCTACCAGCAGAGTGGTTTTTCCACAACCAGAGGGACCTACAATGAGCCACCTTATATTATTAGGTAACAACTCCCCATTTTTTTTACTAGTTTCTACTAAATCTGGTAAACGCTGTACCACATTCCATGTTGGTGTCAAAGAATCACCTGGTTTGCTTCTACCCAACTTCATTCTGGCAGTCCTAGCCATTGAACATACAATTTATTATTTTTCTTACGTAATATTTTCTCAATTAAATATGTATCTCGATATTTTGTTTTACTAAGTTTCTCTTCATAGAATCTTCCCTTCAATATTTTGTTATAATTATCTTTTATGATATATGTATTTCTATTCCCTGGTAAAACTTGAACTACAGTGAATAACTCTGTACTCCAATATTTGGTGAATCCATTTTCAAATAAATGTTTAAATTTACTGACTCTTACTTGTTCTCCTATTTTGTATTTTGGTTTCTTAGTAGTGTTTTTAAATTTTTGACAATAAACAGTAGAAATCAACCTAGACTCATCAGTCTTGGTTACGTCAGCAGGTTTCACGTGAATATTTCTGTGTACTGAATTATTATAATTATGAACTAGCTCGAGTAGAATTTGTACCCATTTATAGTTACCCTGTAGAGTAAATTGTCTCCACATGTGATTTTTTAATGTTCTGTTGAATCGTTCCACTATACTAGCTTTAAGATCACTGTATGTAGAATAATGTTTAATATTATGCTGATTCATTAAATGTGGAATTGTAAAATTCTTTTCCCCTGTCTGTTTGTAAATAATTCGGTATCCTACCTTGCTCAAAAATAAATTTAAAAACCTCGGTAACACAAGTACCTGTCATAGATTTTAATTGAATAGCCCATGCATATTTACTGAATGTATCAATAACTGTGAGCATATATAGGAGGCGCATCCATAAAGTAAGTTTCCCTATTTTTTAAAAAAAAAACCAACACAGTTTTAGGAAACCATTTATTGGCAACAGGTTCAGCAAAGGTTCAGCTGTTTTCCAACATAGCAACCACCAGAATTGAGACACTTGTCGTATCGTGGTATCAACTTTTGGATCCCACTGTCGTAGAACTCTGCCGCCTCTGAATGGAACCAGCGTGTGACAGACGTCTTCAGCTCTTCGTCGTTGCCAAAACGCTCACCGGAGGACAGGAATTTCTTGAGGTGCAAGAAAACGTGAAAATCGCTGGGAGCCAGATCAGGACTGTAAGGTGGATGATCAAACAACTCCAAATTCCGTCAAAACAGCTGCTGTGCGCCGAACCGTATGTGGGCGAGGATTGTCATGGAGGAGCACAACACCTGCAGTAAGCATGCCACGCCTCTTGTTTTGAATGGCACGTCGTAATTTCCTTAGTGTTTCACAGTAATGGTCAGCGTTCACCGTTTCACCTCTGGGGAGGAAGTCAATGAGCAAAATGCCCTTCCTGTCCCAAAACACGGTGCACATCACTTTCTGTACCGACAGCGTCTGTTTGAATTTTTTCTTGACCGGAGATCCACTATGCCGCCAATGCATTGACTGCTGCTTGGTTTCCGGGGTGAAGTGCGAAATCCACGTCTCATCGCCCGTGACGATCCTGTCGAGGAAATCATCGCCGTCATCATGGTACCGTTGCAGGAATGTCAGTGCTGCTCCTGAACGTTTCATTTTGTGTTTGGGTGTCAGGTTTTTCGGCACCCACCTTGCACACAATTTTTTGAACAGCAGGTGCTGCGTGACAATCTCATGCAACACGGATCGCGATATCTGCGGAAAAAGGCTACTCAACTCCGTAATCGTGAAGTGACGGTTCTCTACGATGCGCTGCCTCACCAGCTCAACCAGATCATCAGTGATGAGGACGGACGCCCACTGCGCTCTTCATCATAAGACACTTTGACGACCTTCCGAAAACTGCCGACACCAGCGACGCACCATCTGCTTACTCATAATGTTCGGCCCATAGACCTCACAGAGCTGACGATGAATGTCAAATGGCGCAATGCTTTGTGCATTCAGGAACTTTATCACCGACCGAACCTCGCATGCGGCGGGAGAAGAAATACGAGCTTCCACTTCGGACCACTGCTGCCTCGCTACTGGCGCCGGGCGGGATCTGTCCGCCTGGCATATGATTGATACGTCTTAGCTCTGCTGCGCATGCGCAATTTACACGGCTCATTATGTTTACTTTCACGGGAAAAAATAGGGAACTTACTTTCTGGATGCGCCTCGTATTTGTAACCATGGTTTATCTTATGTAATTTTTTTTAAAGTTCCTATGCTCATTTCTATGAGATCAGCTTGAAACAAATCGCCTACACCTTTCGTTACCACACTCAATCGTTTGTAGTTGCGACGAGCTAGTCTGTGTAATTAATTAACTATATCTTGTCTTGACATCGGGTTCTATAAGAAAATGTGACATAAAATGGATCTCTTTCATGGTATAATTGTTTCACTTCAAATAATAAAATTGGTCACCAGCTTCCACATGAAAACCAGATAATTGTTCATCCTCATGTAGTTTATATTTCTTTACAGATTCATCCCAATGTGCAATAGGTATCTGAAGTGCTCTATACACACCATATTTTCTCTCTATGGTGAAATTTGGTACTTCCATATGTTTCCCCTTCTTTACATAGCCAAATTTTAAAAACCTAATATTACCATCAAGAAAAAAATCATGAGACTGAGTGTAGGGATACAATTTGTAAACATTACCTGCATTAACATAAGTCCAGTGAAAAATTGACGTAATTCAAGATCGTCTAATCTGCTTATTACCGATTCTTGATATTCGTTTCTGGTGCGTACCACTTCATCGTAGCTGGGTTTGATTTTCATATCGACATACAATTGTTTAAATTGTTCTTTGAGATCATGAAGTTGTGAGGTAAAACTTGATAAAGCAGATTCATGACTTGTTTCGAGGGTACTAATTTGTAGGTTAATGTTAGAAATAATCTCTTGTAAACTTTCTACAAGTTTCAATTTAGTACTTTGGCTCGCAAGATCGTGTACCTGACTTTTGATTTCTTCAAACAATGCATGAAGTTCGTTAACTATCTGGTTGGTAGGCAAAGTAGCGATGGTGTCTTGAATTACAGCAATTTCCGCTTGAATGTTCTTGATGTCCTCTGACTTGAGTATTCGATTTACTGCTCTTTTTACAGATCTTAACTCCTGGGAAGTGGGTAAATTAGCTACAGTATTTTGAAGTGTAGTCAAAGCTTGTTTGACAGTATCTAACTCTATAGTATCTGCAACATTGCTCAAAGCATCTTTAAGTTGTTGTATGTCATCTTGTGTAGGGGTAGATTGTTGCAATATTTGCAATTTTTTCTGTATGTCATCTATGAGATGATGAAAATGGGATAGTTCAGATTCGGTATTAAGGTTTTCCAGCTTAGTAATTTGTTCTTGAATTATGTTTATAGTTTCGGTTATGCTTGGCAACTTGAATTCCAGAGTTTCCTGTACATTTGTCCATTGATTTCTCATGGTTGTCAAAGAGTCTTCAATATGAGCTATGGTACCCTGTATCTTCCCGAAATCTTCATAAGTCTCCAACTGTAATTTGATACTGGCAACACTGCGTGCGATGGCATTTAATTCGGAAGATGAAGGTAAATTATTGATAAAATCTTCCAACGTTTGTAGTTTGGCTTGAACTTCTGTTACGGTCCTGTGTAACTGATCAGTTTGCAATGCAGTTTTAATATTTTCTTGTGTAGGAATTTCGAAAGATAGAAATTGCTCTCGTAATTCGAGAATACTAGCATTAAGCTGTTCGTACTGCTCTTGGGTTTTGATATTTTGAATAATAGAAAGCAGTGCGGTACGAATAGTATTTGCTTGATTGTTTAATTCTTGTTTCAATTGTTCTGAAGTGCTTATTTGGAGTTGTCGAAATTTATTAAGTTCATTTTTCAACTTGGCTATACTTTCTTCTAAGTTTTGAACATTGTCTATTGAGGCTAAGTTGGTATATTTTTGGAGTAGGGATTTCAGTTCGCCATCAATTTTTATTATGGGGTTAATTAATTCAGTTTGGAGATTTGTAATCTCAGCTATAAATCTGATTTAAGTTTCTTAAGACGCTCGTCTAATCTAGCGATGTCGCTAGAATTATCTGGTATCTCTTGTCGCCTCTTATTTCCAAATATATCCATTGTTTTATTTATTTTTATTTTTTACTTGTTTTTATTTTTGTTTTTTGATATTTTTATATATTCATGACAGGATAAATTATTCTTATTTCGATGAAGAGAGGAATTAACTTATCATACTCTCCAATTATTTCAGCATACAGGAAATCACTTGTTTCCACATCGTCTATTGTGTTGGGATCTTTTGCATTGTGTTTAATCCTGTACAAATTTCGACCTATGTGTACAACTGCTGCCTTGGATGGAGATATACTTATTTGAATTTTCCCTGTGACGGGAATTTTATAAGATGGTTGGTTATTATTAAATACATGTAATTGTTTACCCGTATCCTCATCAACTTGATACCAGATACTATTTAGATGGATGATAACCAAACCTCTTAGTTTACGATGAATATCCCTAATAATTTCCATGTTTACTGGAGTTCTTATTTCTACAGGTTGAAAATGTTTTTTTAAAACCAAACACATTCATGGGCATTATTTCTTTTTAGTTATTTTATTATCGAGTTTGGTATCAAATTAAAGAGAATATGAAAACGAATGCAAAAAACCGCACCTTTCTACGTTGCTTGCTTCTCGAGCTATAAGCATTTTAATAATTTATAAGATTAAAAAAAAAGATAAAAATCTAACGCATAATAGTTCTCCTTCATAGCATACAAAAAGCAGATAATAGTATCGAGTTTGGTCTCAAATTAAAGAGAACATCAAAACAAAACGAATGCAAAAAAACCGCACCTTTCTACGTTGCTTGGTTCTCGAGCTAGAAGCATTTTAATAATTTATAAGATCAAAAAAGAAGATAAGAGGATCCAAGGCATAATGCTTGTCTTCATAGCATGCAAAGAGGAGATAATGATCTTCGCATGTTTACATATCCCGAGTTCAACTTGTTTGCATGTCACACACTACCATGTTCCGAGTTATCATCAAGCTCTTTGTATGCCACTGTTTCGTGTGAAAACTATTGATTAGAATTCGGTATTTCCTGCAGGTTACTTCCAAGACTTATTGGCGCGCATGACAGAGTTCAATTTCCTCGTTAAAGAATGGTCACCCCATTAACTATTAATTGCACAAACTTGCGTCAGAAGCTTGCTCAACATTGTGGAACAAAAACGTATAATGTTTTCGACCTTTTTCATGATGACATCACTAGCCAATAGGTAAGCTTTTTTAAACGGGGAAAAATCCTTTTTTTATTATTGCGTCCGTAAAGTATAAATAAATATAATAAACCACTTGGTTATTTCGTTTAGTGCGCACTAGTGAACAGATATGCTTGCTATAACTAGGAAATGCATGTTAAAAATACAGCGTGAGCACAAAAACACTCCCTGGTTTCAAGATGTCATAAAATTAATAGTTACTTGAATATTTTGATAAAATTGATATCCAAAGCTCAGTTAACTCAAAATATTTTAATATCATTCTTTTCAGAATTGCTAGTTGTGAATTCGGTAGCTAGAGGGCAGTAACATCGAAAATGGCGTTCACTCCGCAGCAAAGAAGCTGGTGCGTGTTAGAATTTGCCAAAACAAGCAGTGTTGTGAGAGTGCAGCGTGCATTTAAACGGAAGTTTAATGTTGATCCACCTACACACAAATCCATTCTGCAGTGGCATAAAACATTTGTTGAGAGAGGATGCATTTGTGATCAAAGAAAAGAACATTCTGGCCGACCGTCCATTTCTGAGGAAATTGTGGAGCGTGTGCGAGAAGCCTTTGTACGCAGTCTCAGAAAATCAACACGTCAAGCCAGCAGGCAGTTGCAGGTGCCACAAACTACCGTAAGCAAGATTTTAAGGAAGCGTTTGCGTTTTCACCCGTACCGGCTGCAATTAGTTCAAAAGTTATATCCACAAGACAAGGTAAAGCGACGTGAGTCTTGCGAGACTATCCACACTTTAATGGAGGATGATGAAACCTTTCTGACAAAGATCATTTTTAGTGATGAGGCGACCTTCCACTTGAGTGGAAAAGTGAACAGGCATAATGTTAGGATCTGGGAAAGCGAGCATCCGCATGCCAGTCTTGATGTGGAACGTGACTCACCCAAGGTGAATGTTTTTTGTGCAGTGTCAGAGCGTCGAGTGTACGGTCCGTTCTTCTTTTAGGGGCCAACAATCAGAAGTGAAAGCTACTTAACAATGCTACGTGACTGGTTAATTCCTCAACTTGCTGCAGAGAGAGGTGACTACATTCTACAACAAGATGGAGCGCCCCCACACTGGCATCAATCTGTACGCAGCTTTCTGAATGACAACCTCCCACACCGTTGGATAGGACGAGCTGGACCCAATGATCAAGTGCAAGTGGCCCCCACGATCACCGGACATGTCAGTTTGTGACTTTTTCCTTTGGGGGTTCGTGAAGGACCAAGTCTATATACCTCCACTACCCACAATTATGAATCATCTTCAGGAAAGCATCAGTACAGCTGTCAACTTCATCACACCGGATACGCTTCAGAAGGTGTGGTTGGAGCTGGATTATCATCTCGATGTTTCCCGCGTAACAGGTGGCGCGCACATTGAGCATTTGTAATTCCAATGAACACCACCAAAACTTTATGAGTTTTTACAACTACTGTGAACATTTCTGTAGAATACTACTTTTGGTATTAAAGTTATTCCCTTTCAAAACCAGGGAGTGTTTTTGTGCTCACGCTGTAAATACACTGCTCTCCATAAATTAAGCAACAAATGGTGATCATCCAATAGAATCGAACACAAGGCCGGAGGGTGTACATATTTTATTTGTAACGAAAGTGACCGTTGTCTGACACTAATAAGGGATATGATCCCTAACGCATTCGTTGCTTTCTTTCAGCGTGCCCACCACTCTTCTTCTCTTTTCTCCAACTGTTTTCTCTTTTACCTCACATTTTCTTGTTGTTGCTTAATTTCTGGAGGGCAGTTTATATATCATAGACACAGTTCGGGGCTTCAGCAACTTGCTCCTTCAGGGCAAGTTGAGTCTCCTTCAGAGGCAATTGAGTTTGCATTAGAGCTTTTGTCAGCATGAAGCTGAAAATTAAAGTTTTTGGGTTGTAAAATTTTCTCTTTTTAATACTAGTTTGTTTGTTTGAAAATATTATATTACCAGCTTTAACTTGTCATAATTTCAAGATTCTACAACATTTTTCTTAATCTTTCAATGTTTAAAAACCTATTCAAGGTAGATTTGATATATTACTGACACTTACATTTGATATTTTTTAAAGAAAAAACAATTTTGATGCACTAACACTAATTGCTTTGCAATTTGCTTATTATTCAATATATATATATATATATATTTATAAAAATTAACTTTCATTACTACACACAATTTTGAATACTTTACATCAAAGGTACATACATATTTTTATATATAGCTTTTCCTTCTAAAAATACACACATCTACATTTTCAGACGTAAAATTAATCAGAATATACACATTTGAGAAATAATTATTTATACTGCACTGTACTGCTAATAACTTAAAACCAGTATCTACACATTTCAGACGTAAATTTCAGTCAGAAATACACACTCATTTTGAGAAATAATTATATGCACTACACAGTACTGCAGTACTGATAACTTAAAACCAGTATCTACACTTCTATTTCTCTTAAAATCTGGATAATTGTAAATATACTGATTTAGGCTCAAAAAGTAAATTTTACCCTATAAAAATGAGTAGTTAAATTTGATAAAAAAACAATTATTTTTTATACTATAAAAATGGTAAAATTAAGAATTTTTGCATATTTTCCCCTTGGAAAATTAGCTGAAATCGGGGTAAAATAAAGAAATACAAAATAAAGGACAGCAGAGGAACGAATATATCTAATGGGTCATAATATGTGCTTTCCTTTATTTCCGAAAAGAATGTAATTGAGAAAAGAAAGTAATTTTTCACAAAATCTGTGAACTGAACAGCAGAATATTTTTAACATAATTGGAATAGTTTTTGTTAATTACATTGTTAATTTTTAATTATGAAGCTGCATATGTGTTTGTATATCTGGCTTTCTCGAATTTAATGAGAAATTATAATATTCTAATTAGCGACATCTTTTGGTACTACCATGAATGTTACTAACAAATCAAGATAGGTATTGGTTCATTGCTTTGCTCTTTCCAATTGTGTCACATTTGTTGTGTTTTATTAATAGCAATTCCAAAACAAATGTCAACTTTGATGGTAAATTTAGATATCAGTGAAAGCAATGTGTTGTACATTTTTTAAAGGAGAAGATCTTTAGTTTTAATCCATTGCGAGTGTACATGTGTTTCTAAACTTTGTCTTTAAAGCCGCGTTTACACCGGGGTTGAATGTTGGTTAACATTTCGAAAAACGCTTGTCAATTTGTCATCAACAGATTTCCCGTGTTGGCAATATAATTTGTAATTTATTTATCATGGAATATATTTTTGAGTGAGATGGAGTTGAATTGTTCCGCGAGAAGCCTGTCCTTTGGCACCAAACTTATCCACAATTTAAAAGACAAAAACCAACAGGTTGCTTCTGCTATAATTAGCTCTTGCCCGCAGTGAAGGTCTCACCCAGAATCTTCTTTTGCCCGGTTCGCTCAACGCGCGTTAAATTTTAAAGAAGCGTTAAATCAAGTTAACGCTACATTAGCACATTGAGGCATTTCTCCAACCTTCGTTAAGGCTAACAGACCTCTAATGTCGTCGTTAAATCTAAAGGCACTCTTTTGCTTCATTAAAGAGTTTAACAGCGCGTTGTGCTGTGTCGGAAATAAGATGGCGAAATTGCGTATGCCAGCTGTTGTGTTGAAAGGTTGTCCCAAACCGATCTGAACACATTATTTGCATACCGTCGCAAAACACACTAGTTCGATTTCTTTCTGCAGCAAAAATAATTTTCCCATTTCGTATTTCATATTATAAATTCGTACTGAAAATCAGAAATCACATGTAAGTTAAATGAGAAATATCGTATCAATGTACTTTTTAAGATTTGTCAATAATGGCATCGTGATCATCACACATAATTCAAATTTTATTAATTTTGCCTGTCGAGCCAAAAATATATGCTTATAGTTAATTATACGAACTTGATGTTTTTAAAATGCATATTGGGCTTCCACCGTCAATGCACTGTAACCATAAACACAAAATATCGCATGACTTTTTAAAATAATGTAACCTCCTTTTACATATTTCAATTTGTATAAGGTGAAGTCATTCACCAAAATATTCGGTGTCGTCGTCCACGCCGTTTTCCAGTGGATCACATAAAAACTGGAGAAAGTCGTGGTTTCTTGTGTTTATGCTTATGTCTGCTTATAACTACCATTCCAATTTTGTTGCTTTTTAAACTGGAAAACGTAAGAGATAAAATTAAAATGAAGCAACTGTCCTAGAAAGAGGCAATACACGTCCTGTACTCTCATTTAATGTCAAATAAATTTGTGACATTACACAATGTAGCCTGCAATCTTTCAAAGTAGTAGGGAATTGTTCTTTCGAACTTTTCAAATTAATTTCCACCTACTCCAATTAACATAATGGAAAAAAATGATTTTGCAGTGACGAGAATGCTCGACGTAAATGTTCATCATTCTATATTCTAAATCACAAGCGGCTAGGGACAGCTGTAGCAAACTGAAGATGCTAAAAGCACCAAACCTCACCAGCCTAACCTAACCAAGTACAGAAATAAAGAAAACCTGCCTAACCTATTTACTTATTTAGCACGTAGCTGTACGTAAGTACTGTAGAATAAAACATGTTGTTTAATATAACGTGAGTCTTAATATAATCACAAAATCAAAACAATTATTATGCAGTATATTGAAAATGGGCTGACATATAACGGTGCAAATAGAAATTAAATCGTATTCATAACAAACTGAAAGAGCACTTAAAAATTAAAAAAAAAAATAACCGTTACATGTACAAGGTACATTTACGAACGACTACCATCTCATCGCGTAATATAGCTTACATATGTTGTTTCATTAAGAAAAAAAGCTTGAGGTCCTAAGCAGTTTCAAGTATATAGTTTCGTGCATGGACATTGTAACATTTTGACATTGTGCAGTGACATAAAACACACTACCATCCATTCGGAAATTATTCCTTGTACATACGTACAAGTGGTAATGATATTGTCTCAGTGCACTTGTTATATGTTTTACAAGTAATGATAAATTAAATGTAAAATATCATATTAATCAACCGTTCCATGTACAAGGTACATTTTCTGAATGACTACAATTTCATCACATAATGAATAACCGAACATATTGTAAAGAACCGTACTACACATGTATGTTTCATTAAGGAAAAAAGCTTCAGGTCCTAAGCAGTTAAAAGGTGTTGTCGTTTCGTGCATGGAAATTGTAAGAGTATACATATTTGTTTGAAAAACACACTACCATCCATTCGGAAATTTTTCCTTGTACATACGTACAAGTGGTAATGGTACTGTCTAACAGTGCACTGTTTTTTTTTTTACCAGTTATGATAAATCAAATGTAAAATATCATATTAATCAACCATTCCATGTACAAGGTACATTTTCTGAATGACTACAATTTCATCACATAATGAATAACCAAACATAATGTAAAGTACATGTATGTTTCATTAAGAAAAAAGCTTAATCCTAAGCTGTTTCTGGTAATGTAGGTACGTGCATGGACATTGTAAAAGTATGCATATTTGTTTGTAAAACACACTACCACGCATTCGGAAATTATTCTTTGCACGGTACGTTCGTACAAGTGGTGAGGATACTGTCTAACAGTGTACTTGTCCTTTTTACCATTTATGATAAATCAAAATATAAAATATCGTATTGTATTATATACGTATATTTTTTCTTTGAAAAATATTTGTACGAAAGAAAAACACAACCATTCAGAAACGTCCCTTGTGCATATGCATGAACGGTAATCATACTGATAAACATTTTACGTGCCTTCTTTTTTTGTCAGTGAATATTTGGAAACAGTAGATTTCTTGTTTGCAATGCCACATTCACATCAATGCCAATAGAAATGACTTGTTGCAATATTTACATATTTAATTGCCATGGCACAGTAAGTTAAGTTATGCATGGCGTACATTTCGTGAAATGTTCTCTTTTGTTGAGGAAAATTATTATAGCAAACACGCGTTCATTTCCACCTTTAGGCCTCTTTTGCAATGTCATTTTAATATAATTAAATTTATCAAACTTCAAACAGATAACCCTAACCTAGAACAGTAGTTTTTATTTATATATTTATGATCTTGTATTTGCAGTCGGTAGGCACTCATTTAAATCTAACTTAAGATATTACAATGTAACTGTTAATCCTAATACATAACATTTTCGGTGTGCGGACGTAAATACCTAATTAACATTCATTTCTTAAACATATATGTATGTGTTACACGTTACTTTATTTATTTTTGTTCCTGGGATTTCATACAAAAAAGCCCAATTCCGCTTACGCACAGTCTACTGTCCACGGTGCAACCAATGAAAACGTTGCATTTCTCGTATCAAAGTATGAGAATAGCAAGGCATCAAAGCAAAATGTCTCTAACATGTGGTTAGTTAACGGGCCTGTAAAATCGCTTGAGCGAACATTAAAAGTTTAACAGGCTGCTAAGATTTTAGTGATGCGTTAACTATCAACTCGTTAAGAACGTTTTAAAGATGGTTGAGCGAACCGGGCATTTGTCTTTTCTCTTGCGCCAAAATGACATGCTGTTACAGAATGTACAACTTCCTTCACAGTCGGCATATTGCAACCAACTGATGTCATGCAGCCAAAATGTCAACAAAAGTTATTAACAAAAATAAAGTCAAACTAGTGCTCTGGTTACCAACATTTCTTGACAACATCTGTTGTTAACAGTGTTGGTAACAAAAAGTTGATAAGATTTGTTGGTAACGTTTGGTTTGGTGTGAGGGTTGGATTTACTTCTTTGCCGCCCCTAGGCCAAACAAGCTCTGCCGCCCCCCATACCGTTTATCAAGAATCGAAAAAAAATCATTATTATCTGTATTACTATTTTTACTGTTAACGGCATGCAGTATTAATTAAATGATAGTTACATACAAAAAATGTAACAAAGCAATATGACACTCATAATGAGCGTAATGGCGTTTTAAACTTGCCCCAACAAACGGACGTCTTACATTGACACACGCGAGACGCGACACACCACCTACTTCTTGAACAATATTCTCGAGCAACTAACAGTAGAATAGGCTAGTACAATGCGAAATCCCGTTAATAATGCTTGCGCCGACAGTTTAATTCTCAACAATTCAAGGCGAATCACATGCTTTCGATATGCGGCCAATGTCGGCAGTAACAATGAACGGCGTTCCTGGAACCAGGGACGGCGCTACAAAGAGGCTATGTGGGCTGAAGCCCCCCCAAGACAGGTCTCAGCCCTCCCTGTAGCCCCCCTAGATTTTTGTAGTACGGTAGATGTACGTATTTCAACTGAAAACTTAAAAAGTAAAAGTTTGCTTTTCCCATTATAAAACTTCCATTGAGGCAAGTATATACAATGTTGAAATACATTTTCTAGTTCGATGTGTTGCAAAATCAAGGAGAGGGGACAGCTGAAGATATGCCTGGATATCAGTGGTCACTGATCATGTGATACTAAGTAACTGGCCAATCATGAGTCCCCAAACTTGCTACGAAATCTGTGCCTGTCTTGTAGTTAGACGCATTCAGTGGCTATGATTTTGTTCTTTGATTGTTGGCATATACAGCTAAATGTGTACAACTTGTCTCTATAATCGTATCACTAGATTTCGGAATAGGTCTAACAGGTGTGACAAATGAATTTTTAATAATTAGAATGACATTCAAAATCTAAAGAAGCGTTATGTTTGTTCTCTGTTCATTAGTTCTTCATTCGAATAACGACAAATACATGAGTCTTAGCGATGTTCTCTCATTGGTTCCCTTTCATCTATCCTTATAGCTGCAAATATTCGAGTGGGGGAAATACTATGATAAAGAATTAAAGAGTACACAAACTACATAATTCTTGATTGCTAAGAAGTGGAAATATTAAAATTGGGCTCCCAGCCCCGAAAACTGCTGCCTTCATATCAATGTGCCTCGCGTTCGATCCCCGGTGGAGGTAACATTTAATTAAGTGATTCGGATTCCACTAGAATCTATAGTTCTCGTCCCGATTAGCCTCTGTGCATACAGTAGACCCTAATACAAATTCTAATCAACTAATCATTGCAATACGGTGCGAAAATCAGCACGCTTGGGAAATGTTATTGCTCGCAGTCCTAGTCTTGCATGTTAATTTGTGAGCTTATAAAATAAAATTTCTACAGTAACTACCTTATAGTGGTCAAATTTGATTCCGTGCAGGAGATTCAATCTTTGAAGCACATCTACAACTTTCGATCCAATTATGATCAGTATTTGTGCATAAAACATTCTGAAATAAAATTATATATTCAGCAGTTATTTTCACTAATCAAAATTCCCTGTGCAAGAGTTGCAACTATATTCGTTACTTTTGTGTCAATATAATTGTCTCCCAGTGGAAGTGAATTTTTACTGAAAATATGTTTGTTCCTTGAGAGTGCCATCTCCTAAGTGGACAGTATTTCTCGCATCCTCCCCATTTTTAGCCCTGAGTTCTGAATTTCAGTCCTTGAACAAGAAAACGTAAGATCGTCTTGGCAGAGAAAATGGTATCATTAACAAACTTTCTATTTTAGGGTGGTATTGTTTATTTGATGCCTACTTTATTAAGTTAGTGCCACTTTTTTGAAGCACGAAAAGCTACAATTTATTGCCGCTCCCTACTGTGGTGATTTGGACAGTTTTGAATTATGGCACACTATGAGGCAGAAGGGAACTCAAAACATGTAAAGACACTTCAGCAGCTACTCCCTACAGTTGAAACATTCAAAATTGCCTTTTACGAACTTTTCAAGCTTTGTGTTATCGATGTGTTGTTTGCTGCAAATCAAGTTTTACCTTCTTAATCGAATTAGTAACGAGAGGTTGAATGCTCTATCCTGTCTTTTGAGAAAGTTTTTTTTTTTTTTTTAATATTTGGATTTGAACAAGGTTGTAGCTGTTCATAAAAACAGACTTATACTATTGTAATATCTTGCTGTGGTTAATTTTCTCATTTTAGCAAAACAGTACTCAAACCTGTAGTATTTATACGTATATCCAGCGAGTTAATAATTGTAGTTTCTATGGCGTATTTTGTATTGTTCATATGATATTTTTCCACTCAATGATGGGTTTGGAAAATAAAAAAAATAATATACGCGTAATTATTGCATTGTATTTGACACAAAAGATTCGTGCCTGGAACAAAATGCAGTGATTTATCTTTGGATATGACTAAAATATGTCACTGGTAAAATTATGGTCAAATAAATGCCTTTTGGCCGGTATAAGTTAGCCCTCCAAAAATTTGACTTCGAAATCTGTAGCCTCCCTTCCCCCATTTTTTTCAGGCTGGCGCTGTCACTTCCTGGAACGCAGCCAAGCCGGTGTTGTCTTTCAAAAGCAAGCGGCAGGCTCCACGTTCTTGCCTCAATCGATGACCGGGATCAGCACAATACTGTACATTCGAAACAACAACGTCGGTAATTAAAACAACAAATTAGTTCCAAGCCCTGCTAGCCAATCTCTCTTAAGAAATATTCTTTGTTAACTTATATTTACAATACAACTACATTAAGACATTCCTTTCGTGTGTCCGGAGAAAAAAGGAGACAATCCGAGAATTATGTATTCCTTATAAATTTAAAACAAACAATCGTGCCGCCCCTACCAAAGTGCCGGTCTAGACGCGGGCCTATGAGGCCTATTGGGAAATCCGGGCCTTGTTAAAATAGGGGCCATCGCCACGAAAATTAAGTCGAATTTCTTTAATCCATATATGTCGATGTTTTATGTAACACATTTTGTTTCAGATCGCGGAAACCACAAATAACAGACATAGGATACATGCGAATAAAATATACTCATATTCCGGACTTTCGGTTCTATGCACATTCAAGAAGAGAAAACACAGGAGGAAATACTAACGCTAGCAAACCTAGCATTCCCAATGTAACCAAAACGTCGAATATTACGATTAGCATCAAGTACAAACATTCCTAAACGAACAACGAAAAATTGTTAATACCGTTAAATCTAACATTCCTAAGCAAATAAAACCAATCATAGGTACATAAACGAAAAACCATAGTCAAAAAGAATACATACGTTACCTACATTGAAAGTAGGCATTATCTCTGGTTGCAGGATGAAATGTGTCAAGTGACACACGAATGACGTACCACACAAATACAGCCACAGTCGTATCCCAGAGAACTTGCCTTTAACAGCAAAGACATGGAACTCGAACAGCATTAAACGAACACTCCTAAACCTAGCAAGAACAAACTTACCACCAACACTGCATTCACGCTCACTCACGAAAATCACCTGCACAAACGATAACAGCAACACCCACCAAGCAGCAATCGTGCACATCAAGGTCACTGACGCCAGAGCAGTGCTGCCACCTGTTGGCACTAGATACCAGGGTTGCCAGAGATCATGATTAAAGAGACAGACATTTATCTTAGTAATAGTAATACGTCCCTCGTTCCTTCCGTGACAATCTTCATTGTCCCGCATTTGAAAATTACATTTTCCCAAACTGTATCCGTGTTTCTGAACGCCTTGACCATCAACTATTCTCTCACCAGTGATGGTACGGGAAACTGGCCTAAAATGACATAGACTTAGGTAAAATATACATAGCGCGTGTTTCTCGGATGTGGAAGGCAATTCAGACCTTCCGATCAACAATGTAAAAAAAAAAGTGAAACTTGCGAAATGGCTATTGTGTACTAAGAACGTACTGTTCTTGGCAAGTGATTTTGTGAAAAAGTAGGTGGTGAAGTTTTCCCTTGTAAGTAACGGGAAATGTATTTGCACATCTTAAACTGTACACTATCGGATTAACAATAGGAATAGTGCATAGTGTTCAATGGCTTAAATTATAATGTAGGCTACTGTCGCGTGGAATGTTCTATTGGCGTTTGAGAAAAAAAACTTTATAACTTTTTTCATGTTGTCGGGTAAAACGACACACTACTGATCAGTCTAAAATTACAGCATGTCATTTTACCCTAATAGAGAAAACATTTATCTTATACTTACGTCGTCGGCTTGAAGTCAAGGGGTCCTGGGTTCGAGTCCGTGTCGCTTGCGCCAAGGGTTCTTATCGGTTCATTTTGCGCCGCGACATATGTCAGGACCTTCCTTTGTTGGTTTTCCCACAATCCGGGGTGTCATTACCGCCGCGCGCACGTGTGTTTATGACGTTGCCCAGCTGCAGCTGTGTTTATCTGATTTTATGTAGTGTATAATAATTAAGTGTAATAGACTGTCACATTTATGTTGCTTCCAGAGTGTACATTTACGTAGTACTTGTAGAACTTGCAATATTTTAACAATACTGTATTTACAATGTTCTTTTAACGATTTTATGTAGTGTATAATAATTAAGTGTAATAGACTGGCACATTTATGTTGCTTCCAAAGTGTACATTTTATCAGTGCTGTATTTACAATGTTTTTTTAGCGATTAACGATAAATGATTAATAGTTAATAGGCTGATGCTGATTTATGTATTTCGTGTGTGGAATAAAATTGATACAAGTAATCCCGTGTAACGTCTTTTGAAATAAGTAAAGAAAAGTCGTATTTGACTCTCTGAATATGTTTAACATTTCAGTGTAAACACAGCTGTGAAACGTCATAAACACACGTTTGATTTTATGTTTTAAGTTCACTTTATGCTTTATTCATCATGTGCCCATAAACACACCTGTGCGCGGCGGTGATGACACTCTGGATTGTGGGAAAACCAGACAAGGAACGTCTTGACATATGTCACGGCGGAAATGAACCGATAAGAAGCCTCAGCGCAAACGACACGACACCCTCGGGTTCGATACCCGGGGGAGGCCCATAGTGGTTCGGATCGCACTTTAAACTGTAGGTCCAATCCCGAATAGCCTTTTTGTGCACAAAGTGGACTTAAAACAACAATTTAATCAAAATTACACAGTATGTCATTTTACCATCACTTACTGTGTCATTTTAGGCGTACTATTTCAATAAGTGAAAAATTCCATCTTGCACTTCAAACTATTATTTTTAGTTGCTCTTTGAGCATATGTCATTCTAATTATTTTTATATTGTAGCTAAAGAATGTAAGAATGGGTTACAATAAAATCAGCTTTCTAACCTGTAGTCTTGTCCTATGGTTAGGCGTTCTACAAAAAGTTCCCCTACATAATGGAACAGGTATTAATTCCAGTTCCGCTCCCCCCCCTGCCCCCCTGTTTGTTTCCTCTATCCCCTCTGCAGTCCTTTTTGTTGCGTTAACTCAAAAGTTCTCTTGATGAAGCATCGTATTTCGTCTTCTGAGATAAGCACGGATCGTGGTTAGTTTAGTCTCTTTAGGTTTAAATATCTTGGCATAAATGCACTACATTTAGCCCAACTGCGATAGTATTTAGACTGACGTCAGAAGACGAAATACGCCTCTTGGCCAAGAGGACTTTCGAGTTTGGTGGGACTTCTTCCCCTTTCTTTCTAGGTCTCCCTTATCGCACCAAGTTAAAACACCTTCTTGGTCAAGTATCGTATGTTATGTTCTGACGTCAGGCTAGGCTAAATGGAGTGTATTTATTCTATCAAGTCTAACCAGGCACGTAGCCAGAGGGTGGTGGGCTGAATTCCTCCCGGAAACATACAAATATCTAATTTAAATAGTGTACAGTGGTAACAATTTGGGGCTGATGAACGATCGTATCCCCTCGAAAATTCCAACTTTTTTCTTTCCAATCTGCACAGTTCGATGTTTTAAGGTGCCTGAAAGTGATTTTAATATGCGGAAACAACAAATTAGCGAGATATTTATCCTCGAAATGTGACAACGGCACGTCCAATCCTTCCCATCCCGCACCACTTTCGCCACTTATTTAAAGAAATTTTCGTCACGCAAGAAATCAAGGGTGGATATTGAAAGATAAGGCGTAATTATTATCACCATGAAAAAAGTGTAAAATTTAAAAATAACGTCTGCTACACTTCACATATTTCTTGTTCTTGGCAACTCACGAATGTACAAGCATTGAAGAAATCGTAAATTTGAAATATCGTAGAACGACGTAACAATGTGAAACGCCCTCCCTTGCCCGGGAAAACAAATGCTACCACTACCTAGATAGAGGCGGCAAAATCTCCCTCGGACAAGCGAAATAGCGTTACGGTCCAGGTTAAGTTCGTGTGTAGGAACCGGTGACCGACAGTGCATAGTGATAAGCCATATCGAATAAAAACAAAGACATATGTACTTTCAAATAACCACCTCTTTACCTGTAGCCGGGAAGCGGCTAGCTGCATACCTGAAAATCACGGGTAGCGACATGCGTACGAAATGATATAGCCCAAAATTAACATGAAAATAAAAAGTATATTCTATTCATAATCAACAAAGATCAATTTACTACATCTCCCCCTCTTTCACTCTCACTTTCACTCACAGAATCAATCCTCACGGGGTCATCGACACAAAGAATGATACATGACATGTACAGGTGTTATGACGATAAGCCCTAATTATTGCATTCTCAATTAATTTTACCTTACTTTTTGTCTAATCAGGTCATTTGTGATTTTGCTCCAGTGCTACTCAAATCCTAGCCAGCCCTTACTTAAGTTCACCTTTTTTAAAAAGAAACTAGTCGGCGCGGTGACAATACATTATTTGATCAGCATAAACAAAGGCGTCTCAACGGCAATTACATTCACGTGGGCGGACGTTTTCCTTTTACAAGAGCTCACGTGGTTCAAACATAACAAATAACCTCCGTTGAGTGACGCAAACATATACTCTCTAGCAGGCGGGACTTAAACACTTCGCCGCGACGAGCAATTCATATTACCAGGCAAATACTTTTAACAAATAATCACACATGCGGCCTGACATAGCTAGCAGCGACACAGCACTGACACATAAAAAATCAACAAACCTCCAGTAGATTAAACAATTAAGTGGGCGGCGCTTTACTCTAATGGTACGCACTTTAAACAAATACAAAGGAGCACAAACAACAATGAATTTAAGATCATTAAAAAAAATATCACAAGGAATAAGAAAAAATGACCGGAGACGAATAGATTACAAGTGACAAGCGCGACGGGAGTTTGATATGAAGTTTCGAGTTGAGTGGGCGTTTTCAAAAATCAAGGGCGTTCTCTAAATCAATCGGGCCGTCACGTGCTGACAATCACACAGATGAATACATTACCATCTCTCAGCTTCCGAGGTGCATCCTGGCGTCTTTATGGGCGATTGAAAAACACATAGTATTCACGCGAAAGGTTTCCTTGGTCGCGACGATGAAGATGCGAAAAGTGTTCATACTTCTGGTTCCTCGGTTTCTCTTCCCCTCGGGATCGGTGAAAATCTCCGTGGTCTGGTCGTCGGGACGTCAACGTGGCGGCTGGTAGGCGTCGTCGGAGTGTCGACAGGGCGGCGCTCGACGTCTCTCTCTCTCTCTCTCCGCGGCGGCTGGTAGGCATCATCGGCGTAGTCTCTTCTGACATCGGGCGAATCGACGGTAACGCCCTCACCTCTCTTCTCCCTCTAGCCCGCCATAGTTTCCGGTGTTCCTCGTTTCTCAAAAATTATAAACGGCGTAAGGTAATCACGGAAACACGGTCTCGCTTCAACTTCTCCCAGCGGTTGAGGTAGCGCACTCTTGTAGACTTACTGCCTATCACACACTTGTGTTCGCAAAACACAATAAAGTCCACTGTACACGAAGAGGTAGCACGGAGCTGCTCTCGCTACAAGGATCGCGGTAAGACTGTGTGTCGAAAAACCATGTCCTTCGTTTTATTTGGATTTTGAAAAGAGACGCTAGGCGTTCGTTGAAGGGACGCTTCCGAAGAGGTCATTTCCCTTTGCTCTATTGTCTCCCAACTTGAACGGGCCGTGATCGAAGTTGAGTTTCTGCGGATTAAGCCTCCGCCTCGCTGTCGCCATAGCTCAATGGCAACCGGTGTCCACAAACTGATCAATTACAACCGATTTGATCTGGCGTCCGTAATTGTTGCTTGATCGCGACGAAACTCCACACATCCGTCCTTGCACACATGCCGCTGCGCTGCTATAAGTTTCACATGAATCTGACCGCTGGAAACCGAGATATTTAAATGTTTGTCACTACGGTCGAATTTCCTAAGCTTTAGACGCATAACGTGACCCTTCAGGTAATCACCCTTAAGACACGCGAACGTCTCGTTCCTCCCGTCGGCTTGGCAAAAATCAAATATGTATCCTTACAAATTAAAACACTCAACACTTTGAATCAACACATCTTTTTACCGCTACAGACATGAATAATAATAATAATAATAATAATGACGGTAAATCTGACTGTCACAACAACATGTTTGGTAGCACACTTTCCACTCGCGACGTTCACTTCAACGATATTTATGCTAAGAGAACCAAACCAAGGTTAACAGGCCTAACCTAAGAACGTAGGCATTCCTCGTGTGCATGACGTCATAAATCATACCACATAAAATCGCCTATTACTCGCTTATAACGCATTTCCGCGCGCTAAAAAAAAATGAAACGTTATTTCCAACCCACTAAAATTTTTCAAGTTTCTAGCTGTGTTACGGAGGGTCACCATCAACATTAATTTTACTTCATTAGCAGGATTAATGATCTTTTATAATAAGGGCAGCTACTGACAAAGGATGAGCCTCTCCGAAATAAAATTCAGGATATCGCACCAAACTGAAACACCTTCCCGGTCAATCGCTGTATTTCATATTCTGTGGTAAGCGCGGAATGATTTCGTGGCTAGGTTAGGCTTCAATCTCTTAGCATAAATGAATTACATTTAACCTAGCAACAAAAGCATTCAACCTGACGAAGAATGTTCTAATTACTATTGAAGACGAAACCACGTTTCACGTAGGAGGGGTTTGACTTACGTGTAATAAGCCGTGAGACCCCATGGAAATCGAAACTTCAGGCGAAACCAGGGATGGGTCTGTTTGGGAAAGCAATGGAACGGCATGCCAAAGACCCGTGTTCGAGTCCTGGTCGAGCAAATATATTACACTGAAATCTCTGCGAATAATAAAAGAGTCATCTACATGCTTGAATATACACTCACAGACACGCATGTGTCTATCACATAATCACTTGTGGTTTAGTATATAATATTAATGGATTTCAATGTTTTCCCATAACTTGACAAATGTAGGTGTTAGAATTAAGTTCCGTTAATGCCGGATGTGGGCTAGCACGACATATTTTACCTGATTCTTCAGAAGTTATTGAAGTTGCACTCTCAATCCTTTTTGTTTTTCATTTTTTCGTTTTTTTTCTGTCACAAACTTCTGTATTGTTGGATCCTGTAATTACTTTTAAATTTAAGTGTAATTGACAAATTAATTATGAGGCAAAATATGCATAAAATAGAATTATATCTTATGCAGACCAGAGCACCATCTCTTGTTTCCCCTGATATCTATATGTTAGGTATCAAGATTTTCTACCATCCTTACATACTGACAGATTGATTGATTGATTCGGTGTTTTAAGTCCACTTTATGCACAATAAGGCTAATCGGGACTGGACCTACAGTTTAAAGTGCGATCTGAACCACTATGTGCCTCCACCGAGTATACTCGTCACTTAAAATGGAAAATGTTAATGTCCTTTGTGAGTGTGTGTGTGTGTGTGTGTGTGTGTGTGTGTGTGTGTGTGTGTGTGTATGTGCAGTGGCGCAGCCACCGGCGGGAGGGTACATTGCTGCCCCCAACCTTCGACGGAAGTCAATTCTAAGGGGGGCAAACGTTGACGGCGAAGGGCACCTGCAGGGGGCCCAGAGGAGCAACTGCTCCCTTCGATTTCAAATTTTATGGAAATAAAAATACATTTTTTTAAATTTTCTTGCTCGCTTCGCTCGCAGTCCCTGCTTTTCTAGTCTTGTCAGGTCTAGTCGTAAAGGGGCGGCAGGAGTCGGCCATGGGGGCCGAGCGATCTAAATGAAAAGAGTTGTAAAAGAGAGAATGCCATGGCGCCCCCGTGAAATTATTTGCGCCCTATTAAACGATTTTGTTTTCAGTTGCAAAAGATTGGATCTAAAAATTTTCTTGCTCGCTTCGCTACCAATATCATTGATTTCTGTAATGTATTTAAATAATAGGTGTTGTATTTATGTATTAAATAAACTTTGAATATGTACACAATTAAGTGTTATCATGTTGCATATGTATTTTCTTATTTTACGTCGCTCAATGTTGCATATATGTGTAAAACATATCTTCTACGTGAAAGTTGTACATGTTATATGTACAAAAAGAATTATCTTCCGAATGCATTTATCAATCTTTTGCCATTCAAAAATACAGTTTGTGTGCATATTTTTCATTAGTAGTTAATGTGAAATTGAACGTGTATATTTCAAATAGTTTGTTCCAAACATATGCTTTAGCATCGACTTCTACCCCCTTTTTGCGTAATTTATGAGGATAATAACGTCTTTGATACTACTACAACTACAACCACCGCCACTAGTGGTAGTAGTAATAACAGTAATAATAAAAATGTCAATATTATTATTATTATTATTATTATTATTATTATTATTGTTGATACGTTTATCCTGGTATTTGCCACCAGACAAAAATGCAATGTTCCGCCTCTGTGTATGTGCGTCTATACTCGGAAGTATCATGAATACCCTATATCCTGGCTAGTACATATCCATGGGACATCCAGGAAGGATATTTCATGAACATTCTGCGGATAATATTTTCACATTCTCTGGCTCATGATTCGGAGAAGTTTCCAATGTCAATAATACTTTGATATGTTTGTGAATGTGTGTGTATGCAATGGAGGAAGGAGGGAGAGTGTTTACGTGCGTACGCACAAGTTGTAAATTAAAATACAGTAAAACCTCGTTAATCCTGACTAATGGGGGATAAGTTGACCGGCTTGACGAAAGTCCGGATTAACTGAAATAACTTGAGAGAACAGTAGAAAGTGCATTAAAACTCTGTTTATAGCAACAAAACACGTCTATTATGGTGTATTTAAAGGGCATAGGCCTAAATACACAATACAGTACAGTACAAAATCTGCGGGAAACAGAATTTCATCAATGGTTGACTGTCTTTTCTTTGGGAAGTTCTCTTGTTGACTTTATTCACATTTACCTTGCATTCTGCTTTTTTTTTGCCTGTCCGGATTAACGAGGTTTTACTGTATAATATTTTGATACTACCTTCTGTAATTGGAGACTTGTCTCTGTTGAAGGTAAATAAATAAATAAATAAAATTGTGCTTAAGAAAATGATAATATATTCTGGACTAGAACTGGACCTTATCTGGACATTTATTGACATTGTGGTGTCAGACAATGGAACTACTCAATACGCTATTCCTTGGGGATGGTGTTTGTGAGTTATGATTTAAGAATGTATCACAGAGTTTGAGTCCTAACATATAGTTGAAAGACTAGACGCTATGAATGAATCTTTCCTAGGGTATCAAAACATGAATGTTCATATTTAAATAACGTGTATACATATACGGGATATCCCATGGATATCCAGAATTGGAGATCCCCCACGCAGCTGGTCTGGATATCCTGTAGACAGGGAGGGATTTGCCACTAGGCTATCCTAGGCTGCAGGTACAGAAGGGGCAGAAGTAACAAAGACCATCGACCATTAACATTACTTAACATTGTGTATTAACATTGTGTAATGATAAAACAGAACAACATGCCAAGTCCTTTTACTTACTTATTTCATGTAAGAGGTAGAAAAAGGGGGGGGGGAGTTCTAGCGTTTAAATAACTCTATTTTCAGGGGTCACGTAACAGTGCTCAAATATAAAAAATGTTCCTCGAAGAAACGAATGTAAACAATTTGAATATCAACCATTGAAAGCCAAGTGTTTATTATTTTCTATTTCTGAAATGCGAGCCCTCAGGCTGTACGCATACACCCGGAGCGTATATTGCAGGCTACTGCGAAGCCTGAAGCCTAGAAAGTAAAATACTGAAGAGAAATTTCTTAGAAACTGTGTGAATTAAGCTGATTTGAAAACTAAGATAATGGCAACCTGAATTCTTAGGGGTTGGCAACCTGAATTCTTAGGAGTTGGCAACCTGAATTCTTAAAAGATGGCAACCTGAATCCTTAGGAGTTGGCAACCTGAATTCTTAAAAGATGGCAACTTGAATCCTTAGGAGTTGGCAACCTGAATTCTTAGTAGTTGGCAACCTGAATTCTTAGGAGTTGGCAACCTGAATTCTTAAAAGATGGCAACCTGAATCCTTAGGAGTTGGCAACCTGAATTCTTTGGAGTTGGCAACCTGAATTCTTCAAAGATGGCAACCTGAATCCTTAGGAGTTGGCAACCTGAATCCTTAGGAGTTGGCAACCTGAATTCTTTGGAGTTGGCAACCTCAATTATTATAAGTTTGCAACCTGACTACCGTTAGGATGGTAACGTGGCTTCCTTGAAGACGTCAAGAATGACTCTAGTTAGTCTTCTTCCTACCTCCCTAGCCTAGGATCAGGTGTCAGTGAGATAGCCCAGGTATTAGACTCAGAATACGCCACTGGCATACATACCAAGTGTTAGCTTACAATTATGTAAAGAGATAATGTTACATGATTAACTCTATATCCAAACACACATATACAGGATAGAGTTCGTGTTCACTCTACAGCAGAGGAACGTTACCGTAGTACACCTACACAGGATGGAAGTCACAGAAGTCACTCCTGCCCCCGGATGCTCTCGCCCTATCCCCCCATCCCTCCTATGTCCTACCCTCCACTTTCAAAGTCTGTCTTCGTTCCATTCAGATAGTGTTCAGATAGAAACCCAGGGATATGATGTCACGCTGCGCGCTCTCCTACGGCCAGCTTTCCTGAATTATCGTACGCAGAAGTAGAGACAATTGGAGAGTTCTAAGCCCTCATTTGGGGCTCGAATCATCATGTGGGGCTCGTCGTAGTTTTTTATGATGTATATTTTGAGGACAGAGTTGGCAACACTGTGGGCTCTTACTGTAGCTTTTTATGAGGGGGTCTATTGCCCTCTGTTTACATCTGGCAACACTGCCGTAGATTTTTTGACAGTGTTGTTAACCTACTGGGTTTTTCACTGTAAATTTTTATTAAAGGACCTGAGAGGCCCATGTATCTTTTATGTTTGGCAATACTGTTGGGGGCACAGAGTTGGCAACACTGTGGGCTCTTACTGTAGCTTTTTATGAGGGGGGTCTATTGCCCTCTGTTTACATCTGGCAACACTACCGTAGATTTTTTGACAGTGTTGTTAACCTACTGGGTTTTTCACTGTAAATTTTCATCAAAGGGCCTGAGGGGTCCATGTATTTTTTATGTCTGGCAACACTGTTGGGGGCCTAGTGTTGGCGACCTGTGGGTTTTTACTGTAGCTTTTTATGAGGGGGGCCTATTGTTTTTTTTTTATATTTGGCAACTCTATTGCATGTTCCTTTTTTGAGGCTTGGGTTTTACCAACCCATCCGAAGAAAATTCCACTATATGATTTTTCACTGGCTAAGCTAACCTACAAATAGGAGTTGGCAACACCGACGAGCATCAAATGATGATTCGAGCCTCAAATAATAATTCGAGCCTCGTCGGTGTTGCCTACCCACTCTACAAAAATTCTACTATATGATCTTTCACAGGCTAAGCTAACCTACAAATAGGAGTTGGCAGCACTGACTTATAAACCCACTGGGTCCTCTTGGCATGTTTTTTCATGATGTGTTGCTAGGCTATTGGGCATCTTGGCGTATACAATGTATATATTTTGAGGGGGGGGGTTATGGTTTTTTATGCTGTACGAATACTGGGAGCTTGACAGTGACAACCAACAGAGTAGGTAAACTGGCAACACTAGTTTCTGACAGTGAATTTGAAATAAAATATTAAACAAAATACATGAGTAAACACTGTGGGTACAAATAGTACCAGTGTTGTGCCCCCAACTCCAACTGGGCAACTGGGGGAAATAATTGTACAACAATTTGTACCTAATTGTACAATACTTGTACCCAATTGTACAACATACATATACACAGACATAAAAGAAAGAGCCTTCCCGCAACTTACTTCATGTACAATTTATATGATTTTACAACTGTGAAAAGAAAGCATATGTGTTCTGTATGCACATATTTATTCTTATTTTTCGAAGTTGAATGAAAGCACATGTTTTTACGCTCTCGTAATACTAACCTTGCTCCACTGATTTTAAATTGCTTCCATCCGCTTTTTTTTCTGTGTTATTTCCGTATGCACGCAACATTCGCTTTCAATAGTATAATGAAACACAGAAGGAATGTTAGTATAGCAGGCTCCGAGTTTACAATTTATTAAATTAAACAATAATTTATGTAAGAATATACTTGTACTTACCGAACACAAAATAATAAAAGCACATGTGAATATTTGCGTGTGTTCATGATATATGACGACTGAGTAAAAAAATAATGTTGACTCCCCGAAAGATAAAAGTTCCTAGTTCGACATCAGATGCATGCAAATTTTATGTTTTGCTCTCCAAAATCTTGATTTTATGTTTGTGCTATTTGTCATACAGCAGAGGAGGAGGAGGAGGGAGAGGGAGGGGAGGGGGTACTATTAGCGCCATCTATTAGCAAACAATAGAAATAAAAAGTAGGTCAAACTTTTTCAACACCCAAATATTTTAAACGTCTTCGCTTAGTAATACGATCTAGCTGAAGACGTTTAAAAGAGTACTCTTAGTCTACGAAGCTAATTGCTAGGGCTCTTATATTACTAAAATATTCTTTAATTTGCATATTTCTCATACCGCCATATGTTGTTCTAGTTGACTTCTTCCAAAAAAAAATGCTAATTAGCGAGAGTTAATTAAGCAAGGCAAGTAAAAGAAGCAAAATAGGACAACATATGTGCCGGCGTGAAAATATGTAAAAAATTCGATTCAGAGGTGGATCGAATTAAAGTTGGGGGATATTTTGCATTTTTTCCCTATAATGTACAAAACATTTACCGTACATAATTCTTTCCATTTACAACAGTATAAAATAAGAGGAATGTGTGACAATATCCATATTAATTAGGAAGGTATGTTGTATGCTAGGTTAGCTAATTGTGTCTTTTAAAGCTTCACTGTATAGAGGGAAGATGGAAAAAGAGAGCTCTACGGAAACTGACGCTCTTAACAATATTGTACGTCCGTGAAAATTATATATAAATAAGACTTAAGCGTATTATCTGCTTTCATGTCAGATTTTGCCAACCTGTGAGCTGTAGTGTTTAGGTGACAAGCGACCTGCTCAAATATGATACTGTTGACAATATTGTACGTCCGTGAAAATTATATATAAATAAGACTTAAGCGTATTATCTGCTTTCATGTCAGATTTTACCAACCTGTGAGCTGTAGTGTTTAGGTGACAAGCGACCTGCTCAAATATGATACTGTTGACAATATTGTACGTCCGTGAAAATTATATATAAATAAGACTTAAGCGTATTATCTGCTTTCATGTGAAATTTTACCAACCTGTGAGCTGTAGTGTTTAGGTGACAAGCGACCTGCTCAAATATGATACTGTTGACAATATTGTACGCCCGTGAAAATTATATATAAATAAGACTTAAGCGTATTATCTGCTTTCATGTCAGATTTTACCAACCTGTGAGCTGTAGTGTTTAGGTGACAAGCGACCTGCTCAAATATGATACTGTTGACAATATTGTACGTCCGTGAAAATTATATATAAATAAGACTTAAGCGTATTATCTGCTTTCATGTCAGATTTTACCAACCTGTGAGCTGTAGTGTTTAGGTGACAAGCGACCTGCTCAAATATGATACTGTTGACAATATTGTACGCCCGTGAAAATTATATATAAATAAGACTTAAGCGTATTATCTGCTTTCATGTCAGATTTTACCAACCTGTGAGCTGTAGTGTTTAGGTGACAAGCGACCTGCTCAAATATGATACTGTTGACAATATTGTACGTCCGTGAAAATTATATATAAATAAGACTTAAGCGTATTATCTGCTTTCATGTCAGATTTTGCCAACCTGTGAGCTGTAGTGTTTAGGTGACAAGCGACCTGCTCAAATATGATACTGTTGACAATATTGTACGCCCGTGAAAATTATATATAAATAAGACTTAAGCGTATTATCTGCTTTCATGTCAGATTTTACCAACCTGTGAGCTGTAGCGTTTAGGTGACAAGCGACCTGCTCAAATATGATACTGTTGACAATATTGTACGTCCGTGAAAATTATATATAAATAAAACTTAAGCGTATTATCTGCTTTCATGTCATATTTTACCAACCTGTGAGCTGTAGTGTTTAGGTGACAAGCGACCTGCTCAAATATGATACTGTTGACAATATTGTACGTCCGTGAAAATTATATATAAATAAGACTTAAGCGTATTATCTGCTTTCATGTCAGATTTTGCCAACCTGTGAGCTGTAGTGTTTAGGTGACAAGCGACCTGCTCAAATATAATACTGTTGACAATATTGTTCGTATATTGTATTGTATAGGAGACTAGAAGCATATAATTTGGCGAAAAAAAAACCCAAGTAAGGTCATAGAGAATAGTTAAAAAAAAGTGAACAATTATATTTTGCATTGCACAGCATTGGATATTAAATAACATACCCCCAAAAAATCTGTGCATTATGCGTTCTGTAAAAAATTGCCCTACGTGCCAAACTGCTGTGTCAAGTAAACATTTTCAAAGGCACTGTCGTACTTGTGTGCCGGGAAAACAAATATGTGCAACCAAACTGTGCTCTAAGTGTGGAAAAAATATTTCTATTGCCAACTTCAAGCGACACCAGCTTACTTGCAAGAGCACTGGAACATCTCTACCGCAACCTTCCAAGCGAAAGGTAGAAGTAACCTCCCTCGATGCATCGCCACCTGCCAAACGCGTCAAGCTGGCGAAGAAAGCAGACCGGTTTGCGTTTGAGCATTTATTAGAAGACTTTAACATAACATCAGACAGCTTCTGCGATGTGCGTAGTTTTCTGGAGAGCGAGCGAGCTAAGATAATATCCATCCTCAACGATGCATTGGCTACACACTCCACTAAATTCTATGCTGTGCTATGCTGCAAGTATAAGAAACCGTCTGATGAAATATATAAATTCTTCCATGCCACAAAAGCAAAAACACTACATCAGGCAGATGTCACTGACCTCGACAGCATCTACGACAAGTTTGTCGAGGAGCTTGTGGCAAAGCACGAGGAGCATCAGGCTGAAGGCTCGGGTGGTTCGCTGTGTGTCGACCCCCACAAACTTCGTCTGAAACTTAACAAATTCCTGCCACTGGCAGGGTCTAGCTATATTGCCCTGCCACCCGAGGTTGAAGCAAGAAAAGCTGTTCTCAATATTCAGAACAAAGACACCAAATGCTTCCTCTGGTCGGTGCTGGCAGCATTGCACCCTGTTCACTGGAAAAACCACTCGTACCGTGTTAACCACTACACGCAGTATGAGTCGGAACTGGAGGATGCAATGGCCGGGATTGCCTACCCTGTAGAAGTCTCGCATATTCGCAAGTTTGAGGTTCGTGCTCGTGACTTGTTGGGCCTACAATTAGCCATCAATGTTTACGGTCTCACCGAGGCAAACATCGTCTACCCTATTCGGGTAAGTGATGTAGATGATGATAGTGGACAGCAAATTGACCTTCTTCTTATCAAGAATAACACCTGCCACCATTATACGCTTATTCGCTCTTTTTCCAGACTTGTTTCAAATCAGAAAAATAGACATGATGGTCACATCGTGGTGTGTCGCAGGTGCCTGTCCACTTTCGACAACCGAAACCATTATAAATTCAAACACTCTCGAGGACCCAACATTGCTGCTGAGAAGCTAGCTCGCCACATGCTCTACTGTGGTACCAACAAGCCTGCACGAACTATCCTGCCCGAACCTGGTGCAGTAGAGTGTTTTCGCATGCACAGTGCTATGGTGAAGCATCCTGCCTATATTGTAGCAGACTTCGAGGCCTTTCTTCAACCTCTGTCTAACTGCCATCCCAACCCCGAAACATCCTCTACTATTCCTTTCCAAATCCACGAGGCCTCGAGTTACTCCTATGTTGTGGTGTGGCGAGACCAACATATTGCCTCCGAGCCCTATGTGTATCGCGGTCCCGACCCGGTCAAACACTTCCTGGAGAGAATGCAACAGGAAGGCATCAAGATAGGGAAGGTGCTGTTGGCCCCCAAGCCCATGCTGCCTCTGTCTCCGGAAGACAAGCATCAGCACGAAATGGCTCTAAATTGTCCTGTTTGCAACTCAGTCTTCAATGATGATAACAAAAAGGTCCACCACCATGACCATTATGGGACCGGAAGCTACATTGGCCCGTGGTGCAACAGGTGTAACTTGAGAGCCAGGGACCCGCGCTTCATACCGGTCTTTTTTCACAATGGCTCGGGATATGATTTCCATCACTTGGTCACACATCTAGGGTACGACAATGCGAGAATCAATGTCCTGGCACAGAACGAGGAGCGTTATATTAGCGTCAGCAAGTGGGTGCCGATCCCCGACTCAAGCAGCAGCATCGAGCTTCGGTTCCTCGACTCTCTGAGGTTCCTCCAGGCAAGCCTCGATGCTCTTGCTGGGAAGCTCAGAGACGACCAACTAGCCATTACCACATCAAGTTTCCCGAACTTAGATGTCGCACTCATCAGACGTAAAGGGGTCTACCCCTACGAATACGTCACCGACCTTTCCAAGTTCGAAGAAGAGTTGCTGCCTCCCCAGGATAAGTTCTACAGCCAGCTGAGAGGTTCAGGTATTACCGACGAGGAGTACAAGCATGCTCAGTCTATGTGGGTCAAGTTGGGTTGCCGAACTTTTGGTGATTACCACGATGCATACCTGAAGCTTGATGTGACGCTTCTTGCCGATGTGTTCCAGGCGTTTCGGGCGACTGCGATAAACATTTACAACCTGGACCCTGTATATTTTTACAGCCTTCCTGGACTGGCATGGTCGGCCATGCTCCTGCTGACTAAAATTAAACTTTCACTTATCTCCGATATTGATATCATGCTTTTCATCGAGAGAGCTATCCGGGGCGGCATGGTCCAAGTGTCGCAACGCTTCGCACACGCCAACAATCACCACATGGCCACTGGTTACGACCCCTCCCAACCATCAAGCTACATCATGTACACTGACGTGAATAATCTTTACGGGCACTCCATGATGCAGCCACTCCCAACAGGACAGTTTAAGTGGGTTGATCCTTTATACCACGACATCGAAAAAGAGTGCGACGAGTTTGGGTTTTTTGCCGAGGTGGACCTTGACTTCCCCGAGAATCTGCAGGATACATTCTGTGACCTTTCGCCTGCTCCGGAATTCAAGTGTCCACCTGGCTCGGATCAACCGAAGCTCGTCATGGACTTGGAGCCCAAAAAGCGTTATGTGCTACACTACCGGAACCTCCAGTGGTTAATGCAGCAAGGGGTCTCGGTCAAAGCAGTTTACCGCGTGCTCTTGTTCAGGCAGTCTCCATGGTTGAAGCCGTACATCGAACTGAACACCAAACATCGCACTGCTGCCACTTCGGAACTTGATCGCGATTTTTTCAAATTAATGAACAATGCGGTATTTGGGAAGACCATGGAGAATGTGCGAAATCGCGTTGATGTGAGGTTGGTGACGAAGAAAACACAGTGTCGTCGACTTGTTGCAAGCCCGCTGTTCAGGTCTCGAACAATTTACAACGAACAGATGTCTCTGATTCACATGAACCGGGGCGAGGTGCTACTCAACAAGCCCATCTATGTGGGAGCTGCAGTTTTGGATCTGAGCAAGTTGTGCATGTTCGAGACATATTACGGCATACTACGTGCACACTACAACCACAATATCTCGCTCCTCTACACAGACACAGACAGCTTGGTGTACCATGTTCGCACGGCCGATGCGTATGGTGATATAGCCAAAGTTCCAGCTCTTGTCAAGCTCTTCGACACATCGGGCTATCCCCAGCTAAACCGGTATGGAATTCTGCCCCGGAACAAAAAAATACACGGCAAACTCAAGGACGAGAAAGACGGGGATGTGATTGTGGAGTTTGCTGGACTTCGTGCCAAAGCCTATGCGATCCGGGCTGAGGGTTCTGTAACAAAAAAGGCAAAGGGTGTAAGCAGGCAAGTGGTTCGGGAGCACCTCAAGTTTGAGGATTACCTCGAGTGCCTCAGAACAAAATCGCCCATTCTACAAAAAGAGCATCGTATCCAAAGCGTCGATCATGTGCTTACAACTAATATTGTCAGGAAAGTTGCTCTGGATGCACACGACGACAAGAGGTGTATTCTTGAATGTGGGGTCCATACACTTCCGTGGGGCCACTATCGCCTCCAAACTAGTAAGGCCTGCCCAGAGTGTAACAAAAAGTAATAGGCAATGCGAAAAAAAACAATTTTAATTTACTTCCACTTCCTCGATTACATGTATGCATGGCACAGCAAAATTAAACTTCTGGAAACTGCTAATTGCAATTTGTACTTATATATATAAAATTCCACATTTCTTATTGTGTGCTATTTTTTTTTATTTATTTAAAACTGTTCAGTCACTCTTTCATTCTTGACGTCATACACAAATGTTTTCTCTGCAATAAGAATGACACTGCACAGAGTATCTGCAGGCAAGGCATCGTGGAACTCGCATACAATCTTGATGTTGGTACGATCGTTGACCACCACTTGCTTTCTTTTCGTGGTGTTAATGACGAACATCGGCCTGCGTGTTTTGAATTCGCTGGGCGCGTAGTACACGTCCACGCTTCCCTCGGTCACGCGTTTGTAAGCCGTGTAAGCTTCGTAAAGTTTGAGGTAATCGTCTTTGGTCATGTCGAGGTTGTAATTCTCGCGCGGGAACACTTCGTTCCTACCGTTCTTCAGATAAACGTTCTTGATCTTGCAGTCGTCGAACTTGCTGGAATCTTTTTCCTGATTCTTGTCCCTCCCGGTCTGAAAAAGCACTACGACGAAATCTGGCATGTCGAACTGTATGTTGTTGAACTGTGTCGTCACGTCGAATTCCATGTGACTTCCCGACGCCATCTTCTGCACGCACTGGTAACCGTGAAAGTGAATCGGCACCTGCGGACTTTTCAAGATCTCCGCTTTGTACTTGAGGGCGTAGTTCGTTTCGTATTCCACCACCGGCATTCTCAATTCCATGCTCCGGATGACGCATTTCGCTGCTTCGGGTAAAGTATTGGCTATCGGCGTGGTGCCGTCCGGACCCAAAGTAGCGTATCGCATTAGTGCGTCGTTGTCGTTGGCCGCTCTTCGAAACGTGATCCTCAGTCCTCCCTTCCACATGATCTCCTTGTAGTCCGAGAAGAAACCAGGCAGCAGACGCATGGGAAAGAGCACCGTGTGACTTCTCGTCGATATTTTGGTCCCGGCTTCGAATCCCCCGGCCTGGTAGTACGCTGCGTCCGTTTTGGATAATTTCAACGTTCCCACTGCCGTCGACGTGATGCCTGGATAATCTATTCTGTCGATGACGGTGTTGTGTTTCCTCACCTCCACCTGCGAGAACAGGTGAGGCACGAAGTTGTCCACGAGTATCAAGTTTGCTGCTGCAGGAAACGCGTCTCCGCTTTCCTTCTTCACCACGTCGAATTGAAGGTAGAGGTCCGCTCTGTGAGGATGAATGAACCCGTCGCCTACGTCCGCGTCGTATTCGATCTCCCTGTTCGCTTCGTTCAGATTGGCGAACGTGCGACGGTTGGGAGGGAAAGATTGCAATTCGTAACTTTCGATTTGCTCCATTTTACATGTATGGTTATTTATTATACGTTGATCTCCACGATGGCCGTCGTAGTGGCACCTGCGAAATCCACCACGTCTCCTTTCTCGTTCGTCACCACCAACTCTATGTCGTCTATGCGGTTGCGACATACTGGAAAATAGATCGGCGAAGAGGGCGTGTAGATGATCGGTTCCATGAACTCGGAACTTGGTTTGAAAGTGGCTATGATTCCCGTCTGCTTGTGACTTCCTAATAATCCGTCCGAAGATTTCGTGATCATGCCTTCCGCCACGTTGCAGTGAACGTTCAGAGTCTCTATGGCCAAGAATTTAGGAATGTTGGTTGCTACGTGCTTGATGCCAGCTTCGAGTTTTGGGTGGTTGTTCTCGAAACCTAAAAGTTCTCCCATGGTGCCCAGGTCCACGGTCTCCGTCGCGGATAGGATTTCCACTCTGTGCGTGACCGAATTTTGAGAAAGGTATGTGCCTTTGGGTAATTGAGCTTGCAAAGTGGAAAGATTGTATTGTCCTGGCGTGACGACGATGTGTTCGCTTCCGACGCTAATTTTGTTGTTGTGCTGCGTGACGTTAGGTATGAGGTACATGCTGTAGAATGCACGCAGAGCCACGGATTTAGGATAGACGATGTCGTCGTGCAGCGTGAGTTTCAAGATTGAAGATTCGCTCGTGAGATGGAACACGCCCATCCTAGTGATGCTGTTTGAGGTTCCACAATGCTTTCTGGAAATCCTCGATCGTAGGGTTATTTATTTTAGAGAGAAACGCGAGCACGGAGAGGCAGAGATGACCGCAGTTCACGTCTCCGAAATTTTGAATGCGTTCGTCGTTGTAGTATATAGAGGTTTTGTTCGTTTTCAGATAATGAATTAAATTTGTAGGTGGAACACCTCCGAAAGAATCGAAAACGAATGCTTTATCATCATTTTTGTGGTAACATATCCAATGCGTGCCTGGATTTTCTTGACCGTCCAAGTTGACTACTCCGCATTCTCTTCTTTTAACGCTTGAAGGTAACGAGTCGGACATGAAAACTCCTCTGAAGTGTTTGATTTGTAACGGTTCGATCAGAGATTCAATGTCTCGGTTGGTGAGTGCTGTTGTTTCTTTTTTTTAAACTTCTTCATCACGCCCTTCCCCCCTTTCTTCTCCATGGCCAGGTTGTGACGTTTCTGTTCTTCCAATTCCGCCTTGTTCTTCTTCGAGTCGATGACGGTTTTCGCGATGGCGGCACTTCCGCCAGCCAAACTTCCAACGGCCCCCAATGCTGCTAGGATGGTCGGGATGCTGAATATGAAACCTCCGATCTTTTGCTGTTTCCGCGAACGCTGCAATCTTTTCAATTGAGGTGTGCTGAGCAGCAATTTCATTCCGTGTCCTTTCGACAAGCAAGAACGTTTCTTCTCACGTTGTTTCTTGGTAAGTAACCCATCGAGGGCACCTAGATTTTTTAGATTCGAATATGGTATCTGGTATACGACACCCTTGGGCTTCATGTTGATGCTTTATGTGTTATTTTCACGGTATGTTATTTATATATATATTCTGAGATTTTTTCTTGTGTAGTTTTTTTACGGTATGTTATTTATATACCCCACCCCAATTTTTGTTTCGTGTTCATGGCGATGGTGGTACCCAGTGCGGCGACCCGTTCACCCAGCGATGCGTCTCTGCTCACGAACCTTTCGAAAGCTGCGTGCTCTAACTTTCTGTCTGCTTCGTGACGTGCATCCAGATCCGTCTGCGTGGTGTTGTAAGCGATGTCGTGATCTTTGCATGCGGCGTCCAACGGATTCACACCCTTGTCTCCTCTCTCCAATCTTTTCTCGAGTTTGGTACCCGGTCCGCAGTACTGGTAGCCAGGTAGATGCATCTCGAAAGGTAACTTGTTGATGATGTCGTTCACGAGTCCCTTTCCTTCGGCCACGTTCCAGAATCTCGGAGGCAGCGTGTTGATGATTTTGATCAGGTAACCTATGCCCTTGTCGTCGTTCACGATGAAGTTGGAAAGTTTCGTGCTGATCATGTCCACGATGCCAACCTTCTCGTTGTAGAAATTACGGTTGCCTGCATTCTCTTCGCCGGCTATCACCAACAATCGGTCCACGAGTTTCCTCACGTCGTCCACCCAAACGAATTCTTTGGGTAACGTGTTGTAGCGTTTGACGCCGCTGCCTGTTTTGACCTGGTTCCAAATTGGTTTGATGAGATTCCTGTACTTCTCGCCGCTGCTCGATTTCACCCTATTCTGCGAGGCGTCGTTGTTCTGGTACAAGGCATCCGTCATGATCAGAATTTCCTTGTAACTTTGGTAATCTTCGTCGGTGTAATCTTTCGGCTGCTTTTTGGCAACGAGTTCCCACAGTCCCACCGTACCCGGATACCTGGTCCAACTATCCTTCTCGCCTAAATTAACTTTAATGTTGTTGCCTTCGAAGGTCACCTTCGATTTCCCAATCTTCCACACCACACCACCGCCTTCGTTGGTTTCCATGCTGGGATACAATCCGAACCCTTCATCCTTGTCGAATTTCCCCGTGCTCAGGTAGTCTCGTGCCAAAGGTCCCAACTCGATTTTATCCGAAGACGTGCTGCCTATGGCTCGACGTCGTGCCGGTGCATCCTTCAGTTCGAACGGCGTCGAAGGAATGCTCGAAATGGGCGTGGGTACGGCGTAACTTTTAGCTGCGAGCGGTACGAGTTCGTTGATCAAATTTTTATTTTGTTCCGTGACACTTTTAATTTCTTTACCTAGACCGCTGATGGCATCGATCACAGGTTGATCCTGACGTTTCTTCTCTTCGTAGAATCCGCGATTCTCGGATTTCCAACCTTTGAAGCGTTTCGCGAGGTAATCGCGAAGCTTGAGATTATCGTCTTCGATTTTTCGTTTCGTCATGACGTTATTTATACACGTCGTTTCTCACAACGTTGCAACGTTTAGAAAGTCGTTGATTTTGTTTCTGTATTTTCCGTCGTTGGGTTTCCTCGTCATGTCGATCGTCGTGAATCCGAAATCGTCACCGTTCCAGCAAGTAGAGCAACAGCGTTCCGAAAATTGATTGTAGTTCATGTCTGCGCCTACGTAGTCATCGTACGCGTGCTTGAGGTTGGTGTGATCTTGACGAAACAAACATATGAAATTAGCGTTGTCGCGTACTAACTGTTTTGGAATTTTGGAAAACGTTTGAGCTAGGTAGAAGCAATCCATTCCTTTGTGACGACCTTGCGTGAAAAAGTTGCGAATTTCATTTTGATTTTCCAGGATGGCGTCGTCGAACACAACGACTGAATTTTCACGACAATCGTCGAGTGGTTTTATTTCCAAGGCGAACGTTGCAATATCCAGACCATCGTACAGTTTCATCAGTTGCTGGTATTTGGATTGCTCCAAACTTTTCGAGAACACGTACAGGTGCCTGTTCTTCCAATCTAACCAATTCGGTGCGAGGAGAAAATTGTCCACGAGCAGTGTCGTTTTCCCACACCCCGAAGGACCTACGATCAGACAGCGGATGCTGTCGGGAAGCAACTCACCGTTCTTTTTTTTTCTCGTTTGACTTTCCGGATCCGGTAGACGCTTCACCACGTTCCACGTACTCACAAGATCACTTCGTTCGCGTCGATCCAACTCTTTTCCGGAAGTCCCAGCCATTTGACAAACAGTTTGTCACCTTTCCTACGCAATACTTTCTCGATGAGGTACGTGTCGGGGTGTTTCGTTTTAGAGAGTTCCTCTTCGTAAAATCTTCCTTTCAAAATCTCGCCGCTACTATCTTTTATTATATACGTGTGTCGGTTTCCAGGTAAAACTCGAACCACCGTAAAGAGTTCCGTGCTCCAATTTTTTGTGAATCCCTTCTCGAAGGTGCGTTTGAATTTGCTGATCCTCACCTGGTCTCCAATTTTGTATTTAGCTTTTTTTGTCGTGGGTGTGTACTTTGGACAGTAAACTGTAGAAATTAAACGCTGCTCGTCGGACTTGGTAACGTCGGCTGGCTTCATGCCTATCGTTCTGTGTACCGTATCATTATAGGTGTCGACGAGTTCCGGCAGGATGTCGACCCATTTGTAATTTCCCCGAAGCGTGAATCGTTTCCACATGTGTGTTTTCAAGGTTCGATTGAATCTTTCCACGATGCTGGCTTTGATGTGACTGAAGGTCGAATAATGTTGAATCTTGTGTTTTTGAATAAACTTTTGGAATACGGCGTTGTAAAATTCTTTACCGTTGTCCGTTTGCAGAAACCGTGGTTGTCTGCCGCCGCTTTCGCGAAAAATTAATTTGAATGCTTCCGTGACGCATGTTCCCGTTTTCGCCTTCAAAGGTAGAGCCCATGCGAATTTCGAAAATGTGTCTATGACGGTGAGGAGGTACTTGTTGCCCTTGTTCAATTTATGTACGTTTTTCAAATTGCCGCTACTCATCTCCACGAGGTCACTTTGCCAGAGGTCGTCGATGCCCTTGGTTACCACAGCCAAACGTTCGTAGTTACGGCGTGCAGGTTTATGCAATTCTTCGACGATGGCTTGCCTAGACATTTTTTTTTAGAGATTACGTTTCAAGAGAAGCACAAGCGTGATGGGATTCAAAGAGGGTGGCACTTCGCTCGTGTTTTGAATGATCAGCTTATCGCCGGCACTCACGTCGAAAACGGTAAGATCTTCGTCTTCGTGTATTTCATATATGTTGCGCGTTTCGTTCCAACGTGCCAGAGGAATGTTTCCTGCTTTCTGAACACCACGATTCGATATTAAGGTCATGGTGGGAACGCTAGCTTTTCTGCCGTGAGACCAGTACGAAAATTCGTTTATCTGAATTGTGCCATCGAGGAGAAACTTGTAGTACGGATGATAAGGATGCAACATGTACAGTTTGTTACCTTCGACGAACGTGGAGATTCTCTGTTGATTGGGAACGCTGTTGATTTCGATGGCTTGCAAGGTGAACAATTTGGCGAATTTAGTGTCGAAGGTGACGAGATTACTGTGAACTTGTCCGAGTTTATTTTCGATGGGCAGCAAATGCTCGATTATGGTATCCGTTACGGCAGAAAACGACGGTTTGATTTTCACTTCCACGTTCAACTGCTTGTAGTTTTCGTTGAGTTCTTGCAACTTGGCACCGAAAGAGGCCAGCGTCGATTCCTGCGTGGATTCCAGCACTCCGACTTGATCTCTGATGTTGACGACGATGTTCTGAAGGTTCTCGACTTGATTCAATTTCGAGCTCTTCTCGGTAAGATCGTTCACGATCCTTCGCATCTCTGTAAACT
Source organism: Lepisma saccharinum (assembly GCF_977018435.1). NCBI lineage: Eukaryota > Metazoa > Arthropoda > Insecta > Zygentoma > Lepismatidae > Lepisma > Lepisma saccharinum. The sequence goes on from NC_139238.1 coordinate 19,401,984, forward strand.
GCGTGTGAAGGTCGGCGACGCTCTGCGAAGTGGGCAGCGTCGACACCAGCGAACTAATTTCGTCCCGAATCTGTTCCACGTTCGCCGTTTCCGTTTCTATTCGTTTCAGCATTCGAGATATGTTTCTTTTCAAAGCGTGCAATTCTTTGGAGGTGGGGAGATTGGCCACCCTACTCTCGAGATCGCTCAATGAACTTTTGATGTCGTTCGAATCGGATAGTGCCGTCACCGCCGTTTTCAATTTTTCCAAATCTTCGCTCGAAGGCACGCTCGTCCGTAACGATTCCAAGTCACCCTGTATGTTGTCGAGTACGTGATGAAAATGAGCGAGATTCGTTTCGACGTTCAAATTTTCTAAATATTCGATCTTCTGCTGAACCGTGCTTAACGTGTCTTGAATGCTCGTCAACGCTCTTGCTTCAGCGTGAATATTTTTAATTTCTTCGTTGATCAATTCCAAGGACGCCTGAAGCGTAGCGATGGTGGTTTGAATGTGTTCGAAATCTCGATACGCCTCCAATTGAATTTTTATGTTCGCGACGCTTTTACCGATGACCTGCAGTTCGTCCGACGATGGTAGGTTCGTCATTGTATCTTCCAAAGTCTGCAACTTGGATTTAATTTCTTCCAACGTGCTGGTGAATTCTTCTTGTAATTTGGAAACGACGACATGTAAGCGTTCTGCATCTATATCGTTCACGACGGTTTGAAGTTCAGAGAAATTCTTTTCTATTGCGGAAGTTCGTTCTTCGATTTCGAGTTTCAATTTTTCCAAATCTTCATTTTTCGATTGAAATTGCTGTAATTTGGCCAAATCATTTTGAAGCGAATCCACGCTCAACTGTATATTTTGAACGCTGTCGTAAGAAGGTACGTCGACATAATTTTTTATCAGCGTCTTCAGTTCGGAATCGATTTTCAGAATGGGGTCGAGACATTGCGTTTGGAGCGTAGCGATTTCCGACTCTAAACTTTTGTTTAAGGTCTCCTGCAAAGCAATCAAATCGGTCCTCAACTTCTTAACTCGAATGTCCAACATGAGAATCTCTTCTGCGTGGTCTACACGCTTGGTGTTGCCGAAAATGTCGTTAGGCATTTTTGGTTAACGGTTATTTATAATAGGATAAACAATTCGTAATTCTACAAAGAGAGGAATGAGTTTGTCGTAATCTCCGAGAAGTTCCATGTAAAGATAATCTCCTGCAGAAACATCGTACGTAATGTTAGAAAGCATCTTGTCGTGCTTGATTCGAAAAATATTCTTGCCGGTAGAAATTTTGATTTCGCCTGCGTTTTCCGGATTCACGGTGATTTGAAGTTTCCCGTCGATCGGAATTTCGTAGAAATGTAAATTGTTATTAAAAACATAAAACATCTTGCCCACATCGTCATTCAGTTTCGTCCAAATGCTGTTGAGATGAACAATCAGTAAACCATTGAGTTTAGATAACACGGAAGGTAAGAGGTTATTGAAATTTGGCGGTGCAGTCTCCATGTTCATCTGTTTGCGGAAGCCAAAAAGATTCATTGTCCTTGTTAGTTATTTAAGAATACGGTCAAAGTTTTTTTTTTGTAATAACAGGCAAAGTTTTTTTTTGTTTGCTGCGTCACAATACAGGCGCGCGCGCGCGTGTGTGTGTGTGCGACACATCGTTCCCGAAAAAGGTTTACAAAGGTCACGATATATAAACATTTGGTCCCACAGTTGGAAAATTACGATAAGGTGCATTCATCCTTCAAGGATGAGAGAGTGCATTTGTTACAATACACGCGCGCGTACACTCACACACACACAAAAAGCTAAAAAAAAATTATACACCGTGAAAGGCTACAACGAGTTGGAAACACTGCTAGTAGGAAACACTGCTAGTAAAATTAACATACACCGTGAAAAGTTTCAAAATATTATATAGTGGAATTTTTGTAGAGTGGGTAGGCAACACCGACGAGCATCAAATGATGATTCGAGCCTCAAATAATAATTCGAGCCTCGTCGGTGTTGCCAATTTCTATTTGTAGGTTAGCTTAGCCAGTGAAAAATCATATAGTGGAATTTTCTTCGGATGGGTTGGTAAAACCCAAGCCTAAAAAAAGGAACATCCAATAGAGTTGCCAAATATAAAAAGGGGACAATAGGTCCCCCTCATAAAAGGCTACAGTAAAAACCCACAGGTCGCCAACACTAGGCCCCCAACAGTGTTGCCAGACATAAAAAGTACATGGACCCCTCAGGCCCTTTGATGAAAATTTACAGTGAAAAACCCAGTAGGTTAACAACACTGTCAAAAAATCTACGGTAGTGTTGCCAGATGTAAACAGAGGGCAATAGACCCCCCTCATAAAAAGCTACAGTAAGAGCCCACAGTGTTGCCAACTCTGTGCCCCCAACAGTATTGCCAAACATAAAAGATACATGGGCCTCTCAGGTCCTTTAATAAAAATTTACAGTGAAAAACCCAGTAGGTTAACAACACTGTCAAAAAATCTACGGCAGTGTTGCCAGATGTAAACAGAGGGCAATAGACCCCCTCATAAAAAGCTACAGTAAGAGCCCACAGTGTTGCCAACTCTGTCCTCAAAATATACATCATAAAAAACTACGACGAGCCCCACATGATGATTCGAGCCCCAAATGAGGGCTTAGAACTCTCCAATTGTCTCTACTCGCAGAGTTCCTTGTATCATGTCCGCAGCCTCGTCTACCCATCCGCGCTGCCTGTTCGGAGCTGACCATGAACACTGGACGAGAATGTGCTCCCTCGTCTGAACATCACCACACAATGCGCAGATTGCACTCCCGACCCACCCCTTCAGCTTGTTCTGCCTCCATCCACCCAGCAGGAACCAGGCTAGTCCACTTCTTTCTGTCATTGAGCAAAAATTAATGTAGCCCTTTCTACCCCACTTTTGTTTCTCAGTTCAGCGACAGCTGGACCAGTGTGGCTACCGTAATGTGGTGTCGGTTTCTTTTCCTCTGGTGCGTGTGCTGTGTTAGTATTGTGTGGCGAAATGGACAGTGCAAGTGGCGCTTACAACCAAAACGAAGTTTAGTGAATAATTTTTAATCACATGTGTCTGTATTTTAAAGTTTACAAGTGTTATTAATACAGAGCATGTAATTAGTGAAAGTGAAGTACCATGGGAACAAAACTTTTGATAATAATAATAGTAGTAATGTCGGCAGGGCCCAAAACAAAGGATAGCCTAGAGGTCCAAATTTTTAAAATCAAAATCCTGCCTGTGGATATCTCTTAGAGATTGTGCTGTATGAACAAGATTTGAATATTCTCGGTTTACAATCATATTCCTCATTATCTATATGGTTAAACTAATTTTTATAACTATCTTTGCCTAATGTTTCAAGCAAGCCTTCTTACTTAAACTTCAACGAAACATCCTAGTATTTCCCTGTACCCAAATCTCCTTACAGTTTGATAAATTCAAAGAGAACTCTGACGTCACTACTTACAATTTCCATATATTAGTCACGTATTGATCTACAGTCATTTGTTTATTTTCCGTTGCTATTGGTAACATAAATAGATCGTCATGCATATTAAGGACAAAATTATGCAATAAATGTGAATATTTGGGTCAGTCACACGTTTGACCGGGTAGGACGTCCTAATTTTAGGTGGGCCATGGCCATCTCTGCCCCCCCTTTGGCGCCGCCACTGATAAAATTCCAATCATTACCTAATATTTATTTGAAGTCAGTGTAGTCTCGTGATCAGCTAACTTCAGGAGGTAAGAACTTTGCCGAACACTACAAGAACAATGTTTTTGGTCTCATTGTTGAACTTTGCATAACAATCACTCCCTCAATTTGAAAATCCATATCGCAGATCTCGTATTTCACGCAGCTCGCCCCCTCTGGAAAGTAAACCGGGAAGTTAGCAGGAGGTGGCCTAGTTATCTCTTGAGTGGAATCGGGTTACTGCTTTCGGAGCGGATAGCGGCCTCCCCGCGGAGGGCCGGGGGAAAAAGCCCTTCTTAATTATCATAACGAAGATTTAATAAAGACTCAAAGAAGGAGGTCGCTCATTAAAGCGCTCAACAAATAAGGGTCGAGGGAATTGAGGGAGGGAAGCAAAACCGCTAACTTAATGAGCAAGTTAAGCGTTCGCCAACCTCATCGTTATGAAGTGCCCGGTCGTTCTTTAGCGACTGGAGCAATCTTCGCTCGTTTTCGTTTATCCAGCCAGCGCCCCCATACCCCCCCTTTTTTGCCACACCCTCCCGTCTTTCTTTACTTGAACCGGTGCCAAATTTAATCCTCAAACCCGCCAGCGTCTTGTGTTCAAAGTCAAGACCGTTGTCCATTCCTCTGAGAGTCTCGGTGGGAAGCCTCAAAGAAACTGGTCTCACTTATCGCACAAGCCTCAAACAACTTCTGACCTAATTCCAAGTTTGCTTTCGTTGTTAGATTCAAGGGGGATTTGCCACCAGGCTATCCTAAGATATAGGGTAGCCCGGGGCTATAGCGATCATTTCACATTGAACAGTATATAAAAAAAATTGAAAAAATAACTTTTTCCTCCCAAAACTGTTAATTTATTCTGAAACACCATTCTTGTGGCTATAAATGTGCACAATTTTAAATTATATGTTTATATTTCTGGTAGTTGCAAAAATGGAAAAAGTGAAACACTACACATAGCAAGATTTTCCAAAACTACGGGGTAATTCTGATCATTGACGGGGCTATTCTGATCACTTATCAACTTTTGCCTTCTCGTTTAATATCTAAGAAACTAAAAGTTAAAATATACAAAACAGTAATTTTGCCTGTAGTATTATATGGGTGTGAAACTCGGTCCCTTATATTGAAAGAGGAACATAAATTGAGAGTATTTGAAAATAAGATCCTTAGGAAAATATTTGGACCTAAAAGGGATGAGGATACAGCTGAGTGGAGAAGGTTACATAATTTAGAACTACATAATCTGTATTCATGTCCAGATATTATTAGAATAATTAAATCAAGAAGACTTAGGTGGGCAGGCCATGTGGCACGAATGGGAGAGGAAAGAGGAGTTTACAGGATTCTTGTTGGGAAACCTGATGGTAAGAGACCTGTAGGAAGGCCAAGACGAAGATGGAGGGACAACGTTGAGATGAACCTAAAGGAAATCGGTAGGGATGAAAAAGAGTATGTAGATTTTGATCAAGATAAGGACAGATGGAAGGCCTGTGTTGCTGCAGCCATGAACCTTCGGGTTAGTTAGTTAGTTTATTCTGATCACTTGCAAAATCACATGTCTAGATACATTTTCCACAAATGAATTGTTTCTTACCAAAAGCCCCGACACATATTTCATGAAACCAAGTGTTGCATCGTTGACATCGTATCCATTCACCTTTAACAGCACTTTCGTTGGAGTAGTAGTACCAACTGACCGCAAAAACCGCAAGGAATATTGTCTTCATAGTTACCGACATTCTTAGTTTGCTGTCGTTTTTTTTTTTTTTCACTTTCTTCCCTACAGGCGTATGCTCGTCAGATGTTAAATGGCATGCTCCCACTTTTCTTCTACATCGTTTTGTCTTTTCTGGCTATTTGGTGGGAGATGGGATTATTTCAGAGAATGTTGAAGTGGAAGAGGATCGTAATGATCGTAAAAGCCCGAAAAACCGATATTTCTTTCATTGGTTGGCTACACTGTGCTATACAACTTTGGCGCCACAAACGTGTATGACTAACAACCAGTGATGTGCGTCTACGCGTAACCAACGATAGTCTTCATTCTATACGTAGACTATGTTATATACGTAAGTGAGGTAATCTATGTAAACAACATTGCGAAAGGTGAGAACTTAGCAAAGCGCACGTGGAATAAAAAGAATATTATACTGCGTATCAGTTGCTGATGTGTGAGGAGAAGTTTTCATACTCTTTCTTCCAAATTCGAACAATTTCTCACCTAGGAAGAAACCTAATATAGAAATATTCTAGTGTTTTATGGGAAAAAGACCACTTTTGCCTCACGACTGCCATCTGTTGTTGTTTTTTGCATACTATTTATCTTCTTCCATAGTTGACGAGAGAAGAGAAGAGAAATTTTGTTGTAAATAGGATTCTTTTCAGTTTGTTAGGAACCAATATAGTTTAAAATGTCACTTTTCTTTCATGAAAGGCTTGGAAATTAACTTTAATGCACTTTAGATTGTCTACGTAGTTTATGTAAACTACAACCCAATGTAATCTACGCGTAGATTACGTGTAGACAACGCAAGTAGACGTAAACTTATAGTCTACGTTACATCACTGCTAACAACTGATATACCTACCCCATTGTTACAGTATATAATAATGTGGCTGGCACAACTTATCTGTTTAACTATGTGAAAATGCACATGCAGAGTATATACCTTGTTTCCAAAATCAATTTTTACAGGGACGTTAATTTACAGACAGCAACAGTGTCGTGCGCATCTCTACCATGTAGGTTCTCTTTCTCCACTGATGCCATGCAGTTTGCCAACCCGAACACTACCAATGCGCCAGGATCGAATATTGTTTCGTCGATCGATATAGCCCCGGGCTACCCTAACCTAGGGTCCGCAAGTCCAGGAGGAGGTGGGGCACAAAATTAGACGCTGAAGTGGTAGAAGTGGCAAAAGCCATCGACTATTAAAATTCCTTAATATTGTGATAATAGCAAAATAAAACAACATTTCAAGCCCCTTTACCGCTCATTTCATGAAAGGAAGGAGTTTTAAATAACTTCTTACATCGTAACCCTATCAAATGCCAGTGGAGAGATGTCGTTCAGTGTTCTAAAAAATAATTAAAACTCCCTAAGATATTCAACGTCGGGATGGCCGACTTTCTAGTTTGTCACACTACACAGCGACAGAGGTGGTCATTTTCATTCCTCTCTCACCCTCACCCAGTGGTGTGCGTCTACGCGTAAACAACGATAGTCTACATTCTACAGGTAGACTATTTTATACGCGTAGATTACGTAATCTATGTAAACAACATGGCGAAAGGTGATAACTTAGCAAAGGGCGCCGTGGAAGTAAAACAAAATTATACCGCGTATCAGTTGCTGATCTGAGAACTTTTCATATTCTTTCTTCCAAATTCGAACAATTTCTCACTTAGGAAGAAACCAAATATAGGCAATATTCTAGTGTTTTATGGGAAAATACCACTCTTGGCTCACGACTGCCATCTGTTGTTGTCTTTTGCATACTATTTATCTTGTTCCATAGTTGATATTAGAAGAGAAGAGAAATTTGTTGTAAATAGGGTTCTTTTCATTTCGTTAGGATCCAATATAGTTGAAAATGAGTAGTATAAAATTGTGACTCCGAGGCCAACTCTGATTTCTTGACCAAACGACTACAAAAAGTTGAAAAACTCACTTTCTCTCCCCGTTCCGTGCCTTATTTATTATGCTGACGACGTTTCACGGGCGCAAAAAGGCAGTGATGAGTGAAAGATGAGCTCTCATCCCCTCATCCTCTCATCTTTCTCATTCTCTTTTTATTCTCTCATCTTCCTCTCATCCTCCTCTCATCCTCCCATCTTTCTCTTATTCTCTCATTTTTTTATTTTCTTATTTTCTTATTTTTTGAAAGATGAGTGCATCTTATCGTAATTTTCCAAGTCTGGGACCAAATGTTTATATATCATGACCTACGTAAACCTCTTTTCTCATTCTCTCATTCTCTCATTCTCTTATTTTTTGAAGGGTGAGTGCACTTTATCGTAATTTTCCAAGTTTGGGACCAAATGTTTATATATCGTGATCTTCGTAAACCTCTCTTCTCATCCTCTCATTCTCTCATTCTCTCATTCTCTCATTCTCTCTACCTTTAGAATATTGTCGTCAACATTAGAGATGAAGTTGGAGTGCTGGAATCAACGGGGCCAAATGTTTATATATAGTGACCTTCGTAAACCTCTCTCTCGGGGGAACGATGTGGCATATACACACGCGCGCGCTCTCATCTTCTCATCCTCTTATTCTCTCATTCTCTTATTTTTGAAAGATGAGTGTATTTTATCGTAATTTTCCAAGTCCGGGACCAAATGTTTATATATTGCGACCTACGTAAACCTCTCCTCTCATCTTCTCATTTTTGAAAAATGAGTGCACCTTATCGTAATTTTCCAAGTCCGGAGCCAAATGTTTATATATATCGTGACCTTCGTAAACCTCTCCTCTCACCCTCTTATTTTTTGAAAGATGAGTGTACCTTATCGTAATTTTCTAAGTCCGGAGCCAAATGTTTATATATATCGTGACCTTCGTAAACCTCTCTCTCGGGGAGGGAACGATGTGCCACACACATACGTGCGCGCGTGCGTATGCCTCTTATTATTTTCCGTATTGTGGCGCAAGCAAACAAAATAATAATTGTTGTTTTTTAGGATCCCTGGCCCCTATATAACCTCGCCGGGGGTGCATGGTGGCGACGAAATCATCACGAGTTTAGATTTGTACCGTGAATGTTGTCAAAAATTTAATCAATATTGTTTATTCTCGATGCTAGAATCTTACATAAATTATTCTCTAAAAACGAAAATCGATAATCCTATGCCAAGCCCCCAAGGCATTCAGGCAATTTCTAATGTTCGCGTGGATAGCCACGCTCGGTAGAATTTTTCCCGTCCCTGTGGAGAAATTGTGTTTCGTCGCTCAATGTAATATTTTCATCACGGACCAAACTATCCACAGCAACCCCTCCCCGAACCCATTCACCTTGCATCCTCTTCCGCCCGAAGAGATTCTATTTTTTTTTTAGCTTTCCCACAGTCCTGAATAAAGAATCCATCACATCCCCCGATAACAATAGAATTAGAAGCGGATGCGGCGGAAGCGAACACAGCAGCATCTTCCGCTTTTGAGTTTTGTGCTGGGGGGATCGTCTATTTCACACACCACACCCTGACGGGGCGTGGAATAGAGGCCGAGGGGGAAATGATCGACAATACATGCATACAATATGGAACTGTCAACGTCCCGTTTATTGTTATTTGTCCCCCACAGGATATTGTGCGCATCACAAAAGTTTTTTGTTGAAAAAAAATATAGCATGAGCGCTATAGTCAACAAGGGTTTTATTTGCTAGGACATTGACTATAGCGCTCATTGTGTTTTCACCAAAGAGAGTCGTGTGGAGTAGGAAGGAGGGAAGGAGAAAAAAGGAGAGGAGTTCCTATATAACGTATCAGTTTCTTTTTTGTACATCATTATCATAGTGAACGTCAATCGTGGCAGTTTAGTATTCTTAATTGTTTGTCTGGCAGTATACATATATATCATCGTGGAAGTTTTAGTGAGCTACAAGTTTTATTTTGAAGTTTCTCTATCTCTCTTGAAAGGTGAACGTCAATCGTGGCAGTTCAGTATTCTTAATTGTTTATTTGGCAGTATACATATATATCATCGTGGAAGTTTTAGTGAGCTACAAGTTTTTATTTTGAAGTCTCTCTCTCTATCTCTGTTGAAAGGTAAGTTTTTATTTTTTCATGATATATTAATATTTTTTGTTTTGCGTCTGACACACACATATTCAAAGGAGTCATAAAAAATTGACACACACTTACATGTCGTATATTTTTAACCTCCTACAACAGTGCACACACACATACATACATACATACATACATACATACATACTGTTCGCGTCTAATATATATGTGGAAGGAAAAAATATCTAGCATTTTTCAACTTTTTTTCCTTCTGTTTCAGTGCGCTTTCCACTACCATCACCACAACCCCCCCCCCAAAAATTTCTCTGTATATATATATATATAAATAACAGAGAGAAAAAATGGAACCGCAACCAGGCCCCTCCGGTCTTTGCGGGAAAGTGGCATGTCGCAACTGTGGAAAGTTGATTTCTAAACCTAATATTGCTAGGCATTTGAAAAAATGTCGTCGACCGGATCATGATGTTGTAGCCCCGCCGGCAAAAAAATCTCGCATTGATGTGCATGAAGATGGTGCTTTGAATAAAAATGCACGCATCATGACGTATAAATCTGGAAGCGACGAAAAATGTGACTCGAGCATCTTCCTCGACAATGTGAAATCTCTGGTAGTCGATAAATTACGTGATTGCCTCGTCAATGTTGCAATTAAAATTCATCTCGTCTTGACCCTGCTGTATGAGAAAGTTGTCTCGTCCGAGTCAAGTACTTTTAGCTTTTACGTAGGGTGTGAAGCCTTACACGATGACAATAACGAGAATCTTGACGAGATAGTGACACGGCTATTTGAGCACCTGACACAAAAACAAGAAGAGTTTGAAGGTAGAGGAAGTGGGTGGAGTCTTTGCGGTCACAACCACATGTTAGAACTTCGAGTCTGCAATTTCAAACCATTACGCAGCGCTCAAAAAAAAAACAAAAAACAAAAAAAGCAAAATGCAGTGTTGAACATACAAAGTAATGATCAGAAGAGTTTCTTATGGTCTGTCATCGCTGCATTACACCCAGCAAATAATTACCCCCAACGCCTGTCCAATTACAGAGGATATGAGGGGATATACGAGAATATGATGAGAGGAATTTCCTATCCTGTGCCCCTGAATAAGATCAATCAATTTGAAAAAAACTATAGAGAGGAAAAAGGAAAAGATATCAATATTTCTGTTTTTGGGGTTGACGATTGCGACAATATTCGTGTGTTAAGACCTGCTAGAAGCCAGAATAATGTAATTCGACTCTTGCTTGTAGATGGCCGTTACAGTTTGATACGGAATTTCTCAGGATTAGTAGGAAGACAGATCAGCAAGAATCGCGATAAGATCGAAATTTGCGATCGATGTTTGAGAATTTTTCGCGGGGGTAAGAAGATGAGAGAACAGCAGAAGTGTTTTGGCTCCGTGAATGCAGAACCCGAAGATGTCATGCCGGAACCCGGAACCAAGATGAAATTTCAGAAACACCAGGCTCTTCTCCACCATCCCGCTGTCCTTTATGCCGACTTTGAAAGCTTCCAAGTTCCCATGACGTCTTGCGACCCTGATCCCTCTACCTCAAGCACGACCCAAATTTTTCACCACGAGCCTTGCAGTTTCTCCATCTACGGAGAAAAATTGAATGATGTCATCTTGTATTGCGGACCCGATGCGGCAAAACATTTTGTTGAGAAGATAGCGGAATGCGCGAGAGAACTTGCACCCAGCCTGAAAGGCTCTTACGTTTCTCCACCTGCTCTCACAACAGAACAACAACAGAGACATGACGCGGCGACAAGATGCGAGGAGTGTAACCAGACTTTCACCGCCGAAAATTACAAGCTCGTCCACCATAACCACCAGAATGGATTATTTCTAAGCACCATCTGTAATTCGTGCAATCTCAAGATTAAGGAGTCGCATTTTGTTGCCGTGTTTCTGCACTACACGGAGAAGTACGACACGCATCTCTTCGTCAAAGAGCTCCACAACATAACTTCTCGAATCAGCATCATTCCGAGAACGAGCGAGAAGTATATTACAGTGAGAGTGTGGATCCCTCTCGAAGAAGGAAAAAGTGTGGAAGTGCGAATCCTGGACTCTTACAATTTCCTGTCCTCCAGCCTCGCAAGCCTTGCATCTCAACTTGGCGACGAAGATCTTGTGGCCACCAAGCAAAAATGTTTTTCGGGGAGAGATGAGAATTTGAATCTGTTGCGTCGCAAGGGCGTCTACCCCTACGAGTACGTCAACGATTTCGACAAATTTGACGAGACGGAACTTCCACCCCGGGAGGTATTTTATTCTTCTCTCACGGAGGACGTCTGTTCCGAAGAGGACTACGAACACGCTCGTAGTGTATGGACGGCATTCAATTGCCAAACTTTTCGCGATTATCACGATCTTTATCTGAAATTGGACGTGACACTTCTGATGGATATTTTCGAATCGTTTCGTAAGAGATGCATCACGATATACAAGTTGGATCCTGCGTATTTCTTCACCACGCCGGGATTGACTTGGGAATCGATGATGAAATACACCAAGGTGGAACTGGGCCTCATCGCAGAGAAGGAACAATATGCTTTCATGGAGAGTGCGATACGCGGTGGCATCGTCCAATGTCCCCGACGCCATGCTCAGGCAAACAATCCTCATACGCCTGGTTACGATGCATCGAAGCCCAACACCTATATTGTCTACTGGGATGTCAACAACCTGTACGGCCACTCCATGTCCCAGTGTCTTCCCATCAGCGACTACGCGTGGATGACCGAAGAGGAACTCTCCTGCGAGGATTTTCTCAACTGGAGCGAAGATAACGAATGGGGCTGTTTCTTGGAAGTGGATCTCGATTATCCCGAAACACTTCACGAGAAACATCATGGATTGGCCCTGGCCCCCTCCAAAAAGAAGCCACCTGGAGGATCGGAGCCAAAACTCATACTAAGCATGGAGAACAAGCGGAATTACGTTCTGCACTACCGACTCCTCCAATTTTACATAAGTCACGGCTTGCAGTTGAAGAAAGTTCATAGAGGATTGAAGTTTCGACAGAGCAAGTGGCTCGAACCGTACATAGCCGAGAACACGCGACGCAGAGCGCAATCGACATCGCCTGCAGACAAGGATCTGTACAAACTGTTCAATAACGCCATCTACGGCAAGACGATGGAGAACGTGCGTAATTACATCGACGCAACGTTGGTCACGGACGAAAAGAAATTTGAAAAGATCGTCGCGTCCCCCTACTTCAAAAACTTCACTATTTTCGACGAGAATCTAGTATTCGTCGAGAGGAACAAGAAGCAGGTGATGCTCAACAAGCCGATTGCCATAGGTGCCACTGTCCTTGAACTATCAAAATTGCACATGTACCAATCGTACTACGATCAGTTTCAACCTTTTTATGGAGATAACATCCAAATATGTTACATTGACACGGATAGCTTCATTTTTCTAATCCAAACACCAAGCCTCGAACATGATCTGACTAAGATGAAGCATCTGTTTGATTTTAGCAACTTACCATCAGGCCATCACTTACATTCGGCAGAAAACAAAATGACGATTGGAAAATACAAAGATGAAGTTGGCGGGGAGTACATCAGCGAATTTGCGGGGCTTCGTGCCAAAATGTACTGTGTAAAGATTACAGAAGAAAAAGAGATCAAGAAGGCGAAGGGGGTGGGAAAAATAAGTACCAGCAAATTTAGCATGCAAGACTACAAAGAATGCCTTTTTCATGGTAAAAGGCAACTCAGCACCGATCATCGCATTGCAAGTAAATTGCATGATTTGTACACGACGCGCGTAACCAAAGTAGCATTGGATGCAACGGACAACAAGTTACGTGTTCTCGATTGTCAAATCCACACGCGAGAGTGGGGGCACTACAATAAAAGCGATAAATGTGACGTGTGTTAACCATAACCCCATAGCCATGAAGTCCGCTGTGTTTTTGAAGAAGAATAGCATACGGAGGAAAAGAATGAAAGAGGGAGCCCTCGGGCGATGAAAAATAAGAGTTGAATTTAATGAGCCTCGGTTTGGAGCGGGCTTAACAACATAATAACAGGTTGCAACTTTTCATCGCCCGAGGGCTCCCTCTTTCATTCTTTTCCTCCGTATGTTTTGAAGAATAGCAAAAAAGCACAATGTGTTAAATAACTAACAAGGACAATGAATCTCTTTGGTTTTCGCAAACAAAGCAAGATGGACACTCCATCACCAAATTCTAATAACCTCTTACCTTCCGTGTTATCTAAACTCAATGGTCTACTAATTGTACATCTTAATAGTATATGGACGGAAATAAATAACGATGTGGGCAAGATGTTTTATGTTTTTAATAACAATTTACATTTCTACGAAATTCCGATCGACGGGAAACTTCAAATCACCGTGAATCCGGAAAACGCAGGCGAAATCAAAATTTCTACCGGCAAGAACATTTTTCGAATCAAGCACGACAAGATGCTTTCTAATATTACGTACGATGTGTCTGCAGGAGATTATTTTTACATGGAACTCCTCGGAGATTACGACAAACTTATTCCTCTCTTCGTAGAATTACGAATCGTCTATCCTATTATAAATAACCGTTAACCAAAAATGCCTAACGACATTTTCGGCAACACCAAGCGTGTAGACCATGCAGAAGAGATTCTCATGCTGGACGTTCGAGTTAAGAAGTTGAGGACCGATTTGATCGCTTTGCAGGAGACCTTAAACAAAAGTTTAGAGTCTGAGATCGCTACGCTCCAAACGCAATGTCTCGATCCCATTCTGAAAATCGATTCCGAACTGAAAACGCTGATAAAAAATTATGTCGACGTACCTTCTTACGACAGCGTTCAAAATATACAGTTGAACGTGGATTCGCTTCAAAATGATTTGGCCAAATTACAACAATTTCAATCGAAAAATGAAGATTTGGAAAAATTGAAACTCGAAATCGAAGAACGAACTTCCGCAATAGAAAAGAATTTCTCTGAACTTCAAACCGTCGTGAACGATATAGACGCAGAACGCTTGCATGTCGTCGTTTCCAAATTACAAGAAGAATTCACCAGCACGTTGGAAGAAATCAAATCCAAGTTGCAGACTTTGGAAGATACAATGACGAACCTACCATCGTCGGACGAACTGCAGGTCATCGGTAAAAGCGTCGCGAACATAAAAATTCAATTGGAGGCTTATCAAGATTTCGAACACATTCAAACCACCATCGCTACGCTTCAGGCGTCTCTGGAGTTGATCAACGAAGAAATTAAAAATATTCACGCTGAAGCAAGTGTGTTGACGAGTATTCAGGACACGTTAAGCACGGTTCAGCAGAAGATCCAATATTTGGAAAATTTGAACGTCGAATCCAATCTTACTCATTTTCATCACGTACTGGACAACATACAGGGTGACTTGGAATCGTTACGAACGAGCGTGCCTTCGAGCGAAGATTTGGAAAAATTGAAAACGGCGGTGACGGCACTATCCGATTCGAGTGACATCAAAAGTTCGTTGAGCGATCTCGAGAGTAGGGTGGCCAATCTCCCCACCTCCAAAGAATTACATGCTTTGAAAAGGAACATATCACGTATGCTGAAACGATTGGAAACGGAAACGGCGAACGTGGAACAGATTCGAGACGAACTTGCTTCGCTGGTGTCGACGCTGCCCACTTCGCAGAGCGTCGCCGACCTTCACATGCAGTTTACAGAGATGCGAAGCATCGTGAACGATCTTACCGAGAAGAGCTCGAAATTGAATCAAGTCGAGAACCTTCAGAACATTGTGGTCAACATCAGAGATCAAGTTGGAGTGCTGGAATCAACGCAGGAATCAACGCTGGCCTCTTTCGGTGCCAAGTTGCAAGAACTCAACGAAAGCTACAAGCAGTTGAACGTGGAAGTGAAAATCAAACCGTCATTTTCTGCCGTAACGGATACCATAGTCGAGCATTTGGTGCCCGTACAAAACACACTGGGTCAGCTTCACAGCAACCTCGTTAGCATCGATACTAAATTCGCTAAACTGCATTCTCTGCAAGCCATCGAAATCAACAGCGTACCCAATCAACAGAGAATCTCCACCTTCGTCGAAGGTAACAAACTGTACATGTTGCATCCTTATCATCCGTACTACAAGTTTCTCCTCGATGGTACGATTCAGATAAACGAATTTTCGTACTGGTCTCACGGCAGAAAAGCTAGCGTTCCCACCATGACTTTGATATCGAATCGTGGTGTCCAGAAAGCAGGAAATATTCCTCTGGCACGTTGGAACGAAACGCGCAACATATATGAAATACACGAAGACGAAGATCTCACCGTTTTCGACGTGAGTGCCGGCGATAAGCTGATCGTTCAAAACACGAGCGAAGTACCACCCTCTTTGAATCCCATCACGCTTGTGCTTCTCTTCAAACGTAATCTCTAAAAATAATAAAAATGTCTAGGCAAGCTATCGTCCAAGAATTGCATAAACCTGCACGCCGCAACTACAAACGTTTGGCTGTGGTAACCAAGGGAATCGACGACCTCTGGGAAAGTGACCTCGTGGAGATGAGTAGCGGCAAGTTAAAAAACGTACATAAATTGAACAAGGGCAACAAGTACCTCCTCACCGTCATAGACACGTTTTCGAAATTCGCATGGGCTCTACCTTTGAAGGCGAAAACGGGAACATGCGTCACGGAAGCATTCAAGACAATTTTTCGCGAAAGCGGCGGCAGACAACCACGGTTTCTGCACACGGACAAAGGGAAGGAATTTTACAATGCCGTATTCCAAAAGTTTATTCAGAAACACAACGTTCAACATTACTCGACCTTCAGTGACGTCAAGGCCAGCATCGTGGAAAGATTCAATCGCACTCTGAAATCGCGCATGTGGTCACGCTTCACGCTTCAGGGAAGTTACAAGTAGGTCACTATTCTTCCGGAACTTGTTAACGACTATAATCACACACGGCACGCAACGATAGGCATGAAGCCAGCTGACGTTACCAAGTCTGACGAGCAACGTTTAATTTCTAGCGTTTACTGTCCAAAGTACACGCCCACGACAAAAAAGGCTAAATACAAAATTGGAGAACAGGTGAGGGTTAGTAAATTGAAGCGAACGTTCGACAGGGGTTTCACACGAAACTGGAGCACCGAACTTTTTACCGTGGTTCGAGTTCTACCCGGGAACCGTCACACGTATATAATAAAGGACAGTGGCGGTGAAATTTTATTGGGGCGCTTCTATGAAGAGGAACTCTCTAAAACTAAATACCCCGACACGTACCTTATTGAAAAAGTTTTGCGCAAGAGAGGCAACAAATTTTTGGTGAAATGGCTGGGACTTCCGGAAACAAGTTGGATCGATTCAAACGAAGTGATTCTATGAGTACGTGGAATGTTGTGAAACGTTTACCTAATTCGGAAAGTCAAACGAGAAAAAAAAAAAGAACGGCGAATTGCTTCCCGACAGCATCCGCTGTCTGATCGTAGGTCCTTCAGGGTGTGGGAAAACGACACTGCTCGTGGACAATTTTCTCCTCGCACCGAATTGGTTAGATTGGAAGAACAGGCACCTGTACGTGTTCTCGAAAAGTTTGGAGCAATCCAAATACCAGCAACTGATGAAACTGTACGATGGTCTGGACATTGCAACGTTCGCCTCGGAAATAAAACCACTTGACGATTGTCGTGAAAATTCAGTCGTTGTGTTCGACGACGCCATCCTGGAAAATCAAAATGAAATTCGCAACTTTTTCACGCAAGGTCGTCACAAAGGAATGGATTGCTTCTACCTAGCTCAAACGTTTTCCAAAATTCCAAAACAGTTAGTACGCGACAATGCTAATTTCATATGTTTGTTTCGTCAAGATCACACCAACCTCAAGCACGCGTACGATGACTACGTAGGCGGGGACATGAACTACAATCAATTTTCGGAAGGCTGCTCTTCTTGCTGGAACGGTGACGATTTCGGATTCGTGACGATCGACATGACGAGGAAACCCAACGACGGAAAATACAGAAACAAAATCAACGACTTTCTAAACGTTGCAACGTTGTGAGAAACGACGTATATAAATAACGTCATGAGGAAACGAAAAATTGAAGACGAAAATCTCAAGCTTCGCGATTACCTCGCGAAACGCTTCAAAGGTTGGAAATCCGAGAATCGCGGATTCTACGAAGAGAAGAAACGTCAGGATCAACCTGTGATCGATGCCATCAGCGGTCTAGGTAAAGAAATTAAAAGTGTCACGGAACAAAATAAAAATTTGATTAATGAACTCGTACCGCTCGCAGCTAAAAGTTATGCTGTACCCACGCCCATTTCGAGCATTCCTTCGACACCGTTCGAACTGAAGGATGCACCGGTACGACGTCGAGCCATTGGTAGCACGTCGTCTTCGGATAAAATCGAGTTGGGACCTTTGGCACGAGACTACCTGAGCACGGGGAAGTTCGACAAGGATGAAGTGTTCGGATTGTATCCCAGCATGGAAACCAACGAAGGCGGCGGTGTGGTGTGGAAGATTGGGAAATCGAAGGTGACCTTCGAGGGCAACGACATTAAAGTCAATTTAGGCGACAAGGATAGTTGGAACAGGTATCCGGGTACGGTGGGACTGTGGGAACTCGTCGCCAAAAAGCAGCCGAAAGATTACACCGACGAAGATTACCAAAGTTACAAGGAAATTCTGATCATGACGGATGCCTTGTACCAGAACAACGACGCCTCGCAGAATAGGGTGAAATCGAGCAGCGGCGAGAAGTACAGGAATCTCATCAAACCGATTTGGAACCAGGTCAAAACAGGCAGCGGCGTCAAACGCTACAACACGTTACCCAAAGAATTCGTTTGGGTGGACGACGTTAGGAAACTCGTGGACCGATTGTTGGTGATAGCCGGCGAAGAGAATGCAGGCAACCGTAATTTCTACAACGAGAAGGTTGGCATCGTGGACATGATCAGCACGAAACTTTCCAACTTCATCGTGAACGATGACAAGGGCATAGGTTACCTGATCAAAATCATCAACACGCTGCCTCCTAAATTTTGGAACGTGGCCGAAGGAAAGGGGCTTGTGAACGACATCATCAACAAGTTACCTTTCGAGATGCATTTACCTGGCTACCAGTACTGCGGACCGGGTACCAAACTCGAGAAAAGATTGGAGAGAGGAGACAAGGGTGTGAATCCGTTGGACGCGGCATGCAAAGATCACGACATCGCCTACAACACCACGCAGACGGATCTGGATGCACGTCACGAAGCAGACAGAAAGTTAGAGCACGCAGCTTTCGAAAGATTCGTCAGCAGAGACGCATCGCTGGGTGAACGGGTCGCCGCACTGGGTACCACCATCGCCATGAACACGAAACAAAAATTGGGGTGGCGTATATAAATAACATACCGTAAAAAATAAACATGTCTCGTATAACTGATTTGCCACCCGAGCTACTATCTAAAATATTCAAAAAGATAGTAAACGGAGATGTTAATAAACTTCTAATCATAGCAAGAACAACGCCGGAATTTCGCATCCCTTGTGAAATGGTTCTCAAGAACCATCTTCGGGAGATCAGCGGCCTGAGGTGTGGTGATCTCAACATTCTGCTTTCGGCCGCGGGGGAGAAATTGAACGATAGGTCGGACGAACTGTACGAGGCAAGGCAGGGAAGAAGACGGTATACTGATGATTGGTACAAGTCTATGCAGGAGACGGAAGATATCACTACGCACATCCTCGCGTTTTCCGAAGCACGAACTTTCTTCCTCTGTTAAAAAAATAATAATATATATACGTGTCAAAAAAACTTGATATATAAATAACACACATCGTGAAAAAAATAATCTTCGGTATATATAAATAACACACATCGTGAAAAACAATTAAATTTCTCTAACACACACACTGAAATTTTTCTCTTCTTCGATATGACAACTGAAAAAATGAGTGATCTCCAAGCATTAAAACAAATGCTAAATTTGTCAGTCGAGTATGTAAAAATTCGGGAATTGGAAGTCGACAAATCTTACACGATAACTTCCGGTTCAATCGTTTCTACCCAGTATGGCCCCAAGGTACGCCTGTTGCTCAACGCACAATACAGTTTATTTTTACCAGATCGATATGTTAATATGTTATCGGACGAGAAGCTATCTATTTTAATCGAGAACAAAACTCGAATCGTGTACAAGGGGACAAAGGAACTTTTTGGCAAGAAAACAAAGCACGTAATAGAATTTGTGTAGCGACTGCGGGGCCGTGAAAAAAAATCTTAGAATATTTATATATAAATAACATACCGTAAAAAAACTACACAAGAAAAAATCTCAGAATATATATAAATAACATACCGTGAAAATAACACATAGAGCATCAACATGAAGCCCAAGGGTGTCGTGTACCAGATACCATATTCGAATCTAAAAAATCTAGGTACCCTCGATGGGTTACTCACCAAGAAACAACGCGAGAAGAAACGTTCTTGCTTGTCGAAAGGACATGGAATGAAATTGCTGCTCAGCACACAGTAGTTGTATTGATACTACGGACAGCGCCGGAAAGGAAGAGCTTCTCTCCAGCAGCTTTGCTACACTTAAAACTTGCTTAACATGAGCATATGAGATTTTTGCTCAAGTGTGGAGCTCTTCCTAATCCAAGATTTTTGTAAAAATGCCCTCGGGAATTTTTCAGAAAGGAAGAGCTTCCTCAGATTGATTTGTACATACTTACAAAAGTTGCATCAGCCAGATTTTTGTCCATAAACTTGTCAATTTTTGGCCATACCAGAAATTAAGCTTATACACATACATATTTACTTCTGGTTTAAGTTTAATTGGATACCATTCAATTTGCTTATCTAATATTAAAACAATGTAATATGTAGAGCCCTCTTCTAGAATTGCTCTGTGCTTGCATGTTTCCCCCTCTGTGGCAATGTGTGGAATTCCCGAGACGGTAGTATTGATTTTTTTCCTCAGCGCCAGTATTTACAGAAATTCCCGATTATTGCATCAGCCAGTTATGTGAGAGTGACTGAGGGGAATAGATGTGTTGATACAGTGCTTCTCATACTTACAGGCCTGTTTGGTTTAATTGAACATTATAAAATCTGATATTTGTTGTAATCCACTCATATTTAGAGTCAAGCTTATATTTGTCCCAGCCTGTTATACATAACAAGGTCATTGCCATTCTATACATGCATGTCCGTGCAGGCATTTGCGGAATGGCAGTGTGAATGAATATTCCACTTGTAAGCTATTGGCTTTACAACCTGTCATAATAAGCATAAAGATTAGATTTAAAACCCAGGAAATTTTATATAAATACCAAAGCCAAAAATATTAAGTGTATACACACCTACACATATACACACATATACAAAGCACACAGCTGAACCCAACTGATATTTTTTATTCAGTATAAAGTTTTGAATTGAAACCCAAGAAATTGTATATAATAAACAACAACAAAAATGCCGAATCAAAAATATTGTAATCAATGCAATAAAAATATATTTAGCTCTAATTGGGCCAGACACCAAAAGATTTGTAACCCGGACAAATACAGAACTCCCACAAAAATTTGCCCCAAATGCAATAGAAAATACAGCATGCAATACTTCACATATACACATAAAGATACTTGCTCTGCACAACCATCTACATCTGGTCTGAAAAGAAAGCACGAAGCACCTCTTAATGCCAGAGCAGCAAAGCAGCCACGCCATGAACCTATCCGTAGCAGTTTTAACGGCCAATTAAGGGATCACCGGTTTGTATCAGAGCCAAGATGTGGCATTGAGAATTTCTTGAATAGTATAAATTCTAATCTGCAGGCAATTCTTAATGCACAAAATGGCTCTTATAAGCTCTCCCTCAAATTGTTTGTACAATATAAGAAGCCAAATGGCACAAAATTTACACATCCCCACTTAACAGAAACTGTACCTGTATATTCAAATACAAATTCAGACAAAATAATAAGCAGCTTGATAAATCAACTGAATATCAAACACTCTGAATTTGCGGCAAAAGAGTCAGGATGGAGCCTATGCGGTTCATCACACAAGTTATATGTTAATATTTCTGAATTCAGCCCATTACAAGGATCTACATATGTGCCATTACCTGCCAATATCAAAAACAAAAGAGCCGTGGTCAATATAAAAAACACCGACCAGAAATGCTTTTTGTGGTGTATATTAGCTGCTTTGTATCCAGTTTCAAGGGATCCTCAAAGAATAACTTATTACAAACAGCATGAACATGATTTTGACGATGTAATGGAGGGTTTAGAATATCCAATGTCAGTTCAGAATATTGATAAATTTGAAAAAAAGGCCAGGCACATCAATGGCAAACAATTATCTATTAATGTATTTATTTGTTCCACTGGCAATTGCCCGATAGCACCTCTCAGAATCAGTATACTTGATGATGAAGCTGCAATTCCGATTGATCTGCTCTTAATTGAAGGGGATGGTACATACCATTATACTCTGATACATAATCTTGAAGCTTTAGTGAGAACACAACTAGACAAATATAAAAAAATATTTAAGTTGTGCAGAAGATGTTTAACCGTATTTGATGGTAGAAAAATGGTGAATGGTGTTTGTGAAGAGAATGCAGAAATTGCTAAAAACAAGTTAATTGGGCATCTGAAATACTGTGGGAACCATAAACCTGTTCATATGGTGATGCCCAATCCAAGTGAAAATTGCAAATTCAAAAAGTTTGAAGCCTTGTTGGAACACCCAGCATATATTGTCTGTGATTTTGAATCGAACCTCAAACCTATTGCATTCTGTAGCCCAGATCCAGAAGAATCTTCAATTACACCGTACCAGCAACATGAACCTTCCAGCTTTTGTTTTGTGGTTATACGGGATGGTGTTGTTATTAAAGAATATTCATACAAGGGACCAAATGCCATCAAAATATTTGCACATAGAATAGAAAATGAGTGCCGTGACATAGCATCTAACATCTTATTAATATCAAAACCTATGTTGCCTTTAACAGAGGAACAGATTGAAGATTTCAACAAAGCAGAAAAATGCCCGGTATGTGATTGTGAATTTTCAGATACAAATATCAAGGTACATCACCATTCTCATACAGATGGTCGATATAAACAGGCCCTGTGTAATAGCTGTAATATTCAGATCAAGAGACCAAGATTTATCCCCATATTTTGCCATGGAGCATCCAATTATGATTTCCATCATTTGATCAGGTACGAGGGGTTTGAGAAGCAGAATTTAAATATTTTAGCTGAAAATGATGAAAAATATATATCTATTAGCAAGATAATTAAAGTTAATGGTGTTCCTTTTCACATAAGATTTCTTGATTCTTACAGATTTTTATCTGCTGGCCTGGCCATACTGGCCACTCAATTATCTGATGAACAATTCAAAATCACACGTGCATTGTTTCCAAATCAGGACCTGAAATTAATTAGGCGGAAGGGTGTATATCCATATGACTATGTCACAGATTTTTCTAAATTTGATGAGTGTTCTCTGCCACCACAAGAAGCATTTTATAGCAAAATCAGAGGATCTGGAATCACTGATGAAGATTATCACCATGCTCAGTTGATGTGGAACAATTTAAAATGCAAGACATTTGGTGATTATCACATGGCATATTTAAAACTTGATGTAACCCTCTTAGCTGATATATTGCAAGCATTCAGAAAATCTTCCATGCAAAATTATAAACTGGATCCAATATATTTTTACAGTGCCCCGGGCCTAGCATGGGCTGCAACGTTTTTGAACACTAAAATGCAATTGGATCTGATCCACGATCAAGATAAGTATCTGTTTATGGAGAAATGTATAAGAGGAGGGATGGTGCAATGTTCCCAGAGATATGCCAGAGCAAATAACAAGTATATGCCTGATTATGATCCAGCACGGCCATCAAATTATATAACGTATGTAGATGCAAACAACCTCTATGGTCACGCCATGATGCAAAAACTGCCATATGCAGAGCTTGAATGGGTTGAAAATTTCAATATTGAAGATCTTAAGGACTTTGATGACAGTGAATATGGCCTATTCATAGAGGTTGATCTGACAATTCCTGATGATTCGCACAATAAATTTTCTGATCTGTCCCCAATTCCCGAGGTCCAGTGCTCACCTGGCTCTAAACAGAAGAAGCTCATGATGACACTGGAGCCGAAACAAGGATATGTCATATATTACAAAAACCTCCAGTTCCTGATGAAACATGGTGTTCAAGTGACCAAAGTTGGAAAAGTTTTGAGGTTCAGGCACTCAGAATGGTTGAAACCATATATTGATACAAATACAGAGCTTCGAACATCTGCAAAGAGCCAATTTGATAAGGGCTTGTTTAAATTGATGGTGAATTCTGTGTATGGCAAAACTATTGAAAATGTCAGGAAACATACCGATGTTAAAATAATTACTGACCCCAGCCGGAGCAAAAAATTGGTTGCAAAGCCTAATTTCAATTATAGAAGAATTTATGATGAGCACATGGCACTTTTCAACATGATGAAAACAAAGATTAAGTTTGATAAACCTATTTATGTAGGGGCTGTGATATTGGAATTGTCCAAATTACATATGTTAATATTGTATTATGATGTGCTGAAACCTTTTTATGGTGATCGTGTAAAATTATTGTACATGGACACGGATAGTTTTATTCTTGATATTCAAACAGAAGATGTTTATCAAGATATGTCACAGCCTGAATTGTTTCAATACTTTGATACCAGTGAACATACAAGAATTCAACCCCACAACAAAAAGGTGCCTGGCAAGTTAAAAGATGAGACACTTGGTGATGTTATTGTGAAATTTGCTGGGTTAAGTGCCAAGATGTACAGTTTTGAAACATGTAGTGGTGCTGTTACCAAAAAAGCCAAGGGCATTGGCAGAGTTACTGTTGAAAAAGATCTCCAATTTGAAGATTATGAAAATTGCATCAAATCCCAGAATTCAATCAAAACATCAGAAAATAGAATTCAGAGTGAGGATCACTTGTTGACTTCAAATGTTGTAAGAAAAGTGGCCCTGGACCCACATGATGATAAGAGATGCATTTTGTCATGTGGCATACATACTTTACCATGGGGTCATTGTGATTTGAAAAGTGGGAATCAATGCCCAATTACAGAGCATGATTTGAAATAAATAAACATGCCTATGAACTTATTTGGGTTCAAAAAACAGGCTATTATGGACCTGCCGACACCACAAGCCTCTCCTGATAGGCTGTCTAAACTGAGTGGCTTGTTAATTATTCATCTGAACAGCATACTTACAGATAATAATGATGAAACAGGCAAAACATTGTACATATTTAACAATAATTTAAATCATTACCAATTACCTGTAGGTGGGCAATTGCAATTTATTACAACCCCTGAGGGTGATGTCAAGATTTCAGTAGGGAGAAATATTTACAGAATTAAGCACTCAAACATGGTTTCTGGCACTGTTTATACTGTTTCTGCTGGTGACTGCTTATATATTGAGGTCCCTGGATCTTATGACAAGCTTATACCCTTTTTTATAGAATTAAGAATCAGATACTCTATAATAAATAACCACTAAAACAAAATGCCTAATGATATTTTTGGCCATACAAGACATGAAGATCACAGTGATGAGATTCTGATGCTTGATGTCAGAGTCAAGAAATTAAGAAGTGATTTACAAGCTTTGCAAACCACACTCAATGCCAGTCTTCAATTAGAAATTACAAATTTGCAATCACAATGCATGGACCCTCTTCTTAAAATTGATTCTGAACTCAAAGTGCTGCTTCAAAAATATACTGATCTGGCAACATTAGATAATTTTCAAAGTTTAGAAGAAGCTGTAGCAGCTCTTCAAGCCAAATTTAAGACCCAGGCTAACAACTCTGAGCAATTGAAACAGCAATTGGAGGAGCAGATTAATAATGTCCAGACACAGCTCCAAACAATTGTCAAAAGCATAAAATCACAAGAAGATTTTGATCTAGTGATTTCCACTCTAAAGGAACAGATTCAATCACTCCAGATACCTAATCTGGACCCCTTGAACAATGCCATAGCCGAGGTTAAAGAAAAAATTGAGACACTTGAAAATTTTATGAACAATTTGCCATCTTCTGATGCTTTGAATGCAATAACTCGGAGTGTTGCAAACATTAAGCTGCAACTTGAAACATATGAAGATTTTGGAAAAATTCAAAGTACCATAACCCATCTTGAAGGTACAATAGCAGCAGTGCAAAATGATTTGGCAAATGTACAAGAATCTCGATTGCCCGGGATTGTAGATACACTTGTCAGTGTCCAGGAACAGATCACAAAGCTTGAAAACCTCAACACTGAATCTGAACTATCTCATTTTCATCACTTGATCGATGATATCCAAACAAAACTTGAAATTTTACAACAATCCACACCCTCTCAGGCAGATATAGCCCTGCTCCAAAATGCTATGCAAAATGTGGCTGATGCTTCTGAATTAAACGATGTGAAATTGGCACTTGAATCTTTGCAAAATACAGTATCAAATTTGCCTACATCACAGGAACTTAAAAATATAAAGAGGGCAGTGAATAGGATATTGAAATCAGAAGATATCAAGAATATCCAAGCAGAGATCAAACAACTCACTCAGACAGTGGCCACTCTACCAACAAATCAACATATTAATGAACTGCATGCCCTGTTTGAGGATATCAGAAGACAGGTCCATGATCTTACTGCTCAAAATTCAAAATTGGCAGTTGTTGAAAATTTGCAACAAATTGTAGCTAATATCAAGCAACAGCTAGGGACCATGGAATCCAATCAAGCAAATGCCCTGTCTGTTTTTGCCACCCAGCTTCAAGAAATTGTGCAACAATACAAGAAACTTATTGTGGACATAAAAATCAAGCCAGGCCACGATGATGTTGTTAGGACCATCAATGAACATCTTGAATCTGTAACAAGCAGATTGCTTACAGCAGAAAAGGAAATAACAGGCATAATCGAGAATCCAAAACATACAGTAATTCTTGAATTGTACAGCATCCCCAACAAAGAATATGATTCTCCATTTACACCAGGTGGCAAAATATATATGCTGTCCCCTGCACAATTTTATTACCAGTTTTTTGTTGGGGGCACATTGAGACCAATCAAGATCAAATATTGGCTTCAACCACAGGCACACCACTATCCCACCTTATCAATAACAAATGCTGATAACAAAGTGAAAATCACCAGTGTAGAATTGGAGGATTTTACAGATCCCAATACATTGGAAACAGCCTATACTGAAGATGATGGCACTTTGGAATTTAAAATACAAATAGGAGACAAATTATATTTAGAAAATCCTGCAGTCTCAGCTGCTGAACACCCCATAGTTGCAATATTCTTGTTTTCATACCATGTCTAGACAAATTATCGTTGATGAATTACACAGACAAGCCAGACATCATTTTAAGAGACTCCCAGTAGTCACAAAGGGCATAGATGATTTATGGCAGAGCGACTTGATTGAGTTGTCAAGTGGACAGTTGAAAAACTTAGACAAAATCAACAAGGGCTACAAGTATCTACTCACTGTAATAGATACATTTTCAAAATTTGCCTGGGCTGTGCCACTCAAATCCAAGACTGGAAAATGTGTTACAGAAGCCATCGGGACAATCATCAATCAGAGTGGAAGATCACCGCGCTATTTGCAAACAGATAATGGCAAAGAATTTTATAATTCAGTGTTTCAACAATTTATTAAAAGCCAGTCAATAAAACATTACTCGAGTTACAGTGATCTCAAGGCCTCAATTGTAGAGAGATTCAACAGAACCTTAAAAAATCTTATGTATAAACAATTTACCCTCCAAGGTAATTATAAATGGATTAATATTCTTCCAGAACTTCTACATAAATATAACAATTCTGTCCATTCCACAATCAACATGAAACCCTCTGAAGTAACTTCATCTGATGAGCAAAAATTGATCAGGACTGTTTATTATCCTAGATACCAGCCAACAACAAGAAAGGCCAAATACAGGGTGGGTGATCAAGTAAGAATCAGCAAATATAAGCACTTATTCAAAAGAGGCTTTACAAGAAACTGGAGCACCGAATTATTTACAGTGGTTCAAGTTAAACCCGGGACCCTTAATACATATATAATAAAGGATCACCGAGGAGAAATTCTCAAAGGCAGATTCTATGAACAAGAACTCAGCAAAACTAAACAGCCTGACACATATCTCATAGAAAAAATAATCCGCAGAAAAGGCAACAAGTTATTTGTCAAATGGCTGGGTCATCCGGAAAACAGCTGGATCGATGCAGACAAAGTGATAATATGAGCACCTGGGATGTTATAAAAAGGCTGCCAGAACCTGAACAGCAGAATAAGAGAAATGGCAAGTTGCTGCCTGAAAATATTAGGTGTCTTATTGTTGGGCCATCAGCTTGTGGTAAAACTACACTAATGGTTGATAATTTTTTATTAGCCCCCAACTGGTTAGACTGGAAAAACAGGCACTTGTATGTCTTCTCTAAGAGCTTGGAACAATTAAAATATCAGCAGCTGATGAAGCTATATGATGGATTGGATATTGCTACTTTTGAACCAGATGTTAAGCCACTTCACGAATGTCTCGATAATTCTGTTGTTGTGTTTGATGATGTTATATTGGATAATCAAAACAAGGTTAGAAATTTCTTTACACAGGGGCGGCACAAAAACATTGATTGCTTCTACCTGGCACAGACTTTTTCAAAAATACCGAAGCAGCTGATCCGAGACAACAGCAATTTTATATGTGTGTTTCATCAAGATCATACCAACCTCAAACACATACATGATGAATATGTAGGTGGGGACTTGAGCTACAATGACTTTTCCAAGTTTTGCAGCAGGTGCTGGAACCAGGACAGTTATGGGTTTGTCACAATTGATATGACAAGAAAACCCAGTAGCGGCAAATACAGAAATAAAATCAACGATTTTCTAGACGTTGAGACGTATATAAACAACCATGAAAAGGCCAATAATTGATGATCTTAAGTTAAGAGATTATCTTGTAAAAAGATTTAAGGGATGGAAATCAGAGAACCGAGGAATTTATGAAAAACACAAGCAAACAGAACAGCCTGTAATTGATGCTATTAATAATTTAGGTAAGAATATCAAAACTGTTACAGAGCAGAATCAAGATTTGATCACAGAGCTTGTACCTGTAGCTGCAAGGAACATATTAGATTATCCATTCACCCCACTTTCCAGTATTCATACACCTAGTCCTGTTGCTCCTAGAAGAATTGAAGCTACTCAGGATCCTATTGAATTGGGTCTTCTTGCTCAAAAATATTTAACCACACCTAAAGACAACAAAGATGAGGTATTTGGCTTATATGCTGACACAGAGCTTGATGGGAGCATCATACATAGAATTGGCAATTTCAGAGTAACATTTATGGGAGATGATATAATTGTTTATTCAGAATCTCATCTTGGACAAAGAGGTAGTTTTGTTAAATATCCCGGCACACCTGGGTTGTGGGAACTGATGACTAGGAAAAGACCTGGCAGCTATACAGATCAAGACTATGAGCACTACAAAGAAATATTAATAAAATCAGATGCTCTATACCAGAACAATGATCCCACACAAAAAAGAGTCAAGTCTAGCAGTGGAGCAAAATACAACAATTTAATCAAGCCCATATGGTCACAAATGAAGACTGGCAGTGGAATCAAACAATACAACACCCTGCCTAAAGAATTTGTCTGGGTTGATGATGTCAGGAAACTTGTAGACAGGTTATTGGTGATAGCTGGGGAGGAAAATGCTGGCAACCACAATTTTTACAATGAAAAGGTTGGAATTATGGACATGATAAGCACAAAATTGTCTAATTTTATAGTGAATGACACTAAGGGGATTGGATATCTTATAAAAATTATTAATACTCTACCACCTAAATTTTGGAATATTTCTGAGGGCCGGGGGTTGGTTAATGACATTATAAACAAGCTGCCATTTGAATTACACATTCCAGGCTATCAGTATTGTGGTCCCGGTACAAAATTGGATCATAGATTAAACAGAGGGGATCCTGGTGTTAATCCCCTAGATGCTGCTTGTAGAGACCATGACATAGCATACAACACACATTCTGATCTTGACAAGAGACATGTTGCAGACAAGAAATTAGAAGAGGCTGCATTTGGTAGATTTGTAAGCAAAGATGCTTCTTTAAGTGAAAAAATAGCAGCATTGGGGACCACCATAGCTATGAACACCAAACAAAAACTGGGGCGGGGGCTGTGAATATATATATAATAAACCTAGAATGAAGGCCAAGGGTGTTATGTATCAAATACCTTATGCAGGTCTTAAATCTCTTAAAACTATTGATAGCCTTTTAACCAAAAAGCAGCGCAAGAAAAAAAATTCTTGTCTTGCAAAGGGCCATGGTATGAAATTGTTGCTTAGTACCCCCCAATTAAAAAAAATACAACAATACAGGAAAAAATCACATGTGGGGGGTTTCATATTTACTATCCCGGCCATCTTAGCAGCACTTGGGGCTGTTGGGAGCTTGGCTGGGGGATCAGCTGCCATAGCAAAAACAGTAATAGATGCCAAGAAGAATAAGGCAGAATTAGATGAATTGAAGCGCCATAACCTGGCCATGGAGAAACAAGGCAAAGGTGTTAAGAGAGCCATGAATAAGTTTTAAAAAAACAAGAGCCGCTTACAAACCAAGATATTGAAGCTTTAATCAAGCCACTGGGCATCAAAAATTTTAGAGGTGTGTACATGTCTGATTCTTTACCAGAACAACCACTCAACAAAGAGTGTGGCATTGTTAATTTGGATAAGTACAAATATCAGGGCACTCACTGGATCTGTTATCTTAAATATTTAAAAAATGAGGCATTTGTGTTTGATTCATTTGGAGGTGTTCCACCTGAAAATTTAATAAAATTTCTAAAATCAGCTAATCTTTATTACAATAATGCCCGTGTTCAAAACTTCAAAGATGTTAATTGTGGACATTTGTGTTTATCTGTTCTCAGATATATGTCTGAAATAAATAAACCATCAATTGAAAATTTTCAAAAGGCCCTGTGGTATTTAAAACATCATGGGGGTATTCCATCTCACCAGCCAAAATTCAATATTGAAACTCAAATTGCATGATGATATAGTGTATCCCAAAACAATAGCTCTCAGAGCATTTTACGGCATGTATTTGATCCCTAATATTACACACCACAACAATACAATTGCAGTAGGGGATCAAAAAATTGTCATCACTCCAGGGCAATATAATCTATCCACTTTAAATGCTCAATTACCCAGAGGTGTAGTGTTAACTCAAAATTCTGTCACTCACAGAGTAGAAATTGTATCTGCTACAGAAACAGTGCATCTGGGTACTATAGGAGAGCTGTTAGGCTTTGAGAACAACACAAAACTTGAACCGGCTATCAAACACACTGCTATGAATATACCCAAATTCTTAGCCATAGAGACTCTGAATATTCACTGTAATGTGGCCGAGGGTATGATCACCAAATCAAATGGCATAGGCACTCACAAACAAACCGGCATCATTGCAACATTCAAACCTAATTCCGAATTTATGGAGCCCATCATCTACAATCCATCCCCAACATTATATTTTCCTGTGTGCCACAACAGAATAGATTACATTGAATTGATGGTCACTAATGAAAAAGAAGAATTAGTTGATTTTGCTGGAGCCACAACAACTGCTATCATAGAGATTAATATTTAAATAAAAATACATACAATGGAAAATATTGAGAGTTATGAGCTACAATCATTCCCTCCAAACAGGAGGACATTTGCAAATTTAAATCAACCCAACACAGAGATTGAGGTTGATCTTGATGTAGGGGATGGCTTTATACACCCCCACAGAGCAGATCTATACATCAAATTTGATGTTGTAAAGCTCGATGGTACAGATTACCCGGCAAATTCAAATATAAGACTTGTAGACAATTTTGTGCCGCATCTGTTCTCTGAAATTGAGATCAGAAAACATGGTGTTGTTATAAACAGAATAGATTATCCCGGCATTACCTCCACGGCTTTGGCCACATTAAAATTATCCAAAACCGAGGCATCATACTACAAAATAGGCGGATTTGAGGCTGGTGATAAGATATTATCCAAGAACCACACAGTGCTGTTCCCCATGCGCCTGTTGCCAGGATTCTTCTCGGATTACAAAGAAATTATGTGGAAGGGCGGGTTAAGAATTACATTTAGAAGAGCTGCAAATGATAACAATGCTTTGATGAGGTACAGTGCAATAAACTCTACAGGAGAAGCTCTGCCTAATACCTTACCTGATGAGGGCAAATGCATTATTCAGACTATGGAGTTAAGAATCCCTGTTGTTGAGTATGAGGCCAGTTACGCTCTTAAATACAAAGCTGATATCCTAAAAAATCCACAGATTCCTCTGCAATTTTATACATATCAATGTGTACAGAAGGTTGCCACTGGTAGCTATTATGAATTTGATGCTACAAATTCATTCTCCAGTATACAATTTGACATGCCCGATTTTGTGGTGGTACTGTTTCAGACTGGGAGACACAATAATCAGGAAAAAAATTCAAGTAAATTTGATAACTGCAACATCAAGAACATATATCTTAAAAATGGCAGAAATGAGGTCTTTCCTAGAGAAAATTACAATTTAGACATGTCCAAGGATGATTTTCTCAAATTATATGAGGCTTTTTCGGCTTTCAAGAGGGTCACTACAGGCAATACTGACATGTATTACACGCCAGATGAATTCAAAGCGCGGAGACCCATGTTTGTAATTAACACTTCAAAAAGAAAACAGGTTGTGGTTAATGACAGAACAAACATTAAAATTATCTGTGAATTCCACGAGGCATTACCCGACGACACCATATGTAGTGTCATTCTCATAGGTGAAAAATCATATGTTTATGATGTAAGAAATGAGAGGGTCACGGAGCAATTCTAGAGGCCCGATTCAAACACAGAAACCCCTTGATTACAAAGCAATAATACCAACACTTTGCTGTCAGAGAGGTCCCAGACACTCTACCAGCTTTGAAACCTCAACTGTATTATCAGCTAGCAGTGAATATCTTATGTGTGGGCAGTTGTATATATTTCAATCTTATATCAGGACTCAAACCCAAAGCCCCTGATTACAATGCAACAATATTAATACGTCTCCAAATGGAATATGCCCACATTTTACTGGGTTCTGAGACCCTTATACAGACAAAATTGGATTTTGTTTCTGTCATAATATTTTCCAAGTCTCTGCCTAGGCTCATATTATCAGAAGAGAATTGCTTTTAGCATGAAGGGGGTACAGTTCATTGCCACTGTGTGAAAATATGTATTTTTATCTCAATAATCTTTGTTACACTTTTACATGTTGCAGACATGTTACACTTTTTCCCCTGTCGCACAGAAAGATTAATGGCCCCTTCAGTGAATCGTACAGAAAAATCATTAATGTTCCCTTCTAGCGTGTAGATTTTATCTCTTGCGTGCCGGCAAGACATGCAAACAATTAATTATATTTACCCGCTTTTCCCCCTATTGTATGGCTGAGCGAGTGGTTCCCAATAGAGAATAATTTTGCTCTGTTGAACAACACTTTTTACCAGGTTTTCAGATCTGGGAGTTGTATATCAACTAGGAATAATTATTCTCAAAATCTCACGTGTGGAGATATTATTTTGCCACACATATTTCAATCTATCAGGACTCGAACCCAAAACCCCTTGTTTACAAAACTACAATATTAACATTTTGCCATCAGATTTTATGAGGACTCAAACCCGAACCTTTTGATTACAAGACAATGCACCACACTCCACTCGGTCTCAGAACCCAATAGATATCAATTCAAGATTCCTGGGATTTTGACAGAAAAACATACTATAAGCTTAATTTCTGGTGTGGCCAAAAATTGACAAGTTTATGGACAAAAATCTGGCTGATGCAACTTTTGTAAGTATGTACAAATCAATCTGAGGAAGCTCTTCCTTTCTGAAAAATTCCCGAGGGCATTTTTACAAAAATCTTGGATTAGGAAGAGCTCCACACTTGAGCAAAAATCTCATATGCTCATGTTAAGCAAGTTTTAAGTGTAGCAAAGCTGCTGGAGAGAAGCTCTTCCTTTCCGGCGCTGTCCGTAGTATCAATACAACTACTGCACACCTCAATTGAAAAGGTTGCAGCGTTCGCGGAAACAGCAAAAGATCGGAGGTTTCATATTCAGCATCCCGGCCATCCTGGCAGCATTGGGGGCCGTTGGAAGTTTGGCCGGCGGAAGTGCCGCCATTGCGAAAACCGTCATCGACTCGAAGAAGAACAAGGCGGAATTGGAAGAACAGAAACGTCACAACCTGGCCATGGAGAAGAAGGGGAAAGGTATAACCAAAAAACAAAAAAGCAACCTCGATGCTTTGAAGAAATATAAAAAAAAGAAACAGAAGCACTCACCAACCGAGACATTGAATCTCTGATCGAACCGTTACAAATCAAACACTTCAGAGGAGTTTTCATGTCCGACTCGTTACCTTCAAGCGTGAAAAGAAGAGAATGTGGAGTAGTCAACTTGGACGGTCAAGAAAATCCAGGCACGCATTGGATATGTTACCACAAAAATGATGATAAAGCATTCGTTTTCGATTCTTTCGGAGGTGTTCCACCTACAAATTTAATTCATTATCTGAAAACGAGCAAAACCTCTATATACTACAACGACGAACGCATTCAAGATTTCGGAGACGTGAACTGCGGTCATCTCTGCCTCTCCGTGCTCGCGTTTCTCTCTAAAATAAATAACCCTACGGTCGAAGATTTCCAGAAAGTACTGTGGAACCTGAAACAGCATCACTAGGATGGGCGTGTTCCATCTCACGAGCAAATCTTCAATCTTGAAACTCACGCTGCACGACGACATCGTCTATCCTAAATCCGTGGCTCTGCGTGCATTCTACAGCATGTACCTCATACCTAACGTCACGCAGCACAACAACAAAATTAGCGTCGGAAGCGAACACATCGTCGTCACGCCAGGACAATACAATCTTTCCACTTTGCAAGCTCAGTTACCCAAAGGCACGTACCTTTCTCAAAATTCGGTCACGCACAGAGTGGAAATCCTGTCGGCGACGGAGACCGTGGACCTGGGCACCATAGGAGAACTTTTAGGTTTCGAGAACAACACAAAACTCGAAGCTGGCATCAAGCACGTGGCAACAAACATTCCTAAATTTTTGGCCATAGAGACTCTGAACGTACACTGCAACGTGGCAGAAGGTATGATCACGAAATCCTCGGACGGATTGTTAGGAAGTCACAAGCAGACGGGAATCATAGCCACTTTCAAACCAAGTTCCGAATTCATGGAACCGATCATCTACACGCCCTCTTCGCCGATCTATTTTCCAGTATGTCGCAACCGCATAGACGACATAGAGTTGGTGGTGACGAACGAGAAAGGAGACGTGGTGGATTTCGCAGGTGCAACAACTACTGCCATCGTGGAGATCAACGTATAATAAATAACCATACATGTAAAATGGAGCAAATCGAAAGTTACGAATTGCAATCTTTCCCTCCCAACCGTCGCACGTTCGCCAATCTGAACGAGGCGAACAGGGAGGTCGAATACGACGTTGACGTAGGCGACGGGTTCATTCATCCTCACAGAGCGGACCTCTACCTTCAATTCGACGTGGTGAAGAAAGAAAGCGGAGACACGTTTCCCGCAGCAGCAAACTTGATACTCGTAGACAACTTCGTGCCTCACCTGTTCTCGCAGGTGGAGGTGAGGAAACACAACACCGTCATCGACAGAATAGATTATCCAGGCATCACGTCGACGGCAGTGGGAACTTTGAAATTATCCAAAACGGATGCAGCATACTATCAGGCGGGAGGATTCGAAGCGGGGACCAAAATATCGACGAGAAGTCACACAGTGCTCTTTCCCATGCGTCTGCTTCCGGGATTCTTCTCCGATTACAAGGAGATCATGTGGAAGGGAGGACTGAGAGTAACGTTTCGAAGAGCGGCCAACGATAACAACGCACTAATGCGATACGCTACTTTGGGCCCGGACGGCACCACGCCGATAGCCAACACTTTACCCGAAGCAGCGAAATGCGTCATCCGAAGCATGGAATTGAGAATGCCGGTGGTGGAATACGAAACAAACTACGCCCTCAAGTACAAAGCGGAGATCTTGAAAAGTCCCCAGGTGCCGATTCACTTTCACGGTTACCAGTGCGTGCAAAAGATGGCGTCCGGAAGTCACATGGAATTCGACGTGACGACGCAGTTCAACAACATACAGTTCGACATGCCAGATTTCGTCGTAGTGCTCTTTCAGACCGGGAGGGACAAAAATCAGGAAAAAGATTCCAGCAAATTCGACGACTGCAAGATCAAGAACGTTTATCTCAAGAATGGACGCAATGAAGTGTTCCCGCGCGAGAATTACAATCTTGACGTGACCAAAAACGATTACCTCAAACTTTACGAAGCGTTTTCGGCTTACAAACGCGTGACCGAGGGAAGCGTGGACATGTACTACACGCCCAGCGAGTTTAAAGCACGGAGACCCATGACCGTCATCAACACATCTAAGAGGAAGAAGGTGGTGGTCAACGATCGAACCAACATCAAGGTCGTCTGCGAGTTCCACGATGCCTTGCCCGAGGATACCCTATGCAGTGTCATCCTGATTGCAGAGAAGTCCTTCGCCTACGACGTGAAGAACGAGAGGGTCACAGAGCAGTTTTAACAAGTTTTTAACATCTTTTCTTGCATAATAAGAAATTTTCTGCACTAGCACAATCAGTTACAATGGCACAATACGAATTTCACTAGTTCAGATCAGTTACAAATCTCAATTTCATTAGCTATCAGCTACAATATCTTTTTGCACTATAGCACGAGACAATCAGAAAATTTGCACAAAAAAATTTGTTGTTGTTTTTACACGTGAAAATTAACAATAAAATTTCTTTTTTATCGTTTCAGATGCTGTCGAAACATCAAAAACATATACACACACACTAGAAAATAAGCATGCAACTTTATTTGTAACACACACACATACATTCTCCATCTTCATCAAGAAAATATTATAATAAACATAATCATTTTTATCTATCTCATAATAAAACTCTATATCCAAAAAATATCACAACATCAAATAACACTAGAGTCGTTAGTACACGTTGCATGCATTACGGAGGTCCTCTGTAGGGTTTCATGGAAGTTTGGGGGAAAAAAAAACACGTGAAACTCTACAGAGGTGCGGTAATCTATAACCGCAGCCATTAGAAAACTTTTACATTTTTGGTTGGGCACCACGCACCCTGGCGAGGTTATAGGGGCCAGGCATCCTAAAAAACAACAATTATTATTTGTTTGTTTGTTTGTGTTACAATACATAAGCGCGCGCACGTATGTGTGTGGCACATCGTTCCCTCCCCGAGAGAGAGGTTTACGAAGGTCACGATATATATAAACATTTGGCTCCGGACTTAGAAAATTACGATAAGGTACACTCATCTTTCAAAAAATAAGAGGGTGAGAGGAGAGGTTTACGAAGGTCACGATATATATAAACATTTGGCTCCGGACTTGGAAAATTACGATAAGGTGCACTCATTTTTCAAAAATGAGAAGATGAGAAGATGAGAGGAGAGGTTTACGTAGGTCGCAATATATAAACATTTGGTCCCGGACTTGGAAAATTACGATAAAATACACTCATCTTTCAAAAATAAGAGAATGAGAGAATAAGAGGATGAGAAGATGAGAGCGCGCGCGTGTGTATATGCCACATCGTTCCCCCGAGAGAGAGGTTTACGAAGGTCACTATATATAAACATTTGGCCCCGTTGATTCCAGCACTCCAACTTCATCTCTAATGTTGACGACAATATTCTAAAGGTAGAGAGAATGAGAGAATAAGAGGATGAGAAGAGAGGTTTACGAAGATCACGATATATAAACATTTGGTCCCAAACTTGGAAAATTACGATAAAGTGCACTCACCCTTCAAAAAATAAGAGAATGAGAGAATGAGAAAAGAGGTTTACGTAGGTCATGATATATAAACATTTGGTCCCAGACTTGGAAAATTACGATAAGATGCACTCATCTTTCAAAAAATAAGAAAATAAGAAAATAAAAAAATGAGAGGATAAGAGAAAGATGGGAGGATGAGAGGAGGATGAGAGGAAGATGAGAGAATAAAAAGAGAATGAGAAAGATGAGAGGATGAGGGGATGAGAGCTCATCTTTCACTCATCACTGCCTTTTTGCGCCCGTGAAACGTCGTCAGCGTAATAAATGAGGCACGGAACGGGGAGAGAAAGTGAGTTTTTCAACTTTTTGTAGTCGTTTGGTCAAGAAATCAGAGTTGGCCTCGGAGTCACAATTTTATACTACTAAAATGTCACTTTCCTTTCATGAAACCCTTGAAAATTAATTTTAATACACTTGAAATTGTCTACGTAGTCTATGTAAACTACAACCCAATGTAATCTACGCGTAGATTACGTGTAGACAACGCATGTAGACGTAAACTTATAGTCTACGGCACATCACTGCCCTCACCTCACGGCTCGATCTCGCCCTCACCCTCACAACTCGGCATCGCCCTCACCTTCACACACCCTCACGACTCGACTTCGACCTCACCCTCACAAAGCCTCGCCCTGACGACTCAACTTCGCCCTTATCCTCATTACTCGACATTCGCCCTCACCCTCACGGATAGACTTCTCCCTCACCCTCATGGATAGACTTCTCCCTCACCCTCAAACGCCCTCACCCTCACGACTCGACTTTCAACCTCACCCACCCTCACCTTCACGGATAGACTTCGCCCTCACCCTCATGACTCAACTTCACCCTCACCCTCACGACTCGACTTTCGCCCTCACGACTCAACTTCGCCCTCACCCTCACACACCCTCGCCTTTCGCCCTCACAAGTCTTCGGAGGGTGAGGGTGAAGTCTGCCCTCATGAGGGCCGCCCTTTGGAGGGTGACCATCTCTGGTGCTGATGTCATGCAAGAAATTGACTTTGCGTCTCTCATTCATCAGTTTGCTGCCATGAAAGGCAGAAGGAAACAGTATTATGTGAGTGTTCTCTTGTTGAATCTAGCAATATTTTAAATTAATATTATAATTAATAATTTTTAACCAGATGTGCCTATATTTTAAAGTTTACAAGTGTTATTCATACAGATCATTCAATTAGTGGGATTTACATGATAACAAGACAACACCAACAACAATAATAATAATATTGTAAGCAGGGCCCAAAACAAAGAATAGCCTAGGGGCCCCAAATTTTATAAATCCCCACTGGTTAGGTTTTGGTCTGTTAGCATAAATGCACTGCATTTTTTTCGGGACTTGATCAAAAAGGGATATTATTTATCCTAAGAGAACTAAATCTTACAAGCCTAACCCAACAACGAAGGCATTAAGCTAACAATGAAAGCATTCCGCACTTATGTCAGAAGGGCAAAGAAGTTGTTTGAGTCAAGTGCGGTAAGTGATACCGTCCAAAAAACCAGCAGTTAAGGTGAAGGATTGAACTGCGGTGGTCTGGTTTATAGGGCATCTGATTGCCACACAGAAGACCCGGGTTCGATTCCAAGGGTGAGTGATCTAAGCCAGGATTTTTCCGCCCTTATCCCTGCATAGGCAGCTCTGGGGTTCACCTAGCCCGAAATAAATGGGGACAGGAGCGAGGTGCTGATCATATCACCTCCAAAAGTGGCCGAGATCGAGAATGTTTGGGGCCCTACCCTTACGTCCCCTCCATATGTGACTTCACGGCATGGTGTATCATTACAAACTATTTGAAATGTTAAGTATAATTAGCTTACATGCGTGTGCACTTACAACTTAGGAGTTATTAAACAGACGGGCTACAACAAGCTCAATCATTGTCACTATACTTAATAAAACAAAACTACAATCTGAAAGCACTTATTAATAAAACAGAACTACAATCTGGGAGTACTTATTCATGAAACAGAACTACAATCTGGGAGTACTTATTAAAAAAACAGAACTCCAATCTAGGTGTTCATGCAACAGAACTACAATGTACAATCTGAAAGCACTTATTATTTTAATAGACTATTCCTTACAAATAACACAGAAGCAGCAGCTTATTTGTATTCTTCGTTCTCACTTGTCTTTTTTGTTCTTCTTGTAAACTTTCGTGGCATTGAATATTTTTATTACCTTAATTCTTGACACTCTTGATCGATTAGTTGCGAGTCAGTTTGTACAAAAGATAATTATATCTTGTTCATATGTAGAGCGCCATCTGTTAGTATTCTTTTCATATCTGCACATCGTCCATAATCTTTGTACGAAAAGTTACAGAATATTTTTCAAATTCTCAAATTGTGATATTGAAACACGCGTATCCCTCTTCTTCTAGATCCTTCATATTCGCCAGATCTGTCACCATGCAATTTCTTTGTTTTTCCGTGTGAAAATTACATTGAAAGGGAAGCGACAACAAGATCTTCAAAGCAAGAGGAACCATTGCCCAAATGCCCACACCAGTCTTGTATTGTATTAATTTGCTTTATTTTACTTCGCTTCTCTGCCACTTTTGGCTAACTGCGAAGATGGGGATGAGCGATGATATGATGAAATTGATGGACACTCACAAAAATACCCATTTTCAGGCCGGGATTCGAACCTGGGACCTCTGGCCCACATCAGTCCTGGAACTTTTCTGACAAAGGTTTTAATGTCCTTCGTTGTCTTACAGACGTTTGCTTGAATTGTGAAGTTTCTAAGACATTTTAAGAGCCACTGTAGGCTGTGAATCTCTCAGCAAGGTAAAAAGGGATTTTTGAAGAAGAATCCGAGCAAATTGAGTTCTGTAATAGCGAAGCCACATTCGTGCCTATCGTAAAGACGACGTACACAGGTACAGCCTCTCTATCGAAACCAGGAACTCCAAAAGTGCTACACGAAAAGTTTCTTAAAGGAGAACAGGTCCTTTTTTTTCTTTTTCTTTTTTTCCTTTCGCGAAGGTGGAGGATTCTTTCGGCCCTTCTTTTTCCACGAGTCCCGCCAGTTGCTCCATTTTGGATGCTGGTCTCGTCTTGGAGTTCCTTGTAAACATCTCTACACCCTAATGTAGTTGTTTATAGAGTGCGCCTCGCCGCCTGAATTCAGATGGGTCGGCCTTGTAGCTTGGCACCTTCCCGAACTCAGGGGGTCCCGAATCGAAAGAGGTGGTCGGGGATGGGAGGGTTCCTCTGAAAGGAAAATGCAAAACAGGTGGGCGAGGGATACACGTGTGCAATCAAGTGCCATCGTGCCAAAAGGGGTTGGGGACGGAAGGAAACCGGCGTTAGCAAAGTTTGTCGTATGTTCTTGGCTTCCCGAATCTTGCCTCAGGAAGCTTGCGTTGTCGCATTATTCGCGACCAGTACTGATGTTGCTTTGTTTAGCTTCCGGCGCCTTCTGGGTGACGTGTTGGCCTTTGAAGAGAACGTGACATTTCTGATGGAAATTCTACTCCAATCACCAGACGACAGTTGGAAAGCAAGACACATAATCTTAGGTATAGTTGGAAAGTAGTTAGACATACAGTTTAAAGTGGGATTCGAAAAGGTATCGAAACCGGGACCGCTAGATTACAAGGATTTGTTGCTTTAATATTGGGATACCAGTTCTTTTCGAAAGGCGCTTTCAAGTTTTAACATGACTTCATGCAATGTCTTGTGTGAAATCGCGTAGAGATCATGTCGTCGCCTTGTAGCAGATCTCCTGGCCTGGCCATAAGTATTCATTACGAGTGCCCCTTTATCATTTATAACCTTTACTCGGCCAATGGGTCACATGTTCAGATAAATCTTTGAAATGTCATGTGGAAGAAAACTCACCCACCCAGGACATCCCTCACCCGAGTCCAAAGTTGGAAGCTGGCGCGAATTTTAAATTTGTACACTTATTTGACAAAAAAAAGATGTTATAACTCGTAGACTATTTGAGCAATCTACTTCGGGTAACATTTATGTTGCAGCTAAAACATCAGGGCATGTAGCCTTGCAGGAATCAAAACGCCAAAGGCAATAAAAAAGGTTGGGTGGGCCGCGGCCCCTAACTTTCAATGAAAAATATCATAAAAATGGGGAGTTTGCCCCCTCTTTCCCCGCTATTTTTGGAAGGGGACGCAAACTTTAGCCTTATTTTCAAAGAATGGTCCTTTCTCAACCGAATGAAAGTCATTTCATGTTCCTGGGTGCATTACATTATAGAATATGTGAAAAAACTCCTCATTTGTATGATTGTTTCATTTAAAGTTGGGGGCCGCGGCCTACTTAACCCCTATTATTGGTTTTTGTGTTTTGATTCC
Organism: Lepisma saccharinum; assembly: GCF_977018435.1. Lineage (NCBI taxonomy): Eukaryota > Metazoa > Arthropoda > Insecta > Zygentoma > Lepismatidae > Lepisma > Lepisma saccharinum. The sequence goes on from NC_139238.1 coordinate 19,443,903, forward strand.
TGCAAGGTTGCATGCCCTTATTTTCTAGCTGCAAAACAAAAGTTACCCGAAGTAGATTGCTCAAATAGTCTCCGAGATATAACGTTTTTCCCAAATAGGTGTAAAAATTTAAAAATCGCGCGTAAAGGCCGATTAATCATGTCATGACTCGTTCTCATCTTCGCGATTAACGTGAAGTGATAGAACAGCGTAGTAAAATAAACAAAATCAATTAATTAATAGTGGCCTTGTAATCAAGGGAACCCGGGTTCGACAAGGGAACCGGTTCGATACCCGGTGGAGGCACATAGTGTTTCGGATGCCACTTAAAACTGTAGATCCAGTCCCAATTAGCCTATATGTGCATAAAGTGGACTTAAAAACAAAATTTAACAGTAAACGTCAACATATAACCCTTCTATATCATCTCAAACTGATACATATAAGTGGACAGTTTTACCAAGAAAAGAAAACCACTCTGGCACGGTCGAATTTTCAATCCTAAACTAGAGAAGTGAACGTGGGATATGCAATCAGCTGCTTATATTGTACAGTTCGTCACAAGAAAATAGCACCACTATGAATTATGTGATCTTCCGGCAACTGGGCGATATAGAAAACAATTAATTTTGTTCCGAGCCTGTGAACTGGACAAGAACAAGGATGGAGCCATGGTCACCTACAGGGTGGATAAGAATCATGATTTTTATTCAATCATGCTAAACATTCAATTTTTAAAGGTGGTGCTATTTTTTTTGTGCCGGACTCAATCGTGCCCCTGCGTTGCCGAAATGAGAGACGTTCTTTAACACAACGTCGTCACCTTTATAATTATGAAGGGGATAACCGTACATAGCGAAAAGTTAACAATGTTGACAACAAAGCAAGAGTGTAACGTGATACATATGGCAACATAGAGGCAGTCAAGCCCAAGCGAACGGAAAGCAAGAGGAGAAAACAAATGACTATCCACTTTAATTCTCGAGTTGGCCGGTGTTCTAACTTTGGTTGAGCCACAGACAAAGGTAATAGGCAGACATTGATCTCGGGCAGCAAACTGGTACGTTTTTAAAAGAACGCCTGCAAGAAGTTCGTACATCCTCCGCTTGGAGGCGCCCGCTTTCACTTCTGGATCAAACTATCATTCTTCTTCTTCTCGTTCTCCTGGCCCTATCAACCTTATGTTGATTTTAGCCAAAGTTACTGAATTACATATGGCGTATGAGTACACGTGGACGGAAGGAATGCATTAGACAAAATCCGATAACAACCCACGGTAAACGAAACACTTCCTCTTATTTACTAATATAAACAGGTCCTTCGCACAAAAGACAATCACAAAAATCTTCCTCCTTTACACAGTTTGGTGTAAATAGGTCTTTCGCGTTATGAATTTTCTAAAGCTAATTGGGACAACACAAACACAGACATCCGCCCCACACCGAGGCACGAGGCGGACGATCAAACTATCAATCAGGAGACGACGCTGGTAAATTTCAAGCAACTGGCGAACGTGACGTCACGGGAGGCACTCCGAGGAAGTGAAAGCGAGCGCCTCCAAGCGGTGGATCCTCTGAACTTCTTGCAGAAACCGCAAGAGGTTTACTGCCTGAACTCAATGTCTGCTTAATACATTTGTCTGTGTTTGAGCTGTAGATTCAAGTACGCTGAAACTTCCATTTCTTAACCAAAATTACACTGCTGGATTCACCGACCGCAGCCACTAACAGATATAAAACGAGAAAGCACACTCAAAAGAACGAAACAAACACATGAACACTCATTATACGAATAAACGTTTTATATTTTTTGTCCAGAAAGGTACATTCAGTATTTGTATTGAAACTATCCATTCAAACAGAAATGTTCAAACAAAAAATATCAACCATTCGTGAGGTTAGTATCAACAGAATATTTCTGTTAAAATATATATCATATAGAACAGTTTATGAACACAGTGTATTAAATTCTCTTACACACAAACACATTCCATATAATATACAATCCTTTGTCTCCTCTTTTCCTTAACATCGCCAACACATTGCACTTAACAATAGTAGTAATAATAAACGTGCATCATATTTTGTATAGTTGTTGTAAAATAAACCTCAGGCACTGTTCTTTATTATACGTATTATACATTCAAGAAACTTGGAACTTCAATTATGATAGAAAAAGGTATTCACAAATGACAAAATATGGTGTTCCCCATGGATAATGGTAAAAAAAAAATGATTACATATTATTTACATTCACAATTACAGCTTGCTATCACACTGTCAGGTTTGACTCGTAAGGTTTCAGATGGAGAGCAATACATTATGGAATTATTTTTTTCAGTCTGTGTAGTTAAAAGAAGGTGTCAGTTTGCTGCAAGAGGAGTCAACTTAGCGGCATCAGGACAATTGCGCGAACGTATAATTGCGACCACTGACAATTGCGCCATGGACAATTGCAATCACAGAGTATTCGGACCAAAGTAGTTTAAAGTGATAGGCATAGGCGTAGCTAAGGGGTGTGCCTAGGCACACCCTAATGGGCTGTTTTATCAAAGATAATTAAAGACATATATTTCAGTAAGAGAGAAAATAAGCGGCAGTTTGTAAGAAGTTGAAAATGTCATTACTTGGTACAAACGTGTGCTTTATCGCTGATGAAACGAGTGTCTGTAGTTTTTCGATTTTTTGATGTCTTTGGAGAAAGAAGATATTTACTGCATTCTACTGTGTACTGCAGAGATTTCCTTCTATACCTGTCACAAGCTGCACGTGTGAGAGAGCTTTCTCCAAGCTTACCCAAGTTAAAACTAAATTAAGAGCAACTCAGAAGCAGGATAGATTGGAAGCCCTGCTCTTGCAATGTGTGGAACAGGAAAAAGCTTAGTCTATTGATGTAAATGAAGTTATTGATGAGTTTAAGAACATTGTACCTTTTGACAGACGTCTCTTGTTATAGATAACGTGTATTTTGATGTATTTGTTTGTAACATGTATGAACATTTTGCGTGTGTGTAATTTCTATGCAATTTGATTTTTTTCTACTACATATATTCAGAAATTTTCAACACTGTCATTTAGTGAATTTATATTCCTTTACAAACATCAGTGCAGTTAAAGAGCCAAGTGATTGTGTTGCAAAATATGCTATTAAAAAGGTGCAAGACCTCATTTTTTTTCTTTGTGCACACCCAAATATAAAGTTCTAGCTACACCTATGGTGATAGGTATCACGGACAATTGTGAACAGATCACACTAGGGACCAGAGGGGTTGAACTAAAGGAGGTGGGTGGTCATAACACCCTCCCAAGCCAGCTTTGGTTTCTTTATAGTTTTTAAAATAACTACAAGTATCAATTTTTATTAATATAGTCTATGGGCCAAGTGGCCAAAATCAAGAATTCGGTATAATTTGGGGGTTCTAATTTTCCTTTATGTCACAGATATATGGGTGTGTAAGGATAGGTAAAAAAACATGATTGCCATCTCAAAGTGGTAGCTAATAGAAATGGCGGCCAATCCAAGATGGCCAAGATGTTGACATTTGACAAAACGATCATCTCTCTGAAGCTAATGGTCCGCTTTCAACGATCTTTTTTCAAATGAAAGATTAGGATATGTTATATATTTAATGTTATCTTAGGTTTTTCGATTGGAGTAACGGTTAAGTAGTTAATCATGGATTAGTAAAGAAAAATTGCATTTCTTACTATTAATTTTATGCTTATCATTAATTTATTAGTAATCTAGACATCTGAGAAGAAAATGTTCCAAACAAAAATTGTAGCATAAACGCTTACCTTTAAATTGACATATTACACTTGTTGGTTTTATCTTAGAATTCATATAAAACGAATGAATTATGTTGTGTGTGCAGCGAACTCTTCTAGCAGGATATGCCCTTAGTCCTACTTAACTACACCTATTGTAACTGGTATTGACTATTGAATAGTATATTTCAGTTACATACAAGTAATAACATTTCATAATAATAATTGTTAGTATTATTATTGTTATAACAATAATAACAAAAAATATTATTATTATTTTCATTATCAGTTGTTGTTGTTGTTGTAGTACTAACTAGCAATGAATTTTATTTAAATTTTACCAAGGTTCATGGAAGAATGTTACTGATTGATTGAAATTAAAATTTTGGATGCATCAGCACTTAGGCTATTTATAAGGGATCAAGTTCTTTACAACGTACACAAAAATCACCATGAGTGTCTCTAAAATCGCCTTACCAAGGGTATAAACGGAGGCTGCATTGGGGCACTCAGCACAGCATGCAACCATATTTAGCACATAGTGCTACGACGCCAGTGGTCCCGGGTTCGAATCTCGGCCTGGGCATGGATGTCTGTGTGGCCATTCATCAATTTCATCATACAATATCTCTCCCCATCTTCGCAAATCAGCCAAAAGTGGCACAAAAAGCGAAGTAAAATAAAGCAAATCAATCAATCAACATGCAACCATACAAAGGTAGCATCCCCGATGGCTTAATGTAACATCGTCGCCTTGTAATCAAGGCGATACTCTGTGGAGGCACATAATGGTTAGGATTCCACTTTAAACTGTAGGTCCATTTCGGATTAGCCTATCTGGGCATAAAGTGGACTTAAAAACAAAAACTCAAATCAAACAACCCTACAAAGGATTATGCTGGCCGTTGATTCAGTCGTTAGAGCGTCGTTGGGCTGCAAGATTGCAGTTCCCGAAGTTAAGTACGTGGAAATGAGGTTAACATTTGGGTGCGTTCGGAAGAACACAACATACGTGCGTACTCTTTATTAGTTATTACAGTCGAATTGCCTTCTTTCAAGAAAGTAAAAATCTGTAAAAACAGAAGATGGACCAGAGAACTACCTATTATATACTACGTATATTATACGTGGAGGAAGTGCATCCACCAAAAGCTTTGTACAATGCTGCCGTGAGCAGAAATTTTGATTGAGAAAAAAATGTATGATTTATCAGATGAAAAATTTCATGGTATGTATTAAGCCAATTTTACTAAGAAGACTAGAAGCAGATGCCTCATCCTACCACTTGGTTTCTTGAAGTCCTTGCTCATCATAGCTTGTTGAGACACGCTTGAAACGGACACACTCAGAGACAGAGACGAATACATAGTTTACATCAAGAATTGTGTTTAGTGTGACAAATAAAGGAAATACAAGAGAATATGAAGACCAAAGGAAAGATTTACTGAAGTTGCTGAGCTTAGAATTCATAAGAATTTTCATGGTACTGCAATTGAGAGAAGCGAGAAAGAATTATCGCAGTCAAATCAAGGGAGATCCTAGCTGCAGAAGCATGTTATCATAAATCTTATTACTAGGGCTCGGAAGTTGAAGACCTATAAATTGCCAAAAAAAGACCTATGAAACGACCTAAAAATATGAAGAAAGGACCTAAAAACGGAAAAAAAAGACGTACAAATGTGATCCAAATTAATTAATAACTTCAGTTTTAATCTCCCCACTCCCTCCCTCTACACGGCACTTCCTTATCTGACTTGAGAGCTTTGAGGGCGCGTGCTGTCTGGTCGTATTCACCGTGCTGAAAGCTTCAAAACAAGAGAAAGTTGCCACTTACAGACAAGTTACGGTTAAAGGATCTTGTACCGTACCTGCTTCAGTCGTCCAAAAATGTTTCTATCTCGTTTCAGGGATGGTTCAAATATATTTATTAATTTCTTTTTTTTATTTCTTTACTACAGAAAGGACGTTTAAGAGGTGATGAACTGATGATGATTCGAATTGAGAATGGGCAGTAAAAACGTAGTCGAAAGAAGGTGAAGTTGCAAGAAAAAGCCGTTAAGACCTGAAAAAAGGCTAAGAAAGAACCAATAAGCCAGAAAACGCCGAAAGAGGCAAAAAAGGAGAAATAAACCCCACCTTTTTCTGGCCTACAATGACCCAAAATGAACATATATTATGGTCGGCCTTGTGTTCGGACACTAGGAAAAAAAAAAATAGGATTTTTCCTCAACTTTCGAGCCCTACTTATTACTTTGCCTATACAAAATTGAGACCAGATAAACCTGCAAATATTGGTGAATGCAGTGAAGCAAGAGTCTCCTCAGTGGCCGTTTGGTCTAAGGCGATGTGCTTTGGGCTCCGACTGCGGGACGACATGGGTTCGAGTCTACCTGGTTTCAGTCTCCGGGATTTTGACCTGTGTATAGGACCGATGACAAGTCACCACCGTGATGAAATTGTGGAGCTACGAGTGAGTAGTTAAACCCGGTCATAAAAGTCTCCTATAACGGCTGGGGGTTCGACGTGCTGACCCCACGTCACCCCATTACCGGTTGAAGAACTCCGCACCTCTATGAAGTAGGACTGTGGGAGGGAGACTGGCAGTCGGGAGATAGGCCAAGGCCCTAACGGGTTGTAAAGCCACTGGTTATTTAGTGAAGCAAGAAAATGCACTTGTAAAAGGCTATGTCCGAGAATTCTTTAATTCGAGGATTGAATCTCGAAGTTACTGTCTTTCAAAACAAATTTAAGTACTTACAGGATGATAATGATGAAATAAAAGAGTCTGCCAAGAAAGGTTTCCATTATAACGTATACCAAGAATTTGTTTCCTCTTTAATTTATTCCAGTATTGACGGTAGGGTGGTAATCCGACATAGGATTTGCCACTTGTAAACTATCTCACGACGTAAATCATATTAGAAGCAGCTCTTGAAGTGGAAAATGTTAGCTGAGGGAGCGTTTGGTAAAGCCTTGGAGTTAGTTGAGAGGATGCTCCTATGGTTTAACATGGTGAGAATGACACAGCTTGGAAGATGATTTGTGAAAATTCGCTAGCTTTGTGGATACATTCCCACGCAGACCCCTAACTTCTAGGACTGATTAGAAGATCACATTTTCGCTAAGGTAGAGGGGAACCCTATTCATGAAGCTGCTAAACACATATAGAAAGATGTGAAAGGTGTAGAAAAAACCCAAGTCTGGCTTCCATCATTTCGAAAGGTTTACATGAATTACACAGTCATACTTCCTAGCAAGATTGTCTGGAACAGTTTAGAAAGGTGCAATTTTAAATCACCTAGGCTGCAAATGTAACCACACTAAACTTTAAGAAATAGATACAGCGTTGTGTATGGAATTGCTCACAATTTTTCTTTCAAACTATGTAATCTTGCATAGACGGAAGTGATATTGCAATAGTTCCTTGCTTTCTATGGATAACTGTAGTACTAGACTTTTGTGGAAAGCAGACATATCGACTGTTAACTAATAAAGAGTACGCACGTATGTTGTGTTCTTCCGAACACACCCAAACGTTAATCTCATGTCCACGTACTTAACCTGGGGAACTGCAATCTTGCAGCCCAACGAGGCTGTAACGACTGAATCAACGGCCAGCATAATCCTATGTAGGGTTGTTTGATTTGAATTGTTGTTTTAAGTCCACTTTATGCACAAATATGCTAATCCGAAATGGACCTACAGTTTAAAGTGGAATCCTAACCATTATGTGCCTCCACAGAGTATCGCCTTGATTACAAGGCGACGACATTACATTTAAACCATCGGGGATGCTACCTTTGTATGGTTGCATGTTGATTGATTGATTTGCTTTATTTTACTTCGCTTTTTGTGCCACTTTTGGCTGATTTGCGAAGATGGGGAGAGATATTGTACGATGAAATTGATGAATGGCTACACAAACATCCATGCCCAAGCCGAGATTCGAACCCGGGACCCCTGGCGTCGTAGCGCTATGTGCTAAATATGGTTGCATGTTGTGCTGAGTGCCCCAATACAGCCTCGGTTTATACCCTGGGTAAGGAGATTTTAGAGACACGCATGGTGATTTTTCCCCGGTTCGATCCCCGGCCGGTTCAAATCCGGGAACTTTTCTAACGTAGGAAGCGGCTCCGGCGCCCACCCAGCGTCGAATAACATGGGTACCTGGGGGAAACCCTGGGGGGTAAAGGCGGTCAGGGGCGTGGTGCTGATCACATCACCCCCACTCACGACCGGATCAAGAAAGTGTGGGGCGTTACCCCCACACCCCCTATACGCCTTCATGGCGTGGTGCTAAGCACAGGGGAGCACTTTACCTTACCTTTACCATGGTGATTTTTGTGTACGTTGTAAAGAACATGATCCCGTATAATGTGACGCTTGCAAATAGCCTAAGTGCTGATGCATCCAAAATTTTAATTTTAATCAATAACATTCTTCCATGAAGCGTGGTAACATTTAAATAAAATCCATGAAAATAATAATATATTTTTATTATTATTGTTATAACAATGACAATAATAACAATTTATACCGAATTCTTGGCTGGCTTATAGACTAATAGGTGCAGGCTTTATAAACGTAAATTGTGTTCATTTGATGGGATGTTTGGAATCATTTTTAGTTTATTTATGTCATAACAATTACGACATAACACTATGTATATAAAGTATATAATAGTACAAACTTGTAATGTTTAAAATAAAGTTATACTAGACAAGTTCTGGGTTAGTCTAATAAGATAACTCTTGATACTATAATTCAAAATAGCAATTAAATTCGAGGATAAAATTTTAACCTTTGAAAGTTTCTATTTATGGTGATTTGGTGTGATAATTAAAATTATAATTTTTATTATCGTTAGAATATCGCCGACCGCCGTGGTTAGCGTGCTACAACGTCAGGGGTCCTAGGTTCGAATCCCGGCCTTGACATGGGTGTTCTCTATGAGTGTTTCATCTTCCAGTCGCGATTGCCAAAAGTGACAGAAAAGCGTCGTAAAATAATATAATTGAATCAATCAATCAAAGCAATTGGATCCACCTCAATGTTCATTAATTTAAGGAATTTGTAACATTTTGTCAATGGCGGAGGGAGCGTGAGGTGTGAATTAAACTTTCTCACCACCCGAGCTCAGTTACACTGTTCGCAATTGTCCTTAACTGCAACTTTTAAAAATGGGAGATTTACAGGAAGTGGTCTCAATTGTTTTCAATTTTGCCGCCTTACACGCAGTTGCGAACGGTTGTAATTAATCAAATTTGGCCTTAATGTAATTCTCGGCGTTCGCAATTGTCCTGGATTTCACTGAGCTACCAGGAAGACAAACAAATGGACTGGGAGACAGGTGCAATGAATCCTTTGGCAAAAACCGGTTTCTACCTTTGAATATTTCATATTTTGTTCTTCGAAGGCAGTGGAGTCTGTTCTGCATGATGTCAAAATTAATCTTGACATAGAACTATTGATTTCATCCGCCGAGGGTCGACCACCCCGAGGTTTATTTTGTCCCAATAGAACACCTTACTGAATGTACAACACTGCTACAAAAGCACCTTGATCCATTTTCCAAGCTAGACTGTAGATGCACACTTGTTGCAAAGTGATGAAAACCTGCGTTCTATTGTTGCCTAATTCGACAAAAACCTGATAATGTGAAAGAAGAATTATAGTGTTTAAGAATTACAAGGGTCTGTTAAACAATTTCTTGCGAGTAGGCAACATTTGAAATATAAATCAAATCAGTACTTGGGAAATCTTAATGCTGTCAAGTTAAGTAGAGGCAAAAACTTTAATAAATGTGTCATGTTCAGGGTGCTCACAACCAAAACCAACTAACTTTCACAACGTATACAATGGACATTCAAGCGAAGAGATTATGTTAACATTCAGTACGTTGAGATCTCGTCCCTATTCTATGAGCGCTCCAAGAACGACAATGTTTCATCCTGTATACATGCAATCAAGTACCACAGATTCATTGTTGCGACTTGTATTTACCTTTTTCGTCATCCTGTAAGTTTTTCCCAAAGGATTTCACACTCCAGATGGCAACACTTGCCTTGGTTGCTTACCCAGACTGTCCGTAACGCACTAACGATTTTATCGTTTCCCAACTGAAAAATAAATATCGCTGGCAACCATGAATTTGCAACAAAATGTACAGGATAGAAAAAATTCTGTTCCGAAAGAGCTCGTAGCATAAAAACGAGACCTCAAGCAGCATTTGCAGTTGTACAAAGAATTTTTTAAAGTATGCAAAATTAGAATAAAAAATTCATAAAGAAATATGTAACTTATTGATCGCTTTGATTGATAAGTGACTAGTGTCACTTAACATATCATAAATCAACTAGTCCAGAGATGTAAATCACAATTTTAAAATTGTGCATTTTATACGTAAAAGTATAAATCTTGGCAAAGTCATTATTTTTAGCTAATTAGTAATTTTAAGCGTTATAGGCATCGGCGGAAGCTCGGAAAAAATATTTCTCCTTACATATCTTTTTTTATAGCGTAGAATATCACTTTCAGATTTAAAAAAAACAAAAGAAGACAAGAATTTAATATGCTTTTCATCATAACTCGAACTTTGATCTACAGTTTATTCAAGAATTGATGAAGTAAAACAGAATCAAAATGCCTGTTTTAACACACATCGAATTTGGTTGCATTTGTAATTTCCTCTCATCTTTTTAAGTTAACCTAACAAACAGTTACTGAATGGAGAAGATGAAATAGTTTGTTCATTAATTGTGCAATCAAAAGTTCAAAATGTAACAACTCGGGAAATAACAGTTTAATTTCGTATATACAGTCAAGTACACTTCTGCGTTGTAATACCCCCGTTATTTTCAATGGAATCGTTAGAACCCAGAAGTGTCCGTGACTGTACAATCCTGTCGTGATTTTAACGTTTAGAAACAGGACATAACACATTTGATCATACGTCTTCAGTAAAACAAAAAGTGCAATTTGTCTAAGTTACAGAGACAGAAAAGTTTGGTTACAACAACAAAAAAAATGATTATTATTACAGAAAAATACACCACACATTTGTTTTAAAATTAAGCTAATAACTTTTTCTGTGTACAAGGCAAGATGTAAATGAAAAACGAAAGCTTTCAAAATGTAGTGTCAACTTACACACACACACCACGTACATACTACATGCATTAAGAAATTTTACCATACATTTTACCAAATAAATCTGCAATAAAATATGTTAGAAACAATTATTACATTTCACTTCAACAAGACAGAGTTTAAACTTGTATAACAAATAATCATCTACTTATCTGTATTGTAAATAATATACTTTTTTACATTATATCGTAGTATTCAGAGAGTATTCTTTTTGACATATTGCTTTAACATACACTAACTTTGTTATGTTATGACATTATTGCCGATCGATATGTGTACAATGGTATTAAATCCACAATATTAATCATTATTCATACAAAAGGAAATAACGTGTATTGCATTATTTATAAAGTATAATCTTCATGGAAAGCAAAGTTTTACACTGTAACTTATTCAAGAAAACAAAATGTATACACAAAATTAACCACGATGAACACACATTTGATCCAAGGGAACACCAATTTCTGTTTTCGTAGTAATAATATACCTCCTAGAAGGACTGTATGCATATTAAGATACAGATGAATCCAATAGTTCTGTTTCCCCCCCTTGTATCACAATCTTATTCACCTAACATGTCCAGTTTACGTAAGTCATATCACTATTCAATACAATCCATTACGTCACTATTAGTATCTTATAAGTATGATCAGAGATGTCTTAAGCACAGACAGAAAGGGACTTTCAAACAATTCAAAACGTTTGTTACACATTCACTTTCAGGTTTGACATGGAAACAATTTTATGTAAATTTTATCTAATTGTATACGATTATTGTTGTCTCAGTCTTAACAGATAAAGCCGTTGTAAATTGACGATAAGAAAGCATTCCCACCCACCCCAAATAATATGAGTCTGCAACTCTTGCTGAAATCGTTGCCCAACGTTAGTAGTTCCGGGCAGGGGATATGAGGCAGTGATAAAGAGTATACCCAATAAAAACACTGGTTTAATGTGGACACCTTCGCAGTCACTGTAAACCACTTGGGTTTTATGAAGAAACTTTGCTACGCTTTCCCCACCTTAATATCTTATTGTCTTGAGGTACAACCCACCAGATGTTCTTGTGAATGAAGGCAATGACAAACACCTGGCCAATGACGTCAAGCCAGACGCTCAACTTGGTCCTGTACTACTTCTGGTCCGCAGGAAAGTCGAGCACCTCCACTCACCTCGACATTAGAACAAAGAACCACAGGAGCCAGCTTATCACTCCCAGGTCGTTCCTGAAACCTTTGCTGGAATTCTCTGGAACATTCGACGCTTCCAGATTCTCCTTCGTCACCTGCTCCTGGCACCTTCCTATCGAGTCCAGATCCAGAGATCCAATGGGTTTCCCGTTGTACTCCAAGGGGGATATGCAATAGTTCCTTTTGGTGAAGTCGGTGGTGTTGCCGAGGGGACTAACTAGAAGGCTGTGTAAGTGGCAGTCACATGGGAAGTGGTTCCCAGATACACTGAGCTGCCTGACGCCTTCGATGACCACCGCTCCAGCCGCTGGAGACTCCAGGAGGTGATTCCCGTGAAGACGTAGCGCTCCGACCCGGTTTCCAGCTTTCACCACAAACTCCTCGATGGAATCTATCTTATTGTTGAGGATATTCAGATTGTTCACCTGCACAAGACCTGAAAACGCCCCCTCCTTGATGATCCCAAGGTCAGATTCCTGTATCGACAGGACCTGCACCTTACTGAGCCCCCTGAACGTGTTCGTACCTAGATAGTTGAGGTCCATGAACGCAAGTTTCAAGAGACCAACAGTGTCCATACCTTTAAAGGAGTCGGCCTCTATCACTTTGATCCCCGAAGGAAAATTCAAGAACTCCACATTGGTAAGACCGGAAAAGGCTGCAGTTTCGACACGCACCATGGGGTTGTTGTTCAACATCAACATTTGAACATTCGAAGTACCTGCGAAGGCGTACCCTTCAACCTTCTTAATCCTATTGTGGCTGAGGTTGATTCGGCTGACGTTCTGTAGTCCAGCGAACGAAAACTCGGAAATCTTTTGCAGTGGAGTGTTCCTGATCGAGATTTCACGGAGACGGGACAGTCCCCTGAAGGCAAAAGGCTTTATGATTGATATGTTGTTACCGTCTAGTATTAGTCGTTGGAGGCTCTTGAGACCCAGGAAGGCGTCCGTCTTGATGACGTGGAAGTCGTTCTTCGTCAGGGAAAGGTGCTCCACCGTTGGTGGCAGCGACTTAGGAATCTCCGTCAGTCCTCCTGTGTTGCAGAGGACCTGCAAGCAGGTGAAGTCCACATTAGAAATGTCAAGAACGTCATGCAAAATGTGTCATGCAGAACATGTCATGCAAGGGAACAGTCATGCTATTTCTGTACCCACCTTTCCATCTACAGTCTCTTTAAAAAGTCCTGCAGGATTCTAAGAAGCTACAACTTTAAAGTAATAGGTTTATAACAATGAAATATTGTTATTTTACACAGAGGAAAATTTAAGATTTTGTTCTGCCCACACTGCTGAATGACGTGTGTGCAGGTGATCACGTGATTCCAAGATGGCGTCGATGCTGGATAAAGCTCCGGGGTCTTCCTTTTAGCACAACGGAAGGAGAACCTTGCGTTCTGACGTCACCGGGGAAGACTTTCATTATTACTATTTCTGCTAAGAGAATCAAACCTAACAACGTAGGCATTTCTCGTCTGACATCAGAACGCAAGGTTGTCCTCGTGTTGTCCGATATGGGATACCCAAACGCTCCGCAGAGGACAAACGTCTTGGCCAGCAAGATCACCAGACCTTACACCTTGCTATTACTGGCTGTGGGGACATGTATGCACAGAAAGCGACAGATCTTGACCACCTGAAGCGTGATGTGATTCTCAACATACCGGACAAGCACCATCAAAACGCAATTCTTGGATTCAAGTGAAGATTGCAAGAGTGTTTCGACGTGAACCAAACCACATCAAACATTATTTTTAAAGTTTCCTCTGTGTAACAAAACCATATTTGAAGACTGAAATTGGTAAACGCTGCAAGTGCCACAATAATTCAAACACCGTTTTCCACGTTAAACTGTGAAATGTGCCATGCTTTATAATGTGGTAGACGTGAAATGTGGCTGGTAACCCTCTAAGTAGTTCAACGGGTGTGTAAAGAGGTCACTAGTGTGCACGTTCTTACAGGTTGATGTGCGGAACGATGCGATTTCCCAACACTTTCGCTTTTGGCACTTACAACGTTCACCACTTTTAATCCTCATTTCATTGTAATATACCTATTGTTTTAAAAATTATAGGCTTTTTGAATCCTGCAGGACTTTTAAAACACACTGGAAACAGATGGAACCAAAACAATGATAAATTCATGCTTTAGGCGTAGCACGCGCTTGCGATTAAAAGTTGCTCTGGTTGAGCAACTTTTTTATCACTGGAATAGAACGGTATGGCAATGCGCACACTGGCAACTTTTAAATCGCGGCAACTAAAAAGTTACAGCATTCAAAGTGACGGAACTGTTGCCCGTCGTATAAATATATAACACACAGGTTGGAACTTGTTAGCGCACACTGGCGATTGTTTATCAGCCGACACAGCTGTCGGGCAAGGAAATCCCAGTGTAACGGGAAGTTCGCTGTTGTGCTGGGGACTGTATAGTCACCGCCAATAGAAATGGGACGCCTACATTCTGAAAAGATCGCTTCCTTGCAAGTCGTTCTGTGTATTGCCTAACTCTAAGGCGGTGGTAGAAGTTGAGTAACACATGACGTATTGCAGGCAAGCAAACATTTCAGGAGCTAGGTGCACCATTTTTATTGCCGGGGACTGTACAGTGTCGTTTGATACAGGAAGTCTTGTCAAATAAAGTTGCAAAGAGACGATTGAAAGGATATTTGGACAGGAACGAGATAGAAACGATATGGCTAGATTTGGGTGAGATCTTCGTAGAAAACTTGACTTGATAGAAGGTCAAAGGAATGACAAATTCGAATATGTTTTAAATAAATTAACATATTTTTAGTTCTGAATACAATATGAGTACTTTGTTGGGGTGGTTATCAGTTAACATTTGCACAAATGAAAACAATTTATGCATTATATATTGGCAACAATGAATGCCTTTAATATTTTCATGTATATTTTGATCTTAAGCCAGATAGAAGTGTCACTGTGTCAGAAGTGTGAAAAGAAAATATAAAAATAGGCCTATGAGCTATACAGAACGGAAGGTAGACATTTTCGTTTATTTTTCGTTACACAGACTTTGAAAAATTGTTCTCAACAACAACAGTGACACTGAAATGACCATAACAATGAAACAATGAAACTAACGTACGAAAAATGGAAATTTCTTTCACTGATAATTTCCATTCTTTCTTCAAGTTCTGATTTTACTCTGAAATTTAAGTCACAATTAGTCATAATGCAATGTTAGTTAAAGGAAACAGTCCCTCCACAACTACTTAAGTTTGAAAAGAAAAGAAAAGCTCGTAGAAACAGAAACATTTCCTAGTAAAAGAACGTAATGTCACTCAAATCAGGCAACTATTTTATCGTTAGTGCACGCTACACCTTAACCACACTTCAAATCTAGGACATAAATCCTTAACAATACGGCTTATTGGTAAACATTCACCAACGTTTTATCAAAAAGTCGCCAGATGGCAGCTCAAGAAAGAAAGTTTAATTCTGTGGTAAAACTCACTACTTTGCTGTCAATGTACTTCACCATACAAAGAGAATATTTAAACTTTTTGAAAGAAAAAAGGATTTATATTTTTACACGTTCAGTTCACCGATCAAAATGTAAATATTAATTTGTATTTACTCTCCTTTAAAAGCACATAGCACATAAGCATATATATATAGTATATATATATATATATATATAGCAGATTGACTAAAATACACGCTAATGGTTCTTGGAGCGCAACACAAATAAAGATATAGAAATCAATGTGGTGCAAACTTTGCCGTAGAAATTTCTATGAATTTATTTTATAATAATCAAAGTAAAAACTCAAAATTTCTTAACTCTTCGATGGTCTTTGTATCTTACAGACCAATAGAAGATTCTCTCAAACTGGAATTTTAAGTACCAAAATGTTGAAAAATGTGCATGCATTATTCTATAGGAATATACGTGATATATCCTAATGACCACATTCATACTTGGTTCTTGGCCTCCCCGATGGCGTAGTGGTAACGTCGTCGCCTTGTAATCAAGGGTGGAGATAATACCTGGTGGAGAAAAATGGCACAGTGGTTCGGATACCACTTTAAACTGTAGGCCCAGTCCTGATTAGCTTTCTGTGCGGAAAGTGGACTTAAAAAAAACAATACTTAAATCATATTTGGTTCTTGTTATTCCCAATTCATATCCATAAATATTACTAGCATATCCACAACATGTTCTAAACGTGTCTATGATTTTTGGTAATGTTTAAATTTTGTAATCTGCGATATAACATGAAACTGTTCATGTTTTAAACACATAGTCCTCATATGATTCTCTTCAATTCACACATATCCATTGTGCACCTGAAACCGTGAAATTACACCTAGCTCTATAGGCAACCCACCAACACCTTGTGCTTGTTGGGTTGCCTAGTATAAAATGTTGTCCTGAAACTTTTGGTAAAAGCTGTACAGTCACCGGCAATAAAAAAAGGCACGCCTACGGAGGTAATAGAAGTTGCCATTGAAAATTTGCTATAAAAATCCACTCAGAACCGTAGAGTTAGGCAACACACACAACGCCTTACAGTAAATCGAGTATTCAGGATTTAGGTATCACATTTCTATTGCCGGCGAGTGTACATGGGGGATACGTTTTGTGTGTGTGTGTGTGTGTGTGTGTGTGTGTGTGTGTGTATATATATATATATATATATATATATATATATATATATATATATATATATATATATATATATATATATATATATATATATATATTAATGTATGTGTGAATGTACAGGGTGTCTCATAAGTAATAGCGCAAACTGACACAGGTGAAAGTACTCGATAATAGAAGCAAAAAGTCAGTAAACATGGGTCTGCAAACGAGCCGTTTTCGAGATAATCGCGAATGTGCGATTACAAGCCGCCACTGATTTCATTGTTTGTAAACGTCGTCCTAGTTGGTAAAATGCTAATAATGTGTGCGAGTGTGTGAGTACAAGCCGTCATTGATTGCATTTTGTAAACACCGAGTGCTTTACTCCTTGCGAGGTCCGAGGTTTGTTTTATTGGTATTTTACCAACTAGGACGACGTTTACAAACACTGAAGTCAGTGACGGTTTGTAATCGCACATTCGCGATTATCTCGAACACTGCTCGTTTGCAGACCCATGTTTACTGAGACCTTTTTTGCTTCTATTATCGTGTACTTTCACCTGTGTCAGTTTTCGCTATTTCTTTTGAGACACCCTGTATATACTCTCGAGTGAGAGAGACTTTCAGGGGAAGTACAGGTAACTCGTCGCATGTTTTGTAAGGTGGTCTATTAAATATGGGTAGTTTGTTGAGTTCCTTTTTTATTCATCCTTGAAATGCGTTCAATAATTTATGACCACCCTGTATTAGAAGACCGGCTGTTTTAACTGTCTAGTGCTTATGTACAAGGGCAGAACAAAGTAAGAAAGGCTACACAAAACAATTCCAAGCATCGCGTGGCGATCATTTCTGCTTTCTCTATTCTCCGCTGATGGCCAAAACCACACTCAGACGCCCTCCAAGCAGAAGAGACAGGCACAACGACTGGAGAGAATTGCATTTGTGCTGGAGGACGTGCAGAGACGTCGGCAAACACGACAAGACCTGAAGTCGCGTTCCCTCGTAAGCTCTTCAAGGGGCAAGAACTTAACAGAACAGGAGGAGAGGCCTCTTAAGAGAGGTCCCGAGGGAAGAACAAGATGTTTTCTCAACATTCAGTTCGGGGGACGGGAGAGGACGAAAAAAAAAGAAAAGAAGAAGAAGAAAAAAGGCCCTTGAGGTTGTGGGGACGTCCACCACAGTTTTGCGTCGACAGTCACTTCGGCGTCTCCTGGGGAATCATGGGTGGGTAAATTTATGTGATGGGTTTGACTTCTGGTGGCAAAATTTTTCGGCAACGCGGGGGCGGGTTGCATTTCTTGCCCCGCCCTTCCCCCCTGCTCTTCGACCAATTTTGGTTTTTGTGTTCTCTGCGAGATGGGACGAGACAAAAAAAAATATACTGCCGGCGAGAAGAAAGGAGGAGTAACGACAAGCAATATTGTCGAAGCTGAGACTTTTGTGGAGACGTAGAGAGGAAGCATTCTGCCACAGTGGAAAGAAGATATTGCCAAAATCTTTCCGCTAAACATGGATTCAGTGGCGTTCCCAGTGTTTTCAAAAGGGGGGGAGGGTTATGTACACTGTTTTAGCAAGGTTGTTAAAGGTCCAAGAACACATAAATTCTAATAGGTTCTACAGGGTTCGCAACTGGACCGGAACTTTTCCTCTCGAACAAATTAAAATTCGGTCCAAGTTGAGTATTGTTTCATTGAAAAAAAAGGTTCCTGGACCGTATTTTAATTGATCAGAAAAAGGTTCCTGGACCGTATTTTAATTGATCAGAAAAAAGGTTCCTGGACCGTATTTTAATTGATCAGAAAAAAGGTTCCTGAACCGTATTTTAATTGATCAGAAAAAAGGTTCCTGGACCGTATTTTATTTGATCAGAAAAAAGGTTCCTGGACCGTATTTTAATTGATCAGAAAAAGGTTCCTGGACCGTATTTTAATTGATCAGAAAAAAGGTTCCTGGACCGTATTTTAATTGATCAGAAAAAAGGTTCCTGGACCGTATTTTAATTGATCAGAAAAAAGGTTCCTGGACCGTATTTTAATTGATCAGAAAAAGGTTCCTGGACCGTATTTTAATTGATCAGAAAAAAGGTTCCTGGACCGTATTTTAATTGATCAGAAAAAAGGTTCCTGGACCGTATTTTAATTGATCAGAAAAAAGGTTCCTGGACCGTATTTTAATTGATCAGAAAAAAGGTTCCTGGACCGTATTTTAATTGATCAGAAAAAAGGTTCCTGGACCGTATTTTAATTGATCAGAAAAAGGTTCCTGGACCGTATTTTAATTGATCAGAAAAAAGGTTCCTGGACCGTATTTTAATTGATCAGAAAAAAGGTTCCTGGACCGTATTTTAATTGATCAGAAAAAGGTTCCTGGACCGTATTTTAATTGATCAGAAAAAAGGTTCCTGGACCGTATTTTAATTGATCAGAAAAAGGTTCCTGGACCGTATTTTAATTGATCAGAAAAAAGTTCCTGGACCGTATTTTAATTGATCAGAAAAAGGTTCCTGGACCGTATTTTAATTGATCAGAAAAAAGGTTCCTGGACCGTATTTAAATTGATCCGCAGAAAAGGCTCCTGGACCGAATTGAAATTGGTCCGGAAAGAAAATGTTCCTGAACCGAACTGAAATGCTTTACAGATAGAAAGGTTCTTTACGGTCCAGAACCCATTTACGTTTGCTGATTTTCTCTCCTGGACCGAAATAGAATTTATTTAAAATTCCTGGACCTTAAAAAACCTTCATTTTGCCATCTCTTTCTGTAAGGGATGAACTTCTGGTAAGGCCCCCAAGAGTCAACCTTACTTCCGCGCAATGCATCCCGGTAACTACTTCCGCAGGCCAACGAGGCTCTGGCGGCTGAACCTACGACCAGTATAATCCTCTGTAGAACTGAGTGCTGTCCTGTTTTGTCCTTGTGATTGCTGAGTGGTCCTATACAACCTCAGCTTTTAACTTAGGTAAGGTTATTTTAGTCCTCGCAGACAGTAAAATTTCAGTTCTTATTTACTAGTGGATGAATGAATTAATTTTAAAAATTGAGTAATTGAGTTTTTAGATACTTTTTTATGTGCCTGCCTCAATTTTGTTTTAATTAATGGGTTTATCACCATATAACGTGACGAGCCGAAGAGCCGATAATATACAAATCAATCAATCAATCAATCATATCTTCCTGCCTTTGATGTCCTGTTCTGTTAGGAATACTTGACAAAGGGGGGGGGGGAGTCTATGACTCGCACCAAACCCCGCCTGGCGCGCCACTGTTTCGACTGGAATATGAATGTATTGCATCATTACTACTAGGGTCAAAGCTGCGAAGCCCCTCTTGAATGATCAGATATATCAGCTAGATTAGAATAGGGTAAACTTACTTGAAATAAGAAAAAATTACAACTCGATTGTAATTTTCAATCGTATTTTGTTTTCAAGTTATATTTGTAACTACAGTTAGTTCATACCAGATTGTCATACTCTTAGCTAGACTGGGATAATCTTTATTCACAAATTCAGGCTAAACTTAATTAAGGATCATTTAAAAAAGGGTTAGAGGTAGAAATATTCTATACGTGGATATTTTACTACTTCTCAATTCTTCCAATTTGAAACTGGTAGTAATGATGACCCAATCTTGTGTGATACAACAATTTGCAAACATTATCTTTCATTTTATAGCTATTACAAATTTTTAACGTTCTTTCAGTAAGAATAACAGGATTTCAATTGAAAATTGTTATTAATAAATGAAGAAGGAACTCTATTATTTCTATCTGTATTAGAACACAATTATTGAGCGGAAAATTCATGTAAGAATGCTACTAAATTTGACATTTAGCATGCTTTTTCAGCTAAATGAAGTTCTATATCTTGCTGCCATCTAGGAGGCACGATAGATTTGATAGTTTCAATTCTATTACTTTTTAACGTCGCGCTTTTAAAATTAGAAATAAATGTTCAATTAACGCATAGTAAAGTGTTACCTGCGGATGATTGCATAGCCAAATTACCAACCTTAAACTAACATAAATGCTTCCAAAAAAATCTTATGGCATTTTTAATAGCAGACAATACTTTACACGAAAGCATTTCCTGTAGCATTACGGTCAGCGTATTTACAAACCCTATAGTGCTACAGAACCTCCAGCGATATGTGGCTTCTCATTGGCTCTCATTCCTCAAGTTAATCCAGTGTTCCCTCAAGGTAACGCTAGATGGCAGGGTTGAAATTGACAATGTTGATTTAAGAGATCCATCCCAACAAGATAAGAAAGCCCTTCAAACTGAGATTAATTTTGAGCGCATTTTTTAAAAAAATTAAGGCTTTGAAAGACAGAAAATCAGAACTCTTCTAGAAGTTAATGGTTTTCTTATTTAAAGTCACATTAGTGCAAACCTTGTAACTACTTATGCGTATATTTTCTATGCCACGTCCATGGTTGATTATACAGATATGGATTTATTTAGTATATTTCAAGATTCCAAGATATGAAATTTCTCCTTTAATGCAGTAATTACTTCGTATAAGCTACAAGCGCTTTCAGATATATGAACATTATTATTCACGATGGCTTCATATTGATTTTTATCACCTGAAAACGATTCAAATACATTTTTAACATTTTTTTCCATTCAAATATATATTTCTTAATATAATTTCGACAATTTGATTAAAAATTTTATTTCTAATTAATCACGAGTCTGATCTTTCCATACTTATCCGTAAACAGACAAACAAGGAACGACGGACAAGGAACATAAAACTCTTCCGGTGCGCACAGCCAATAAGACAGCGATATGTACAGTGGGATCCGTGAGTATTATCGTGCAAATTGTCCATCACCATGTTCGTGCACTTTATTTGACCCAATAACAGCTTCAAGAATGAAAAGAAAACTCAAAACAAGCTGTTGACAACGTCTGCACCAGCATACATAAAAATTCATCGCTTTAAAATACACAGGATGAAAGAGAAAAAATAATGAAAATAGTCGTGGACAATTTGCACGGTAATACTCATAGATCCCACTGTACCTCTGGTTCTGCAGCAGTCTAGGGTTTGTAAATACGCTTACGGTTAGCATTTGCGATTGCAATGCGAAGCGTGCAGAGAACGTTTCACTGGCGGCGATTAGGGGGGCAAGGGGTGGCAACTGCCCCCCCCTCACTTTTCGCCAATTTTGCCCCCGCACTATGCTAAACCTTATATACAAATGGAAATATACTGTCCTTGCCCCCCCAGTTTTTGGCACCTTGACCCCTTCCGGTTATGGAACCCAATTACCGCCACTGTAAGATAATATATTACAGCTCGAAAGGCATAATACTAGCAAGTGCACGGTGTTTACAATTGAAACGACTAATTTATTCCTCCGTACATGTACTGTATACGGTATGAAGTATATATTTGAGCAGTGCCATTGATTTGTACTTAATACCTTTACATGGGAAAAATTATTCCTCTCCGTTGAATAGTTATCGGCTTCTATAAACGTGAAGTGATACATTGCTTACATACCACGCGGCCGCCATTACAACTTCACTCGTAACCTAGAGGTCCCTTCTGATTGGCTATGCTACGAAAAATGCTACGGAAATAGGACCCAATCTATCCTTGAGAAATGCTATGAAATATGCCATGGCATCTGAAAGATTTTTCACTTTAGACGGTAGTAATTTGGTTTTGGCATAAATGTTAAGAAAAATGCTAATGAAAATGCTTTCATCTAATAGCGGACCTAAGAGACGAGACTGGAGCAACAACTTTGAATTTGAGTTTTTGTTTTTTTAAAGTCTACTTTATGCACAAATAGGTAAATCGGGACTGGACCTGCAGTTTAAAGTGCGATTTCAGCCGTTATGTGCCTTCACAGGGTATCGGACCCGGGACCCCATGTGCAAACGAGAGCGCTCTCCCACAAATTCAGCGGGTTGCCCACGTCTTTTTTTTTACACATAAATGCCTCATTTACCTCGTATGATTGGACATTTATTGCACTTCAGAGCGCAAAATTGACAACTTCAGTATGACGGCAAATTCCTTAACAAAACATGCCACTTTGTTTACAAACGTTTGTTTACCTTTCCGTGGTCCTCCTCCAAACTGAGAGGTTAGCTGAACTTCCTTTGCCGTTCTGGCTCCCTAGAGGTCCGAATATTGACAAGAGAAATGCTGTTTCAGAGTCTTTTGCTCGGTCATTGTTGAAACTGCCTTGTTTCATAGATTAAGTGTACACTGCATCACAACAATCCACTACCAGTCTTACGACAACGGGGAGCTTGTTACTTGGAGTACTGGTGTTAGCAATGGATTCAATGTCATGCAAGAAATATTAATTTCCCTAAATTATAGAAAATGATTTCCTAGTTATTGATATTGTACTTATTGATTTTTGAAAAAGTGGTAGAAATACTTTTGAAAGATATCAGAAAAACGTTTGGAATAGTGGTAGAAAAACTCTTGAAAGAGTGGTAGAAAAACTCTTGGAAGAGTGTTAGAAAAACTCTTGTTGGAAGAGTGTTAGAAAGAAACTCTTGTTGGAAGAGTGTTAGAAAAAAAACTCTTGTTGGAAGAGTGTTAGAAAAAAACTCTTGTTGGAAGAGTGTTAGAAAAACTTTTGGAAGTTTGGTAAAAATGTTATTGAAAGAGTGGTGAAAACACTTTTGAAAAATTCGTAGAAACTCTTGGAAGAATGATAGAAACAGTTTCGGAAGAGTCGTAGAAAAAGTTTTGGAAGAGTGGTAGAAAAGCTCTTGGAAGAGTGGTAGAAAAACTCCTGGAACAGTGGTAAAACAGTTTTGGAAGTGTGGTAGAAAAACTCTTGGAATAGTGGTAGAAACAGTTTTCGAAGTGTGGTAAAAAAGCTCTTGGAAGAGTGGTAGGTACAGTTTTTGAAGAGTGGTAGAAATGCTCTTGTAAGAGAGGTAGAACGACCTTTAGAAGAGCCACGTGCGTTGAGAGGTAAACAGTCCTGCAGGGAAAGTTGCCCTCCTTTTGGACGACTGGTAGAAACACTTTTCGAAGAGTGTCAAAAAAAAATTGGAAGAATGTTAAAAATACTTTTGGAAGAGTGTTAAAAAGACTTTTGGAAGAGTGGTAAAATAGTTTTGGAAGAGTGGTAAAACGACTTTTGGAAGAGTGGTAAAACAACGTTTGGAAGAGTGGTAAAACGACTTTTGGAAGAGTGGTAAAATACTTTTCGAAGAGTGGTAAAAAGGCTTTTGGAAGAGTGGTAAAAAGGCTTTTGGAAGAGTGGTAAAACGACTTTTGGAAGAGTGGTAAAAATACTTTTTCGAAGAGTGCTAAAAGATTTTTCGAAGAGTGCTAAAATATTTTTTTGAAGAGTGCTAAAAGATTTTTTGGGAAAGCGCTAGAAACGAGCCTAGAACAAACACGACTGTATGCTTGGACCAGTTCTCACACAAACCGAGAGTAAATTAGACGCACGGACAATAGAGCTGAAGGTAGCTCAAAGGAAGTAGCTACATGTAATAACAGAAGCCAAATATGGGATCCATTTAATAACGCGAGTTCCATCTAGTAGCAAGAAACTTAACTGTTAGATTAACTTCTGACTGCTTGGATTCAAACTGACTCCCATTCTTTGCTTATTCAATGTATTTATTCGTAAACCTGAAATATCTTCGCAAGAGAATAACTACATTTTGCAGTACACAACTTTAACGTTTCACGAAATACCAACAATAGAAATAAATAAGCAGAATATTGTTCTGAAATTCTCTCAATGCTGTAATCTAGCAAAAGACTTGTGACGTTTGAGCATTATCAAGCTCACTTCAGGGGCTTTCATCCTCACTTGTCTGTTGAAGGCACTCTTTGAACTTCTGCAGCATTACGATCAGATTTGGCCTGTGCCTTTGTTTTCACCTGGAATACAACTCTATGGTTTCCAAGGCAATGGATGCAGTGCAGAATGATACATTATCTGAAATATGGAGATTATAAATACTTTAGAAAAAACTCAGTTTAGTTACTTTCAATTACGAAAAATGGAAAATATGTTATTTAAAGGAAGATTTGCTTTTGTTCTGGGCCTGTATTAATGCCGATGAGTTTTAAGTACCTTAAAGTGGCAACACTGCAATGTCAGACTACATGTTTGAAAGCCCGTTAGATGCGGTTCTGAATGTCACTACCAGATGACGCATGGTTTGTGCGTTACCGAGCAAACTGCCTGTTAGTTCGCGACACTGTTAGTCGGTGGAGAGGTGTTGGAACACCCTCCTTATTCGCCAGACCTGAATCCATGCGACTTTCCGGCGCCTTTTCAATGAGAAGTGCGTGATCACAACACGTTCGTAACATGTTAGCCTGAGCGGGAATAAACTTAAACGTAGTTATTGCTTTCATTTAGAGCACTTCTGTATTTTCATTCACAGAAAAAAAACTACCAATAACTCTAAATTTAAGCTGATTTATTTCTGCTTTAAATTCTCTCACTTTTAGAAGCTCGTGGCGATGAGGATAAATGATAAAGGGCATGAGGGAAGAATTTCCGCGTGGCCGTCCTCTCTGCAACGGCTGGAGAACTGTTGCCAACTTAGCTCATTTTGAGCCACGTCTGCCTCTTTCGTGCATTCGTTTGACTGTGAACTGGGGCGCACGCCTCCCTGTCCCACTATGTTGCCATCCCTGGCTCCGGCTTACATAGATAACTTTGCTATTTTGCACGTGATATTGTTATATTTGCTGCGTCGCCCCACCCCTTCTTACCTCCCAAGCTACTTTTCTTCATAGCGCCTTTGGCTGACGTGAAGATGACGTAATATTGTTATCCGGGAATCCTTTATTTTCGATTTCATACGATCGGTGGATTATTGAGATGGGTGATGCCGCCGGATCTAGACGGTGAAAGCTAAGAATAAATTGTCATCACTTTAAAGCTAACGGTAATAACAGCGCACCCCCACTCATTTGACACTTAAAATTATCTTAGGAGGCGATTTATCTAGTTTCGTACATACAGTTCCTTGAAAGTTTTTGCTCAATTTACGATGAAATTTAGCTCTTTTATGCGCATCAGGTTTGACAACACTGCCAGGATGGCCGTAGGAGACAAGGAGAAATGCAGTGCGGTTATGGAAGTATTTTTTTTATTTGTTCTCTTGGGAATATCAAACTTCCGACGGCATAGAAAATATATCAACAGAAAAAGGACACACTGAAGTAGTAATTGACAGGCGGAAAAGTCGAAACTTCCATTTGATTGGCCATAACTTGAAGTTGATTCCCCATAAGGAATACATGGGTTTCTGAAAATTCTTATTCATCATATTTTTCAAACATCGTATCTAGCTTAATAATCAACTTAAAAAAAAAAAACACTTTCACTTGCAACATGTGGAGAGATTCATACTCTCTTGAACACCAGCTTTTTTCCTCAGTAGCATTGCCCATTCGGACGATATTGAGATAAATGCACAACTGGTGCGAAATTGTCCCTCTTCCCCTTAAGGCGAGGAGGGACAATTACGCACTAGTTGTGCATTTATTTCAATATCGTCGGATTAGGCACTGCAATTAAAAAAAGGGTTTAGTATGCAAGAGAGTATGAATTTCTCTCCATGTTGCAAGTGGAAACTGTTTTTCAAGTTGATTAGTAAGCTAGACACGATGTTTGGAAAATATGATTAATAAGTATTAACAGAATCCCATGTATTCTTTATGGGAAATAAACTTCAAGTTACGGCTAATCAATTGGGAGTTTCGACTTTTCCTTCTGCTATGACATAGTTCAACGTGTCCTTTTCCGTCCATGTACTTTTCTACGTCATTGGATGTTTGATATTCCCGAGAGAACAAATAAAATAATTGTCCCATAAACCTAATGCATTTATCCTTGCCTCCTATGGCCATCCTGGCAGTGTTGCCAAACCTGATGTGCACAAAAGAGCTAAATTTCAACATTAACAGAGCTAAGATGACTTTCAAGCAGCTAGATTAACGAAGGCTGCATAAAGTGTCTCCTAGGCTAATTTTAGATGTCAGAGGGGTGGGGACGCTGCTATTACCGTTAGCTTTGCAATTTATTCTTAGTTTTCACCGCCTAGATTTGGCGGCATCAATCATCTCAATAATCCAATGATGCTCATATGAAATCGAAAATAAAGGATTCCCGGATAACAATATTCTCATTTTCACCTTAGCCACTACGGTGCTATATAAAAGTACCTGGGGAGGTAAGAGGGGGTGATTGACGCAGCCTATATATGAATATCACGTCACGTGCAAAATGTACACTCATGGCAAAAGTTGGTCTTTATGAGCTGTTGCCAGTGGTGGCATCATAGTGAGGCAGAGGGCGAGTGCCACAGTTCACAGCCAAACGAGTGCACGAAAGAGCCATATTTGGTTCCAGAAGAGCGAAGTTGGCAACAGTGATCGGCAGCTGCTCCAGCGAGAAAGACCTAGGGGAAATTGTTCCTCTCCCCCTTAAGTGAAATGTATAAGGGGCAATTACAAGGACAGTGGTCGTGTAGTGTGTAAGTTTATGTCAGAGTCATCGAAGGCACTTGGAGAATAACCGAGTATCTTGTTACAGCCTTCTAGTGATCATTATCACGTGCCAGTTCCGATGACACAATGAAAAACACAAGGAAGAAATGTTTCCCGAGAGCGACGATAGATAGCAGCACGCTATATAAAGAAGAGCAGAATTCGTTGTAGAAACTAGGAGCAAAGAAGAGCGATTATATATATTATAGTAAATGCAAAATACATAAAGGAAGAGTATAAAAATTATAGAAGGAGTAAATAAAATGTTGTATATAGCCAATTAAGATAATTAAGAATATGCTCGTATATGAAACAATTAGGAAAGTTAATAAGTGAGCAAATGAATTCAGAAATTGTATATCTCTCCTTTTTGATCCTCTGACGAGGAGAACATCGTCAGCTTTTGTACTTGTCCGTCCATCGGTGGCGCTGTGTCCAAATTAGACGCCCCGAAGCACTTACGGTTGCGCTTCTTATTAGACGCACTGGGCCATAGGCAGCGCTTGCTGTTAGCGATCCTGGGCTATTCCCCTTTTGGTCGTTACATAGGAGGTGGCGCTACTGTTAGTTTAGTCGACCCTACTCTTTCTATAAGTATAGCTTGTATAGTTTGCCAAAGAAACAGGGAGTAATAAATAAGATTACGCTTTCAAAGAGAAGAATAAGCCTTCTTCAAAAATAGAAAGAAGAAGAAGTCTTTTCCAAACACAGAAAGAAGAAGAAGTATTTTCCAAAAGAAGAAGAAGTCTTTTCCAAAAGTAGAAAGAAGAAACGAAGAAGAAGTCTTTTCCAAAAGTAGAAGGAAGAAAAGAAGAAGACCTCTTTTCCGAAATCAACAATATAAAAGAAGAAGAAGCCTTTTCCATAATCAAAAAAAGAAAGGAAGAAGAAGCCTTTTCCCAGATCAAAGATAGGAAGAAAGAAGAAGCCTTTTCCCTAGAAATTACAAGAAGAAAGAAGAAGAAGATTTCCTTTCAATTATTCATATATTCATATATATATATATATACACAAGCGTTGCTATATATTTTCTCTGTATTGTGTATAGTTTTCAGAATATAAATCCGCATTTAACTATATCCTCTTGGCTATAAAACGCTTTCTTATTTGGAATTCTCGAACAAAGAACATATCCCCTGAGATTAAGATATCTATAGCCGTGGTATAAATAACATTTTAGAAGTGCACTAGAGGGACCTTGCATCATCCTTTCCACAACTGCCACCTGTGAGCTTCTATGAACATGTTCAAGTCTGGTTCACTAATGCCAGCTGGTGGAACGGTTACTTTATCTTTTATAATAAGATCACCCTGACCTGAGTCTTCTTCTTCTTCGAAGGAGAGAAAGTTTCTCAACAGAGACAAGTTGGCCAGTAAACAGCGTTCTAGATTAAAGCTTGGCTCACAGCTGACGAAACGAATGGAGATATTGCATCATCAACGCACGCGACGTGCAGAACTTTGTAAATGCCCCTCGTACATTCAATATATTATGTACATTTTTGCATATACGTGCAGACGTGGGTGCCACCACGACAACCGAATAAGAAGTCCGACGACAAAGAAAATATTAAAGATCCGACGAAAGGAAGTTATCCATTACAGAGTAAATAGCCCCGAAAGATGAGTGTCCCAAACCCAATGTCAAGTAATCTACCGCACAAAGCGTTTATCGCGGCTAAGAAGAAGATGAATGAACCTAAACTTCCACACCAATGCCAAGATTCCGCCAGCTACTACTTCCCCAGATTAAGGCCACGCGGAGAAGAAAAAGTTTCCAAACTGATCCGACAGATGGAAGCACAGTTCCGTTCCAACACCGGAAAAACTGGAAAGACTCGCTTCCTATCTCACAGTACGCACGTGCCTCTCCCACTCTCCTTCTTTTTAACCTCGTCCGCATGGCAGAATAGAATTCGGGAATGTCCCAGAAATGGGGGAAGGGGGGATGAGAAAGAATTAAATGGCGCGAAAATAGTCAATATTCAAACTTCGTCCTTCGCGCGGAAATAATGCGCTGTGAAAAATGTGCGGTTCAACCATGGATCCTGCCTTGCTTTGCCATTGTTCTGACTCGTGCTCGCGATCGCAACTACCCAGAAAGGGAGGTGGAAGGGGGGGGGCTGAATTTCAAACTGTTTTGCTGAGGAGCAGGAAATAAACGAGCCTCGAGACAAGTTCTCACAAGTTGCTTCGTGACTTGTTGAATTAATCAGTTCTATTAGTTTTGCCAGCTGGGTCGAGAGGTCCCTACAGAAGCTGGAATGGTCCATTGTGAGGATTCGTTCAGAAGGATTTCAGTGCAAGAGCTCAGTTCTTTCCCTTCAGATAAGAAATTTACATCCGAACCACATATGCATACATGGGATACCTCTGGGACTCTCAAAGCGATAATTTGCTTCTCCTAACCTACAAAATGAGGCACAATTACGTATTTATTTTTAGTTCTCCCTGTTATTTCAATCCCTTCCATCCTTTTAGTGTTTCTTTTCTAGTTTTTCTTTCATATTCCTTTCGTTCTTGACTATTTCTTTTCCTCTCAGTCTTCCACCGTTTTATGTCTAATATTTCTTTCCTTTACTCTCTCTTTAGCACTTTTTCTCTCCCTATGTGTGTGTGTGTGACTTTCTCTCTTTCGCTGCGTTTCCCCCTTCTTTCATTCTCTCTCTCTCTACCTTTTCCCATGTTTCCCTTTCTTTTCCTACTTCTCTTGTACTTTATCTGTTTCCTTATCTCTACTTCTCCTGTCTTAGGTTTTATCTCTCCTTTTCCATTCTTTTCTTTATACTACCCTTCCATTCACTCTTTCTTTGTCCTTCTTTCAAACTTTACTTATTCTTCCTGTCTCTCTTTCATCTCCCTTTCTCTCTTAATTTTTTATTTCTGTCTCTTTCTCTCTAATTTTATCTCTTCTTTGTCTATCTCTCACTTCTCCACCGTTCTCTCTCTCTTACTGTCTCACATCTTTTACTTGTCTCTCTCTCTCTCTCTCGCTCTCTCTCTCTCTCTCTCTCTCTCTCTCTCTCTCTCTCTCTCTCTCTCTTCCCTTCTTCTCCTTCTGATTAGTTTATATTTCTCCTAGTTTCTTCCATTCTGTACCTCTCTGACTTCTTTCTCCACCTTTGCCTTTTATATATTTTCCGATCAGTCTCTTCTGGATCGCTGCTTCGTATGTTTTCCAGTATAAATGATGTCAATAACTTTTCGATTTTGACACTCAGCTCAGAAATGTTCCTTCGGGCACATATATACATACTCTACATTCTCAACACATATACGAGGGGCGTCCAATAAGTTTTTGCCTTGACTTAAAAGGAGTTCAGATGGAATCATGAAATTTTCACAGTAAGTTGCTGTATTTCTGAGATCCTATGCAGCAATTTTTATCCTTGCAGTTTAAAGTATGTGTGAAGGAGACTCATTAAAATGGATGAAGGTGACGTTCTTTCTAAACTGGAGTACATGGCAGTAAAAAAGTTCCTCCATTTGAAAGACAACGGAGTCAAGGAAATGGCAAGTGGGTATGGGGACATTGTCCATCCTATGGCAACGTAAAAAGATGGAAAGGACATTTCTAGTGTAGACACACCAGCCGTGTGTGTCATTCCGCAAAAATGTCATGTTATCCGAGTTTTGCGATTCTGGTGACGTTATCATCTGATAACGTGGTAAATTGACAATAGAAGGCAGCTGAAGATGAAACGCCGTAGGAAACTGACAAAAGGTGTGCGGCTGAAGATACGAGTAATACGTCGTGGGAATTAATAACATTTGTGCAGATGTTAAGGGACAAAGAAATAAATAAAACTATATTTCTTTTATTTTTACGAAATTTATATCTTGGCCGCTCTCCCAACCTCCTCCTTTCAATAATTTATTACAAAAAGGAAATTACGCATTTCTTCAATTGCGAACAGATCATCTACCAGTTACTCGTGCAAGACAGACGTTGGGACAAGATAATTGAAGCAAAGAATTTATTCTTTTAAAATCCATTTAAAAACTAGGCATTTCTTCTGGGAATCCCGCCTCATATATCTTCATATTAATATTACTAGCGGCACACATTAAGAATCGTGCAGTATTAATGGGAGGTACAGTAAGTTCCCGAGATCACACAATACACGACTTTACTGTTTGCAATTGGAAATGGTTAATGGTATTGTAATGGTTAAAGGTCACCTCGGGCTCTGTCTCGCCTCGTAATTTTTGAGACGAGACCAGGATTTAGTTTGTCTCTCGAAGAATTATTTCTGCACAACCTCTTTCTCAGTTAGTAATAGTAAAAATAAAAACTCACGAAAGATATGTGGAAATGGAATACAATATGAAATAATGGTCACAAAGAAATAAATCCATAATGAAAAGAAAAAAACCTCAGAGTAACTACAAGAAAACAATCATTTTGGTGAAATATCACCACACGTTTTATATACAAGTACACATGCAATGACTCAGATACTAACCATGTGTTATTACTCACCTGAGTCTGTGATAAGCATAAGCACTCGTTGGGGCACGTTGTGACGACACAGGATACCATGTTCAGAAGTCCAGCGAACAAGATATGCAGCATTGTTTTCCACGAAACCTAAGGCGGAAGAAAATATATATGTTTTAGTGTGGGATACCGATATAATAGATGTTCGTAAGAAAATCAGGCGAACATACGGAGAACATTGTGGAGACATAGCCTCTGTATCAGTGTATCAAGTAACTTTAGTTGCGAGCAATACATTTCTTTTATATCTTATTTTTTGTTTGTATCTTTACTTTCCGGACAAGCCTCGTAATATATTTCCAAAGCAGCACTACCTTGGAATACTCATTGTTACGAGGCATATACAGGGTGTAACATAAATATATGTCAATACTTTGGGGACATATTCCTCACATGGAGACGATGAAATAATGTTATATGGGGGGGGGACATTAGCGTTGACCCCGGGTGAAATTAGGGGGGTTGAGAAACACATCGTAGTCAGGAAGCGCTTTATTGACACATTACAGTTCGAACCCCCACTCCCCAATTTCACCCAGGGTCAACGCCAATGTCTCCCACCATGCTTCCCGCCAGTTCAGATGTGGGTCATGTGGCAGCTGACAGCTTTTTCGACATTCCACACTACACCGCTTTCGCCTCATACACTGTGCAGCGTTTCGAAAATGCGCTCTAACGCGTCAATGACACATTTCCGGACCTATGTTCATATAACATTATTTCATCGTCTCCGTGTGAGGAATATGTCTCCCAAGTATTGACATATATTTATGTTACACCCTGTATATCTGAGGGGAGAAACAGCTCAATATAAACGTGATACTTTGTGATTTATCTGAACTGGTGTATATAGGGAAGGGAACTGCGGAAAATACGTAAAATTCATTCAAAGTAAATCTGTATGTCAAATATTATAGTATAAATTCTCATAGTTATTCAGTTTACAAAAACATTAAAAAATAAATATAGTATATGGTAATATTTTGATATGGCCATGGAACATACAGTACTTACACAGTGAACGTATCTCAAACTTATTTGTATACTGAATGAAGTGTGACGTAAAATATCACTAGGTGCAGTGTTGCAAATATCTAAACAACACTCCTTGTGGTATTACTGCAGAATGTTTATTCAACAGCGCCATCTATTGTGTTTTTTTATACCATTGACTTGTCCATTGCTGGCTACAATGTTGTACAATTTTTAATCAACTGTAGTTAGGACTAGATGCGAATTCTCCAGATGCCAGGTGTAATATCTGTTGTACACGTAACTATGAAACAGGCCTTAGGGATCGAAATGGAAATTTTCACGAAACTGAACGCTTTCGTGTTGT
The DNA here is from genome assembly GCF_977018435.1 of Lepisma saccharinum. NCBI lineage: Eukaryota > Metazoa > Arthropoda > Insecta > Zygentoma > Lepismatidae > Lepisma > Lepisma saccharinum. The sequence continues at coordinate 19,476,952 of NC_139238.1, forward strand.
CTTTCTTATCTCTACTATAGCAACGAGAATAACGGCTAGTGAAATGACGTGCTGTATTGAAATTAATATTAAAATATTTACATAGACATTAAATAATACAAAATACATTGCCTGCGGTTTTCTCATTTTTTATATTTAAACAGACGGGAATCGTGAATGGTAGTCACCTCGCTCAAAAAGAGGAATAAAGTTCTTTTATATGTACATATCCTCAATATATGTGTTAATAATACTTATTAAAAATTTAATTTGTACAATTTCAAGACATTTAAATATTGTTATTTTGCGTGTGATCAATGATTGGATTTTTTGTTTGTCTGACCTGAAACTTCACTATTGGGTTAATCGGGGCACAGAAGAAAGGACGATAGAAAATATTGAAATGGTAAAATTCAAGAAGAAAAAGGTAGTATTGCAGAGGCTGTTATGGTTTCAGTGTTCCGTATTGTCTCCAACTTAGGCACACGCCGTCACACTCGCTGCAACAACACATTTCGATGTATAGCCGAAGCTTATACGAATGCATAATATGAAGTGGGCGAATAAACGGGGGGGATCCCGGGGATTTCCCCCCCCCCCGCAAAACATATTCCCTGGTGAAGAATTTGTTGTTAATCCCTGCCACCAGGAGCGTATTTTCCAGGCTAGCTAGGCTAGCTGCAAAGCCTAAAGCCTGAAGCCTAGGAAGTAAAAAAATGCAGTTGGCAACCTAAATTCTTTAGAGTTGGCAACCTAAATTCTTGGGAGTTGGCAACCTAAATTCTTGGGAGTTGGCAACCTAAATTCTTGGGAGTTGGCAACCTAAATTCTTGGGAGTTGGCAACCTGAATTCTTGGGAGTTGGCAACCTGAATTCTTAGGAGTTGGCAACCTGAATTCTTAGGAGTTGGCAACCTGAATTCTTAAGAGTTGGTAACCTGAATTCTTTGGAGTTGGCAACCTCAATTCTTAGGAGTTGGCAACCTGAATTCTTAGGGGTTGGCAACCTGAATTTTTATAAGTTTGCAACCCGACTACCGTTCGGATGGCAACGTGGTTCCCTTGATGAGTCTAGTCTTCTCCCTTCCTCCATAGCCTAGGACCAGGTGTCATAGTGAGGTGTCGTGTTGTTTGCGCCGAGTCATTTGCGCCGAGGCTTCTTATCGGTTCATTTGCGCCGCGACATATGTCAAGACCTTCCTTGGTGGGTTTTCCCACAATCGGGAGTGTCATTACCGCCACGCGCACGTGTGTTTATGGGAACATGGTGCATAGTGCATGAAATCAAACAAATAAACAAACAAACGTGTGTTTATGACGTTGCACAGCTGTGTTTACACTGAAATGTTAAACCTATGCAGAGAGTCAAATATGACTTTTCTTTGCTTATTTCAAAAGACGTTACACAGGATTACTTGTATCAATTTTATTCCACAACACAAAATACATAAATCAGCCTATTAACTATTAATCATTTATACACTACATAAAATCGTTAAAAAAACATTGTAAATACAGTATTGTTAAAATATTGCCAGCATTCTACAAGTACGCTTTGGAAGCAACATAAATGTGCCAGTCTATTACACTTAATTATTATACACTAAATAAAATCGTCAAAAATATTATAAATACAGTGTTATTTTTTGCAAACATTACATAAGTAATAGCTACGTATATATAAACACAATATTTCGATACACTTGCACAACAATAATACAAACGTTATTTGAATTCTTGTAGGTATGGAAATGCTCGAAGGCATCCTCGAAGATCGCCCGAGCTTCTGTACTTCGAAAGAACACACTCAACACGTTTGTCCATTTCGACGTATTGATATTTTCTTCTCTTCCCAGCCAATAGACCAGAGGCGAATATATAGTACAAGCAATGCAAGCACTGCTTGCATAATTCGAATATCATTTAATGTACTTAATGTTCTAACCGTATTTAGTTTCCATCGCACTCGATTTCGCGAAAAAATGCGGCCGCAAACTCCCCCAGAAGCTCTGTAGCAAGCACCAGCCTCAATGCTTGCAGCCGTTCTGCGGGAAAATAAGGCCTCCGAAGGAGTCACATGGCGAAGCGTGAAATTCTGGTGGAACCCGACCACAAAGCTTCTACAAAAAGCTGTGCTTTCCGAGCTTGCGTGATTCCCGAAAATAGCCGAGTTCAACCGAAAGCAGAAGGATTCATCTATGGGTACGTTGCTAGCAAAAACTAGTAACGAATATTTGTCTTCATGAACACGTAAACAAGATCGCAAATATAATAATAATTGTTAGTCATAAAATAACTAAAAGAAGTTATTATCACTGTTCTAAATTCCATATATATCATATTATATTACAAATTATTTTAGATTTCGCGAAATGTAAAACGCGTAAAAGAAGTTGACATTGGGAGTTGGGGCAGTGGAATTTCTGCACCCCCGTGAAGAGTTTTCTCAGGGAGGGAGGGAAGATTGGACGGACCTTGGTCCTGCACCCTGCTTCCTGGTCGGTCCAGCTCAAATTACGCCAGAAATGTTGACCGCTACCAGTGTTTGCAACTGCCAAATTATTTACGCAGTAATTCAAGTGAGCTCTTTCACAAATTTTACAATCAATAAATTGACTGCTTTTGAATAAAACTTGGGGTGAAAATAAAGCTATCTGAGAAAGAACTATCTACTGATATTTGTACATGGCATAGAAGTAAATCGTATACATTCTGCATATTATGAGCACAAGAATATGTTTTAATGATTGATTGATTGATTTGATGTTTTAAGTCCACTTTATGCACAGTAAGGCTAATCGGGACTGGACCTACAGTTTAAAATGGGATCTGAAACACTTGCGCCTCCACCGGGTATCGAACCCGGAACCCCTTGATTACAAGGCGACGACACTACCACTGCGCCATCGGGGAGGCCCGAATATGTTTTAAGTTCTATTATTATGACGCAAGTGGTGTTCCCAGGGTCTTTTTACGGTCCCCATTTTGTCATCTTTTCCTTCCAGTAGGTGGAATGCTTCGTTCTGGCTGCGCCCTTTGACCTACTTTCTCACCTTAATGGATTTTTCTCGTAAGGCATGAGCAGTGTTGCCAACTCCTCACTCGAAAAATCACCAAGGTTTTTGTTTTACGCACTAAACTAACCTACAATGAGAGAAAAATGGGCAGAAGAAAAGCTGTGGCATCACTTTTTAAGCTATTTTTTATGCTAACTCGTTTTTTGACCTACATTTGAAATGTCTTACGATATTTTCCTATAAGGCTATTTTTTTTTTACTGTAAGGCCCCCCCCTTTCCCTTTTTTTTAGTGTAATCTACTACGACCTGCTAATAGGCTTTTGCTCTCGGCGTAATTTGTTTTACGCACTAAACTAACCTACAATGAGAGAAAAATAAACAGAAGAAAAGCTCTGGCATCAGTTTTTTTAAGCTATTTTTTACCTTCTGCAAATCTTGCTCTTATGCTAACTCGTTTTTTGACCTATATTTGAAATGAGTTACGACATTTTCCTATAAGGCTGCCTCCTCTTACTTTAAGGCCCCCCTCGGTGTAATCTACTACGACCTGCTAATAGGCTTCTGCTCTCAGCGTAATTTGTTTTACGGGCTAAACTAACCTACAATAAAAGAAAATTAGACGGAAGAGAAGCTCTGGCATCAGTTTTTTAAGCTATCTTTTACCTTCGGCAAATTTTGCTTTTATGCTAACATCGTTTTTTGATTTTTATTTGAAATGACTTACGATATTTTCCTATAAGGCCGTCTCCTCTTACTGTAAGGTCCCTCAGTGTAATCTACCACGACCTTGCACTCTCAGCGTAATCTGCCACAATGTTTTGTTATTAAAACTCTCAGGTGTGATCTTCTACAATGTGTGTGTGTGATAATCAAAATTTATTTTTTGTTACGGAAATCCCTGGCCCCCAAAAAAAGAAAAATATCCCGCCAAGGGTGCGTGGTGCCCAACACAGTTCTAATGGCCACGGCTAACAAAGCCATGCCTTTGTAGAGTTTCATGGTTTTTTTTTTTTAAACCCCCCCATGACTCCCTACAGAGGACCTCCGTGTGTAATGTGTGTGTTTTATGATTGAAGAGAAGAAAATTTTTTTGGTTAAGAATGGAATGTGTAAGAACTAAAAAAGTTTCCGTAGGGGGTGCAGCATCTGAAAGAAATAAAAAAATATCCTCAAAAATAGTGTACATAATATGATAGAAAAATATAAAAAAAAGTGTGAATGCAAAAATTAGTGTGAATGATTGTTTTTTTTAAAAAAATAATAGAAAAATATAAAAAAAATGTGAATGCAAAAATTAGTCTGAATAATTGTTTTTTTTTTAAAAAAAAAAAGTGGTACAAGAAATAAAACATACTTTTTTTAATGAAGAAGTCTAATGGTGCGAGCAGATTTCTTCCTCGTCATGACATCCCCATTCTCGGGTGTGGATGTTGCAGTCCAGTAGCCTCAATTTGGTGTCGTGGGGATCAAGCGCCACTTTGTTGATCGTGGATGTACGCAACTGGTCGATGGTGCTCGTGATCCGATGTTCGGTCATGCGTTTGATTTTTTTGTCGAACAAGCACGACTTGTAATGTTCTACGGTCAGTTTGTTTGTGCTCGAACGCCCCACCCCTTTTGCTTTTTTTATTTCGGTCTCGTCCTGGATTTTCACGGCGTACATTTTCGCTCGAAGACCAGCAAACTCTGTGATGATGCGGCCGTTGACTTCATCTTTCATCTTCCCGATCGTCATTTTTTGACTGTCGTCGAAGAGAGCGTGATCTTTGGGATAGTTCGAGAAGTCGAAATGGTGGCTCATGCTTTTCAGATCTTCGTATAGATCATCGGTGTGGATGTTGTACACGAAGCTGTCTGTGTCGGTGTACGCCACCTCGATCGCCTCTCCATAGCGTGGTTTCATGATGTCGTAGTGAAACTTGTACATGGCCAGCTTCGACAACTCGAGGATCGCGACTCCCACGGCGATTGGTTTGTCGAATGTTATGTTTCTGAGAGCACGTTCGATCAATACCAACGTGTCGCTCAGTATCGTGAAGTTCTTGTACGTGGGCTGAGCGACGAGCTTGTTTATTTTCTTCGGGTCGGAGACCAAGTTGATATTTCTTCTTTTCCTCGCATCTTCCATGCTCTTGCCGTAGATGCTGTTGTTCATTAATTTGTATAGGTCTTTGTCTGCGGAAGAAGAAGCTGATGCTCGACGTTGAGTGTTGCCGTCGATATAGGGTGCTAGCCACCTGGTCTGTCTAAACTTCAATCCCGAGTGCACATGCTTCAAAACCAATCCATGCTGGAGGTAGAATTGTAGGAGACGATAATGCACCACGTAATTCTTTTTGCTCTTGAAGGTGAGCATCAGCTTCTTCTCCGGAGCCGTTTCCATCACAGGTGCCATCGCAAATCCATGGTGTTCTCGATGAAGCGATGCAGGATATTCCAAATCTACTTTCAGGAAACATCCATTTTCATGATCTTCGCTCCATTCCAAACAATCTTGAAGTTCCTGCTCGCTCATCCATTCGTATTCTCCGATGGGCAGAGTCTCGGACATGGCATAACCATACAGGTTGTTCATGTCCCAGTATGCCAAGAAGTTTGTCGGTTTCCCTGCATCGAAATCGGCAACATATGGATTGTTGGCCTTGACGTATCGAAGGGGACACTGGACGATTCCACCGCGTTTTGCCTCTTCGACAAACAAAAGTTGATTGATGTTTTTGATGAGCTCTATCTTCACCTTCGTGGATTTTAACATCGCCTGCCAAGAATAACCCGGTGTGGTGTAGCTGAAAGCGGGGTCCAAACCATATGCTGCCATTCCTCTCGAGCGATGGAGATGAAAACGATCGCTCAATAGCGTAACATCCAGCTTCAGATACAGATCGTGATAGTCACCCATGGTTTGACAAGAGAATGTAGACCAGACGAGCTGAGCATGATGGTAGTCCTCTTCGCTGCAACAGGTGTCGCTAAGACGACTATCGAATGCTTCTCTCGGTGGTAACGATGTTTCTGAGAATTTGGAAGCATCCGTCATGTATTCGTACGGGTAAACACCCTTGCGTCTCAACGCCGCTAAATGTTGGTCGCCAAAACATTTCCTGGTGGCGACCAAATCATCGTCGGTGAGTTGAGATGCGAGTGTCGCCAAACTCGAAGACAGAAAGTTGTAGGAGTCCAAGAAGCGAATTTCTACGTGATTGCCATTTCCAACGTCGACCTTCTTGCTGAATGAAATGAATTTCTCATTGGTGCGAGCTATGACGCTAATGGGTTGAGCGTCGCATCCCATCTCCTTTATGAAGATTTTGGCGTCGTAGCCCTCCAAATTGTGAATGAATACAGGAATAAAATTCGGTTTCTTGATTTGTAGATTACAGTTGTTACACAGGGGCGCCACATATTTTCCGGTGTGATGATTGTGGTGGCGAACTTTGACATTTTGGAGGGTGAAGTTACTTTCGCACACACCACACTGAGAGGCAAGGTCGTATGCTTTCTTCTCTTCCTGGGTAAGAGGCTCTATTGGTTTGTCTTCTTTTAGTAGAGGAGCGAATTTTATGGCCATCTGCTTCAAGGTTTGAACGAATTTTTGTGGAACATCATTGCCACGATATAAAATAACATTGCCTGTGTTGTTGACCATCAATCCAAAAGCGCAGGCTTCGTGATGTAGAATTTCGGTGGTGCTCGATACGCTGGGATTCGGTTCGCAGATGGCGAGTGGAAGTTGGAAACTTTCAAAGTCGGCGCATATCACCACGGGATGCCAGAGTAACGCCTTGTAGTTGGAAAATGTCATGTCTCGAGAAGGCATTTTGATAGTCGTAGCCGGATGTTTACTACACATTTCATGATGATCTCGGAGTTCTTCATCAGCATTCTTTTTTCCTCGACCGTAGAATATACTCAGGCATCTGTCGCATACTCGAATTTTATGGTGATCTGTGGTAATTTGACTTCTTGTTAATTTTGGAAGATTCTGAATTAGACAGTAATGATAATTATCATCATCTTCGATCAGGAGTAATCTGATGACACGATTACTTTTAATGTTGCTGTGTCTGAGAACGTAGATGGTGTTGTTTTTGTCTAATCCGAAGATGTGTACTGCTATACTTTCGTTTTTATCTGTCTTGTACTGCGTCTCAAATTTACTAATGTCTCGTAGATTTACAGGGTAATTAATGCCAGCCATAGGTTTTTCAAATTCTGAGAGATATTCTGGCTTGTTGTAGTGGTATAAACAATGTTTATCATTATTGGCCGGGTGATGATCGGCAATGATGCACCACAAAAAGCATCTGTTGTCTTCATTTTGAATGTTGATGATGGCTTTCTTACTGGCTATTTCCCGAGGCAAATTGATGTAGCTGGATGCTCCCATCGGGTTGTATCGTGCCACCTTCAAAGTTAAAGTGTGAGGCGAACCGCAAAGTGTCCAACCCGATTCGCGTTCTTGGAAAGTCTCGTGCTTGTTTAACAAAGCGTCAATCATCTGCTTGCAAATGGCATCCACCTTATCGACGTCGGCGGCGTGGAGGCTCTTTACACCAGTGTAATGATGGAAAGTTTCTCGCTCTTTTTTTACGTTTTCGTAAATGACGGAAACGATGAGGTGGATTTTCAACGAGCATTGCAACAAAACTTTGGTGATAGACGAAATTAACTTGCTTTTGACCGAATGAAGAAAGTTGTTTAGATCAGATGTTTCTTCAGATGGGAAAGTCTCCTCGGTTAAAATATTTCGAATACTTTTGCCGGCACTCTTCTGCTTCTTTCGTGGCGCTTGATCGTCAACATCGAGCTTTCTCTTACTTGATCCTTCCCCATGTACATTCTTCCGATGTCTACTCAAGTGAGAGATGGATATATATATCCCACATTGGTCGCATGCACGTTTTGCTTCCTTCTTCTCCATTTTTTGCTAAGAAAAAAAAATGAAGTTACTAAATTGCACACATTTTTTTGTGGTGTTATTTATATTAGACCCCGAAACCCATAAATAATCTAGCATAGATGAAGTTACTATTTGTAGTAATTATTTATATTAGACCCCCAAGCATAAATAATCTACCATGGATGAAGTTACTATTTGTGGTGTTATTTATATTAGACCGCAAAACCATAAATAATCTACCATAGATGACGTTACTATTTGTGGTGTTATTTATATTAGATACGTTCTCATTTTTTTCTTAAATAACCAACATGAATCTTTTTGGTTTCCGAAAGCAAACAATGGAGACTGTACACCGCACGACGACAGATCATGAATTTCTACCTTCCCTATTAACTAAACTCAATGGTCTACTGATTGTTCATCTCAACAGTATTTGGACGAAATTGGATGATGATGTGGGCAAGATGTTTTATGTTTTTAATAACAATTTACATTTTTACGAAATTCCGATCGACGGGAAACTTCAAATCATCGTGAATCCGGAGAACGTAGGCGAAATCAAAATATCTACCGGCAAGAACATTTTTCGAATCAAGCACGACAAGATGCTTTCTAACATTACGTACGATGTGTCTGCAGGAGATTATCTTTACATGGAACTCCTAGGAGATTACGACAAACTTATTCCTCTCTTCGTAGAATTACGAATCGTCTATCCTATTATAAATAACCGTTAACCAAAAATGCCTAACGACATTTTCGGCAACACCAAGCGTGTAGACCATGCAGAAGAGATTCTCATGTTGGACATTCGAGTTAAGAAGTTGAGGACCGATTTGATCGCTTTGCAGGAGACCTTAAACAAAAGTTTAGAGTCGGAAATCGCTACGCTCCAAACGCAATGTCTCGACCCCATTCTGAAAATCGATTCCGAACTGAAGACGCTGATAAAAAATTATGTCGACGTACCTTCTTACGACAACGTTCAAAATATACGGTTGAGCGTGGATTCGCTTCAAAATGATTTGGCCAAATTACAGCAATTTCAAGCGAAAAATGAAGATTTGGAAAAATTGAAACTCGAAATCGAAGAACGAACTTCCGCAATAGAAAAGAATTTCTCTGAACTTCAAACCGTGGTGAACGATATAGACGCAGAACGCTTGCACGTCGTCGTTTCCAAATTACAAGAAGAATTCACCGGCACGTTGGAAGAAATTAAATCCAAGTTGCAGACTTTGGAAGATACCATGACGAACCTACCATCGTCGGACGAACTGCAGGTCATCGGTAAAAGCGTCGCGAACATAAAAATTCAATTGGAGGCCTATCAAGATTTCGAACACATTCAAACCACCATCGCTACGCTTCAGGCGTCCTTGGAATTGATCAACGAAGAAATTAAAAATATTCACGCTGAAGCGAGAGCGTTGACGAGCATTCAAGACACGTTGAGCACGGTTCAGCAGAAGATCGAATATTTAGAAAATTTGAACGTCGAAACGAATCTCGCTCATTTTCATCATGTACTGGACAACATACAGGGTGACTTGGAATCGTTACGGACGAGCGTGCCTTCGAGCGAAGATTTGGAAAAATTGAAAACGGCGGTGACGGCACTATCCGATTCGAGCGACATCAAAAGTTCATTGAGCGATCTCGAGAGTAAAGTGGCCAATCTCCCCACCTCCAAAGAATTGCACGCTTTGAAAAGGAACATATCACGTATGCTGAAACGACTGGAAACGGAAACGGCGAACGTGGAACAGATTCGAGACGAAATTAGTTCGCTGGTGTCGACGCTGCCCACTTCGCAGAGCGTCGCCGATCTTCACACGCAGTTTACAGAGATGCGAAGCATCGTGAACGATCTTACCGAGAAGAGCTCGAAATTGAATCAAGTCGAGAACCTTCAGAACATCGTCGTCAACATCAGAGATCAAGTTGGAGTGCTGGAATCCACGCAGGAATCGACGCTGGCCTCTTTCGGTGCCAAGTTGCAAGAACTCAACGAAAACTACAAGCAGTTGAACGTGGAAGTGAAAATCAAACCGTCGTTTTCTACCGTAACGGATACCATAGTCGAGCATTTGCTGCCCATCGAAAATAAACTCGGACAAGTTCACAGTAATCTGCTCGGCGTCGACACTAAATTCGCTAAACTGCATTCTCTGCAAGCCATCGAAATCAACAGCGTACCCAATCAACAGAGAATCTCCACGTTCGTCGAAGGTAACAAACTGTACATGTTGCATCCTTATCATCCGTACTACAAGTTTCTCCTCGATGGCACGATTCAGATAAACGAATTTTCGTACTGGTCTCACGGTAGAAAAGCTAGCGTTCCCACCATGACTTTGATATCGAATCGTGGTGTCCAGAAAGCAGGAAACATTCCTCTGGCACGTTGGAACGAAACGCGCAACATATATGAAATACACGAAGACGAAGATCTTACTGTTTTCGACGTGAGTGCCGGCGATAAGCTGATCATTCAAAACACGAGCGAAGTGCCACCCTCTTTGAATCCCATCACGCTTGTGCTTCTCTTGAAACGTAATCTCTAAAAAATGTCTAGGCAAGCCATCGTCGAAGAATTGCATAAACCTGCACGCCGCAACTACGAACGTTTGGCTGTGGTAACCAAGGCCATCGACGACCTCTGGCAAAGTGACCTCGTGGAGATGAGTAGCGGCAATTTGAAAAACGTGCATAAATTGAACAAGGGCAACAAGTACCTCCTCACCGTCATAGACACGTTTTCGAAATTCGCATGGGCTCTACCTTTGAAAGCCAAAACGGGGACATGCGTCACGGAAGCATTCAAGACAATTTTTCGCGAAAGCGGCGGCAGACGACCTCGGTTTCTGCAAACGGACAACGGTAAAGAATTTTACAACGCCGTATTCCAAAAGTTTATTCAAAAACACAAGATTCGACATTATTCGACCTTCAGTCACATCAAAGCCAGCGTCGTGGAAAGATTCAATCGAACCTTGAAAACACACATGTGGAAACGATTCACGCTTCGGGGAAATTACAAATGGGTCGACATCCTGCCGGAACTCGTCGACACCTATAATGAAACGGTACACAGAACGATAGGCATGAAGCCAGCCGACGTTACGAAATCTGACGAGCAGCGTTTAATTTCTACAGTTTACTGTCCAAAGTACACACCCACGACAAAAAAAGCTAAATACAAAATTGGAGACCAGGTGAGGATCAGCAAATTCAAACGCACCTTCGAGAAGGGATTCACAAAAAATTGGAGCACGGAACTCTTTACGGTGGTTCGAGTTTTACCCGGAAACCGACACACGTATATAATAAAAGATAGTAGCGGCGAGATTTTGAAAGGAAGATTTTACGAAGAGGAACTCTCTAAAACGAAACACCCCGACACGTACCTCATCGAGAAAGTATTGCGTAGGAAAGGTGACAAATTGTTTGTCAAATGGCTGGGACTTCCGGAAAAGAGTTGGATCGACGCGAACGAAGTGATCTTGTGAGTGCGTGGAACGTGGTGAAGCGTCTACCAGATCCGGAAAGTCAAACGAAGAAAAAGAACGGTAAGTTTCTTCCCGACAGCATCCGCTGTCTGATCGTAGGTCCTTCGGGGTGTGGGAAAACGACACTGCTCGTGGACAATTTTCTCCTCGCACCGAATTGGTTAGATTGGAAGAACAGGCACCTGTACGTGTTCTCGAAAAGTTTGGAGCAATCCAAATACCAGCAACTGATGAAACTGTACGATGGTCTGGACATTGCAACGTTCGCCTCGGAAATAAAACCGCTCGACGATTGTCGTGAAAATTCAGTCGTCGTGTTCGACGACGCCATCCTGGAAAATCAAAATGAAATTCGCAACTTTTTCACGCAAGGTCGTCACAAAGGAATGGATTGTTTTTACCTAGCTCAAACGTTTTCCAAAATTCCAAAACAGTTAGTACGCGACAACGCTAATTTCATATGTTTGTTTCGTCAAGATCACACCAACCTCAAGCACGCGTACGATGACTACGTAGGCGCAGACATGAACTACAATCAATTTTCGGAACGCTGCTGCTCTACTTGCTGGAACGGTGACGATTTCGGATTCGCGACGATCGACATGACGAGGAAACCCAACGACGGAAAATACAGAAACAAAATCAACGACTTTCTAAACGTTGCAACGTTGTGAGAAACGACGTATATAAATAACGTCATGACGAAACGAAAAATCGAAGACGAAAATCTCAAGCTTCGCGATTACCTCGCGAAACGCTTCAAAGGTTGGAAATCCGAGAATCGCGGATTCTACGAAGAGAAGAAACGTCAGGATCAACCTGTGATCGATGCCATCAGCGGTCTAGGTAAAGAAATTAAAAGTGTCACGGAACAAAATAAAAATCTGATTAATGAACTCGTACCGCTCGCAGCTAAAAGTTACGCCGTACCCACACCCATTTCGAGCATTCCTTCGACGCCGTTCGAACTGAAGGATGCACCGGCACGACGTCGAGCCATAGGTAGCACGTCGTCTTCGGATAAGATCGAGTTGGGACCTTTGGCACGAGACTACCTGAGCACGGGGAAATTCGACAAGGATGAAGTGTTCGGATTGTATCCCAGCATGGAAACCAGCGAAGGCGGCGGTGTGGTGTGGAAGATTGGGAAATCGAAGGTGACCTTCGAAGGCAACGATATTAAAGTTAATTTAGGCGAGAAGGATAGTTGGACCAGGTATCCGGGTACGGTGGGACTGTGGGAACTCGTTGCCAAAAAGCAGCCGAAAGATTACACCGACGAAGATTACCAGAGTTACAAGGAAATTCTGATCATGACGGATGCCTTGTACCAGAACAACGACGCCTCGCAGAATAGGGTGAAATCGAGCAGCGGCGAGAAGTACAAGAATCTCATCAAACCGATTTGGAACCAGGTCAAAACAGGCAGCGGCGTCAAACGCTACAACACGTTACCCAAAGAATTCGTTTGGGTGGACGACGTTAGGAAACTCGTGGACCGATTGTTGGTGATAGCCGGCGAAGAGAATGCAGGCAATCGTAATTTCTACAACGAGAAGGTTGGCATCGTGGACATGATCAGCACGAAACTTTCCAACTTCATCGTGAGCGACGACAAGGGCATAGGTTACCTGATCAAAATCATCAACACGCTGCCTCCGAAATTCTGGAACGTGGCCGAAGGAAAGGGACTCGTGAACGACATCATCAACAAGTTACCTTTCGAGATGCATCTACCGGGCTACCAGTACTGCGGACCGGGTACCAAACTCGAGAAAAGATTGGAGAGAGGAGACAAGGGTGTGAATCCGTTGGACGCGGCATGCAAAGATCACGACATCGCTTACAACACCACGCAGACGGATCTGGATGCACGTCACGAAGCAGACAGAAAGTTAGAGCACGCAGCTTTCGAAAGATTCGTGAGCAGAGACGCATCGTTGGGTGAACGGGTCGCCGCACTGGGCACCACCATCGCCATGAACACGAAACAAAAATTGGGGTGGGGTATATAAATAACATACAGTAAAAAAAACAACATGGCTTGCATAACTGATTTGCCGCACGAGCTACTATCTAAAATATTCAAAAAGGTAGTTAACGGAGATGTAGGGAAACTTGTAATCATAGCAAGAACGACGCCGGAATTTCGCATCCCTTGTGAAATGGTTCTCAAGGACCATCTTCGGGGGATCAGCGGCCTGAGGTGCAGTGATCTCAACATTCTGCTTTCGGCTGCAGGGGAAAAATTGAACGAGAGGTCGGACGAACTGCACGAGGCGATGAAGGGAAGAAGATGGTATACTGATGATTGGTACAAGTCTATGCAGGAGAAGGAAGATATCATTACGCACATCATCGCGTTTTCCGAAGCACGGACTTTCTTCCTCTGTTAAAAAAAATAATAATATATATACGTGCCAAAAAAAACTTGATATATAAATAACACACATCGTGAAAAAAAAATAATCTTCGGTATATATAAATAACACGCATCGTGAAAAAACAATTAAATTTCTCTCTAACACTTTGAAATTTTTTTGATATGACGACTGAAAAAATAAGTGATCTCCAAGCATTAAAACAAATGCTAAATTTGTCAGTCGAGTATGTAAAAATTCAGGAATTGGAAGTCGACAAACCTTACACGATAACTTCCGGTTCAATCGTTTCTACCCAGTATGGTCCCAAGGTACGTCTGTTGCTCAACGCACAATACAGTCTATTTTTACCAGATCGATACGCTAACATGTTATCCGACGAGAAGCTATCTATTTTAATCGAGAACAAAACTCGAATCGTGTACAAGGGGACAAAGGAACTTCTTGGCAAGAAAACGAAGCACGTAATAGAATTTGTGTAACGACTGCGAGGCCTTGAAAATATATAAATAACATACCGTAAAAAACTACACAAGAAAAAATCTCAGAATATATATATAAATAACATACCGTGAAAATAACACATAGAGCATCAACATGAAGCCCAAGGGTGTCGTGTACCAGATACCATACTCCAATCTAAAAAATCTAGGTGCCCTCGATGGGTTACTCACCAAGAAACAACGCGAGAAGAAACGTTCTTGCTTGTCGAAAGGACATGGAATGAAATTACTGCTCAGCACACCTCAATTGAAAAGATTGCAGCGTTCGCGGAAACAGCAAAAGATCGGAGGTTTCATATTCAGCATCCCGGCCATCCTGGCAGCATTGGGGGCCGTTGGAAGTTTGGCCGGCGGAAGTGCCGCCATCGCGAAAACCGTCATCGACTCGAAGAAGAACAAGGCCGAGTTGGAAGAACAGAAACGTCACAACCTGGCCATGGAGAAGAAGGGGAAGGGCGTGATGAAAAAGTTTAAAAAAAAGAAACAGAAGCACTCACCAACCGAGACATTGAATCTCTGATCGCACCGTTACGAATCAAACACTTCAGAGGAGTTTTCATGTCCGACTCGTTACCTTCAAGCGTCAAAAGAAAAGAATGCGGAGTAGTCAACTTGGACGGTCAAGAAAATCCAGGCACGCATTGGATATGTTACCACAAAAATGATGATAAAGCATTCGTTTTCGATTCTTTCGGAGGTGTTCCACCTACAAATTTAATTCATTATCTGAAAACGAACAAAACCTCCATATACTACAACGACGAACGCATTCAAAATTTCGGAGACGTGAACTGCGGTCATCTCTGCCTCTCCGTGCTCGCGTTTCTCTCTAAAATAAATAACCCTACGATCGAGGATTTCCAGAAAGCATTGTGGAACCTCAAACAGCATCACTAGGATGGGCGTGTTCCATCTCACGAGCGAATCTTCGATCTTGAAACTCACGCTGCACGACGACATCGTCTATCCTAAATCCGTGGCACTGCGTGCATTCTACAGCATGTACCTCATACCTAACGTTACGCAGCACAACAACAAAATTAGCGTCGGAAGCGAACACATCGTCGTCACGCCAGGACAATACAATCTTTCCACTTTGCAAGCTCAGTTACCCAAAGGCACGTACCTTTCTCAAAATTCGGTCACACACAGAGTGGAAATCCTATCCGCGACGGAGACCGTGGACCTGGGCACCATGGGAGAACTTTTAGGTTTCGAGAACGACACCAAACTCGAAGCTGGCATCAAGCACGTAGCAACCAACATTCCTAAATTCTTGGCCATAGAGACTCTGAACGTACACTGCAACGTGGCGGAAGGCATGATCACGAAATCCTCGGACGGATTACTGGGAAGTCACAAGCAGACGGGAATCATAGCCACGTTCAAACCAAGTTCCGAGTTCATGGAACCGATCATCTACACGCCCTCTTCGCCGATCTATTTTCCAGTATGTCGCAACCGCATAGACGACATAGAGTTGGTGGTGACGAACGAGAAAGGAGACGTGGTGGATTTCGCAGGTGCCACTACGACGGCCATCGTGGAGATCAACGTATAATAAATAACACACATAGTGAAAAAAAAAATGGAGCAAATCGAAAGTTACGAATTGCAATCTTTCCCTCCCAACCGTCGCACGTTCGCCAATCTGAACGAGGCGAACAGGGAGATCGAATACGACGTGGACGTAGGGGATGGGTTCATTCATCCTCACAGAGCGGACCTCTACCTTCAATTCGACGTGGTGAAGAAGGAAAGCGGAGACGCGTTTCCCGCAGCAGCAAACTTGATACTCGTGGACAACTTCGTGCCTCACCTGTTCTCGCAGCTGGAGGTGAGGAAACACAACACCGTCATCGACAGAATAGATTATCCAGGCATCACGTCGACGGCAGTGGGAACTTTGAAATTATCCAAAACAGACGCAGCGTACTACCAGGCCGGGGGATTCGAAGCAGGAACCAAAATATCGACGAAAAGTCACACGGTGCTCTTTCCCATGCGTCTGCTGCCGGGATTCTTCTCCGACTACAAGGAGATCATGTGGAAGGGAGGACTGCGCGTCACCTTTCGAAGAGCGGCCAACGACAACGACGCACTGATGCGATACACCAACTTAAACGCCGACGGCACGCCGATAGCCAACACTTTACCCGAAGCAGCCAAGTGCGTCATCCGGAGCATGGAATTGAGAATGCCGATCGTGGAATACGAAACAAACTACGCCCTCAAGTACAAAGCGGAGATCTTGAAAAGTCCGCAGGTGGCGATTCACTTTCACGGTTACCAGTGCGTGCAGAAGATGGCGTCGGGAAGTCACATGGAATTCGACGTGACGACTCAGTTCAACAACATACAGTTCGACATGCCAGATTTCGTCGTAGTGCTCTTTCAGACCGGGCGCAATAACAATCAGGAAAAAGATTCCAGCAAATTCGACGACTGCAAGATCAAGAACATTTATCTCAAGAATGGACGCAACGAAGTGTTCCCGCGCGAAAATTACAACCTGGACATAACCAAAGATGATTACCTCAAACTTTACGAAGCTTACACGGCTTACAAACGCGTGACCGAGGGAAGTGTGGACATGTACTACACCCCCAGCGAATTCAAAATCCGCAGGCCGATGTTCGTCATCAACACCACAAAAAGAAAGCAGGTGGTAGTCAACGATCGCACCAACATCAAGGTCGTCTGCGAGTTCCACGACGCGCTGCCTGCCAATACTCTGTGCAGCGTCATCCTGGTTGCAGAGAAGTCCTTCGCGTATGACGTGAAAAACGAGAGGGTCACAGAGCAGTTTTAAAAAATATTGCCTTCATCGAGCAAAAATAGCTTTTCTACATTCCCCCAATTACAAAATTTTTAATCTAAAAACACATCCAAAGCACTCTAATAGGATGTAGAGTGTTTTTTAGGATCAAATCGAATTTTTTAAACAAATTGAGGGGGCTTGCTTGTAGTTGAGTAGTTATCATCAAAACCTATCCAACAAACCCACAATCATCATCCTAGCTCAATTAGGAGCCGAGAAAATCAATATCTTAGAAAACGTCTTAAGATAATTGTCTTAAGAAAATTTTCTTGACAGACCGGAAGTAACATCTTGACAGACCGGAAGTCGACTTTCTTAAAGATTAAGATATTTGTCTTAAGACGTTTTCCAAGACGTTGATTTTCTCGGCTCCTATGGGGCCTAGAACCATGTAACTTTGATCTATGTATATATTAGTACTTGCCCAACCCTGTGGCCGAGTGGTTAGCACATCGCGCTGCGATGCCAAGGGTCCCGGGTTCGAATCCCGGTCGAGCATGGTTGTTTGTGAATATCTATTCATCCATTTCATCACTCATCCCCTATCTTCGCAAATTAGCCAAAAGGTACAAAACGCGAAGTAAAATAAACTAAATCAATAAATCAATTAATATACCAGTACTTTTCCTACATGTTCACTCACCTTACAACCCACCCGATCAAAAAATAAAATTTACCCCCCTGCGCGCATGCGCACATGTATAAATTTAAATATAAGCTCGATATTGAAACAAAATATTATTTTTTCTCCTCCTCCTCTCTCTCTCTGGCCAAGATTGCAAATAATTGCAGAAATAATAATACCATAATATTTTAGACTGTAGGTCTAGGTCACCCGAACCGGACAACATTTAAGTTGGTATTTTTTTTTAAGTCCACTTTATGTGCAGTAAGACTAATCGGGACTAGACCTACAGAGTTTTAAAGTGTTATCCGAACCACTTGTACCTCCAGCGAGTATCGAACCCTTGAATACAAACCTACCTACCACTGCGCCATGGAGGAGGCCCCAGACAACATATTTGCACTACAACAAGCAAAAAATAAATTCATATCTGTGCATATGGGAAGTCCAATACATAGTTGGTAATGTGTGATGTGATCAGCACCAAACATTTAATTTTTATGTATGTCCGTGTTTGCCCCGACCCTGTGGCCGACTGGTTAGCACATCGCACTGCGACGCCAAGAGCCCCGGCTTCAAATCCCGGTCGGGCTTGGTTGTTTGTGAATGTCTATTCATCCATTTCATCACTCATCCCCTATCTTCGCAAATTAGCCAAAACATACAAAACGCGAAGTAAAATAAACTAAATCAATAAATCAATCATTAAGTTCCGTGTGTTGCAATCATGAAATTAAATTTTAATTAATTTTTTTTCCTATCCATCTCTCTCTCTCAAATCTATATAGCCCGTTCATATTTGGCATGTCGGCCATTTTGTTTACGTGGTAAAAAAAATCTCAAGCCACTTTTTGCGAATGCTCGTTCTGTAGCCATAAGTATAATTGGATATAGTTGTCAGATTTTATTTAATTGGAGGTTTAATATCAATAAGCGTGCATAAAAACTAAATATTTTAAATAAATAAGATTCGAATAACTATGTACTTTCACTAGACTTTGCGATGGCGCAGCGGTAGCGTCGTTGCCTTGTAATCAAGGCTTCGATACCCCCACAAGTAGTTCTTGAAACTGTAGGTCCAGTCCCGATTCGTCTTACTGTGCATAAAGTGGACTTAAAACATCAAATCAATCAGTACTTCCACTAGCCTCTGCAATGGCGCAGCGATAACGTTGTTGTCTTGTAATCAGGGGTTCGATACCCGGTGGAGGTACAAGTGGTTCTTGAAACTGTAGGTCCAGTTTCAAAAATCAACTCACAAAGCAAAGCCATACTTATAAATCAAAGCCAACTCATGCAAGCTAAGAAACAAAGTTACTTACTTTTGGAAAATACTGCAGAAATGATCTTCACTATCGTTTAAAATAAAAACAGAACTTTCTACACCAGTGCTTTAAGTTTTATACGGTTTTCTAATAAGGTCAAAAGTGAAATGTTAGCCAACGCAACGTGGACCAATAGAAATCCGAGACAATCCGCTCTAGAAGATTCTTCCCCCACATTTCAGCCACATCATTTTGAATAATGCATCGCTTTGTATTACTGGTATCTATGCTGCTAACTGACGTCACTATATACACTTCCGTCATCCCAAGGCCTACCTATTGTTGAATTTGCGTTATTGCGTCAATGTTCATAGCATGCGAAATCCCCTTTCGCATTACAGGTATTTCATTGTAATAAAAAGCTTTAGAATTTCATTAGAGATAAGAGGACGGCATTTCGAAACCAACACAATGCAATTTCCTGCTCATTCTCGTAACCTACTCCATATTCGAGTGAACATATTTTTTGTTTAATATCGTAAGTCATTTCAAATGAAAATCAAAAAACGATATTAGCAAAATTTGCCGAAGGTAAAAGATAGCTTAAAAAACTAATGCCAGAGCTTCTCTTCCGTCTAATTTTCTTTTATTGTAGGTTAGTTTAGCCCGTAAAACAAATTACGCTGAGAGCAGAAGCCTATTAGCAGGTCGTAGTAGATTACACCGAGGGGGGCCTTAAAGTAAGAGGAGGCAGCCTTATAGGAAAATGTCGTAACTCATTTCAAATATAGGTCAAAAAACGAGTTAGCATAAGAGCAAGATTTGCAGAAGGTAAAAAATAGCTTAAAAAAACTGATGCCAGAGCTTTTCTTCTGTTTATTTTTCTCTCATTAGTAGTAGTATTGATACTACGGACGGTGCGAGAAAGTACGAACCCCTCTCCAGCAGATTTGCTATACTTAAAACTTGCTCAACATGCCTACATGAGCTTTTTGCTCAAGTGTGGAGCTCTTATAATTCAAGATTTTTGTAAAAAATGCCCTCGGGAATTTTTCAGAAAGTACGAGCTCCTCTCCAGCAGATTTGCTATACTTACAAAAGTTGCATCAGCCAGATTTTTGTTTATAAACTTGTCAATTTTTAACTATACCAGAAATTAAGCTTATAGTATGTTTTTCTGTCAAAATTCCAGGAATTTTGAATTGATATCTATTGGGTTCTGAGACCGAGTGGAGTGTGGTGCATTGTCTTGTAATCAAAAGGTTCGGGTTTGAGTCCTCATAAAATCTGATGGCAAAATGTTAATATTGTAGTTTTGTAAACAAGGGGCTCCAGGTTCGAGTCCTGAGAGATGTGGCACTCCATACGTGAGATTTTGAGCTAGTTGATAGCTCTCAGATCTTAAACCTGGTAAAAATGTTATACAACAGAGCAAAATTATTCTCTATTAAGAATCGCCAGAGTTTTGTTATCTGGGTAGAATATTGGCTGAACAATACGGCCGAAACTGCCTGATCAATACAATACAATAGAATGGAGGTCAAGTCAACATTGCATGTTTTTTCCAATCTTTTGATCAGTCCCATGTTTCCGCCAACAATTAATCTTGCTTGCCCGGGAGTTGTATGTCAATAGATATAATCTATATTGCGTCTTTTCAGAGTTATTCTTCATCAAAGAGTAATTGCCTTCTTTCTGTATGCCTGAGTGATTATATCTATTGATATTACCTACACTGTGCCTTTTCCGAGGGAAATTACATGTCATTTGTCATGGAACTCAAAGAGAAATTCTTATCTACACTATGCACCCTTTTAGGGACCATCCATCATATTGAGGAAATTCTTTTATGGATATTGTCATGCAAATCGAATAGCAGGTTTGGTTTTGTCGCAATAATATATAAGCACAAGTCTGTAACTTACAGAATAATTATTGCAATATTTCTGTATTTCAGCTTTAGGCAAATGTATTGTATTTTGGGTAGGTATCTGCTACGAGCAGAGGTGGTATAAAATGGGTAGGTAATATATTTTCTGACGGTAAAGTATTGTTTTATATCCAAAGGGCCTCCGTGTTTAAATTGTGCTTCTAGAACTGCTCTGTGACTCTTTCATTTCTTACATCATAAACATATGATTTTTCCCCTATGAGAATGACACTACAAATGGTGTCATCGGGTAATGCCTCGTGGAATTCACAGATAATTTTAATGTTTGTCCTGTCATTAACCACAACTTGTTTCCTTTTTGAAGTGTTGATTACAAACATGGGTCTCCGTGCTTTGAATTCATCTGGTGCATAATACAGGTCAGTACTACCAGTAGTGACGCGCTTGAAAGCCGAAAAAGCTTCATATAACTTGAGAAAATCATCCTTGGAAATGTCTAAATTGTAATTTTCTCTAGGAAAAACCTCATTTCTACCATTTTTAAGATATATGTTCTTGATGTTGCAGTTATCAAATCTACTTGAATTTTTTCCTGATTATTGTGTCTCCCAGTCTGAAACAGTACCACCACAAAATCCGGCATGTCAAATTGAATACTGGAGAATGAATTTGTGGCATCAAATTCATAATAAGTACCAGAGGCAACCTTCTGTACACATTGATATGTGTAAAATTGCAGAGGAACCTGTGGATTTTTTATTACATCAGCTTTGTATTTAAGAGCGTAACTGGCCTCATATTCAACAACAGGGATTCTTAGCTCCATAGTCTGAATAATGCATCTGCCTGCATCTGGTAGGGTATTAGGCAGAGCTTCCCCTGTAGTGTTTAATGTACTGTACCTCATCAAAGCATTGTTATCATTTGCAGCTCTTCTAAATGTAATTCTTAACCCACCCTTCCACATAATTTCTTTGTAATCCGAGAAGAATCCTGGCAACAGGCGCATAGGGAACAGCACTGTATGGTTCTTGGATAATATCTTATCACCAGCTTCAAACCCGCCTATTTTGTAGTAAGAAGCCTCGGTTTTGGATAATTTTAGTGTGGCCAAAGCTGTGGAGGTAATGCCGGGATAATCTATTCTGTTTATAACAACACCATGCTTTCTGATCTCAATTTCAGAGAACAGATGCGGTACAAAATTGTCTACCAATCTTATGTTTGAATTTGCCGGATAATCTGTTCCATCGAGCTTTACAACATCAAATTTGATGTATAGATCTGCTCTGTGGGGGTGTATAAAGCCGTCCCCTACATCAAGATCAACCTCAATCTCTGTGTTGGGTTGATTTAAATTTGCAAATGTCCTCCTGTTTGGAGGGAATGATTGTAGCTCATAACTCTCAATATTTTCCATTGTATGTATTTTTATTTAAATGTTAATCTCTATGATAGCAGTTGTTGTGGCTCCAGCAAAATCAACTAATTCTTCTTTTTCATTAGTGACCATCAATTCAATGTAATCTATTCTGTTATGACACACAGGAAAATATAATGTTGGGGATGGATTGTAGATGATTGGCTCCATGAATTCGGAATTAGGTTTGAATGTTGCAATGATGCCAGTTTGTTTGTGAGTGCCTATGCCATTTGATTTGGTGATCATACCCTCAGCCACATTACAGTGAATATTCAGTGTCTCTATGGCTAAGAATTTGGGTATATTCATAGCAGTGTGTTTGATGGCCGCTTCAAGTTTTGTGTTGTTCTCAAAGCCTAACAGCTCTCCTATAGTAGCCAGATTCACTGTTTCTGTAGCAGATACAATTTCTACTCTGTGAGTGACAGAATTTTGACTTAATACTATACCTCTGGGTAATTGAGCATTTAGAGTGGATAGATTATATTGCCCTGGAGTGATGACAATGTTTTGATCCCCTACTGCAATTGTGTTGTTGTGGTGTGTAATATTAGGGATTAAGTACATGCCGTAAAATGCTCTGAGAGCTATTGTTTTGGGATACACAATGTCATCATGTAATTTGAGTTTCAATATTGAATTTTGGCTGGTGAGATGGAATACCCCCATGATGTTTCAGATACCACAAGGCCTTTTGAAAATTTTCAATTGATGGTTTATTTATTTGAGACATATATCTAAGAACAGATAAACACAAATGTCCGCAATTAACATCTTTGAAATTCTGAACACGGGCATTATTGTAATAAAGATTGGATGAATTTAGATATTTTACTAAATTTTCAGGTGGAACACCTCCAAATGAGTCAAACACAAATGCCTCATTTTTTAAATATTTAAGATAGCAAATCCAGTGAGTGCCCTGATTTTTGTACTCATCCAAATTAACAATGCCACACTCTTTGTTGAGTGGTTGTTCTGGTAGAGAATCAGACATGTACACACCTCTAAAATGTTTGATGCCCAGTGGCTTGATTAAAGCTTCAATATCTTGGTTTGTAAGCGGCTCTTGTTTTTTTTAAACTTATTCATGGCTCTCTTAACACCTTTACCTTTTTTCTCCATGGCCAGGTTATGGCGCCTCTGCTCATCTAATTCTGCCCTATTTTTCTTGGCATCTATTACTGTTTTTGCTATGGCGGCTGATCCCCCAGCCAAGCTCCCCACAGCCCCGAGAGCAGCTAAGATGGCAGGGATGGTAAATATGAAACCCCCTGTATGTGATTTTTTTCTTGATTGCTGTAATTTTTTTAATTGGGGGGTACTGAGCAACAATTTCATACCATGTCCCTTTGCAAGACAAGAATTTTTTTTCTTGCGCTGCTTTTTGGTCAAGAGACTGTCAATAGTTTTAAGAGATTTGAGACCTGCATAAGGTATTTGATACATAACACCCTTGGCCTTCATTGTAGGTTTATTATATACATATTCACAACCCCCACCCCAGTTTTTGTTTGGTGCTCATAGCTATGGTGGTCCCCAATGCTGATATTCTCTCACTCAAAGATGCATCTTTGCTTACAAATCTGCCAAATGCAGCCTCTTCTAATTTCTTGTCTGCAACATGTCTCTTGTCAAGATCAGAATGTGTGTTGTATGCTATGTCATGGTCTCTACAAGCAGCATCTAGGGGATTAATACCAGGATCACCTCTGTTTAATCTATGATCCAATTTTGTGCCTGGACCACAATACTGATAGCCTGGAATATGTAGTTCAAATGGCAGCTTGTTTATAATGTCATTAACAAGGCCCCGACCCTCAGAAATATTCCAAAATTTAGGTGGTAGAGTATTAATAATTTTTATGAGATATCCAATCCCCTTAGGGTCATTCACTATAAAATTAGACAATTTTGTGCTTATCATGTCCATAATTCCAACTTTTTCATTGTAAAAATTGTGGTTGCCAGCATTTTCCTCCCCAGCTATGACCAGCAACCTATCCACAAGTTTCCTGACATCATCAACCCACACAAATTCTTTGGGCAGGGTGTTGTATTGTTTGATTCCACTACCAGTCTTGATCTGTGACCATATGGGCTTGATTAAATTATTGTATTTTGCCCCACTGCTAGACTTGACCCTTTTTTGTGTGGGATCATTGTTCTGGTATAGAGCATCTGATTTTATTAATATTTCTTTGTAATGCTCATAATCTTGATCTGTATAGCTGCCAGGCCTTTTCCTAGTCATCAGTTCCCACAACCCAGGTGTGCCGGGGTACTTAACAAAACCACCTTTTTCTCCGAGACGAGATTCTGAATAAACAATCAGATCATCCCCCATAAATGTTACTCTGAAATTGCCAATTCTATGTATGATGCTCCCATCAAGCTCTGTGTCAGCATATAAGCCAAACACCTCATCTTTGTTGTCTTTAGGTGTAGTTAAATATTTTTGAGCAAGAAGACCCAATTCAATAGGATCCTGTGTAGCTTCAATTCTTCTAGGAGCAACAGGACTAGGTGTATGAATACTGGAAAGTGGGGTGAATGGATAATCTAATATGTTCCTTGCAGCTACAGGTACAAGCTCCGTGATCAAATCTTGATTCTGCTCTGTAACAGTTTTAATATTCTTACCTAAATTATTAATAGCATCAATTACAGGCTGTTCTGTTTGTTTGTGTTTTTCATAAATTCCCCGGTTCTCTGATTTCCATCCCTTAAATCTTTTTACAAGATAATCTCTTAACTTAAGATCGTCAATGACTGGTCGTTTCATGGTTATTTATATATGTTTCAACGTCTAGAAAATCGTTGATTTTATTTCTGTATTTGCCACTACTGGGTGTTCTTGTCATATCAATTGTGACAAACCCATAACTGTCCTGGTTCCAGCACCTGCTGCAAAACTTGGAAAAATCATTGTAGCTCAAGTCCCCACCTACATATTCATCATGTATGTGTTTGAGGTTGGTATGATCTTGATGAAACACACATATAAAATTGCTGTTGTCTCGGATCAGCTGCTTCGGTATTTTTGAAAAAGTCTGTGCCAGGTAGAAGCAATCAATGTTTTTGTGTCGGCCCTGTGTAAAGAAATTTCTAACCTTGTTTTGATTATCCAGTATAATGTCATCAAACACAACAACAGAATTATCGAGACATTCGTGAAGTGGTTTAACATCTGGTTCAAAAGTGGCAATATCCAATCCATCATATAGCTTCATCAGCTGCTGATATTTTAATTGTTCCAAGCTCTTAGAGAAGATATACAAGTGCCTGTTTTTCCAGTCTAACCAGTTGGGGGCTAATAAAAAATTATCAACCATTAGTGTAGTTTTACCACAAGCAGATGGCCCAACAATAAGACACCTAATATTATCAGGCAGCAACTTGCCATTTCTCTTATTCTGTTGTTCAGGTTCTGGCAGCCTCTTTATAACATCCCAGGTGCTCATATTATTATTTTGTTTGCATCGATCCAGCTGTTTTCCGGATGACCCAGCCATTTGACAAGTAACTTGTTGCCTTTTCTGCGGATAATTTTTTCTATGAGATAAGTGTCAGGCTGTTTAGTTTTGCTGAGTTCTTGTTCATAGAACCTGCCTTTGAGAATTTCTCCTCGGTGGTCTTTTATTATATATGTGTTAAGGGTCCCGGGTTTAACTTGAACCACTGTAAATAATTCTGTGCTCCAGTTTCTCGTAAAGCCTCTTTTGAATAAGTGCTTATATTTGCTGATTCTTACTTGATCACCCACCCTGTATTTGGCCTTTCTTGTTGTTGGCTGGTATCTAGGATAATAAACAGTCCTGATCAATTTTTGCTCATCAGATGAAGTTACTTCAGAGGGTTTCATGTTGATTGTGGAATGGACCGAGTTGTTATATTTATGTAGAAGTTCTGGAAGAATATTAATCCATTTATAATTACCTTGGAGGGTAAATTGTTTATACATAAGATTTTTTAAGGTTCTGTTGAATCTCTCTACAATTGAGGCCTTGAGATCACTGTAACTCGAGTAATGTTTTATTGCCTGGCTTTTAATAAATTGTTGAAACACTGAATTATAAAATTCTTTGCCATTATCTGTTTGCAAATAGCGCGGGGATCTTCCACTCCGATTGATGATTGTTCTGAGGGCTTCTGTAACACATTTTCCAGTCTTGGATTTAAGTGCCACAGCCCAGGCAAATTTTGAAAATGTATCTATGACAGTGAGTAGATACTTGTAGCTCTTGTTGATTTTGTCTAAGTTTTTCAACTGTCCACTTGACAACTCAATCAAGTCGCTCTGCCATAAATCATCTATGCCCTTTGTGACTACTGGCAGTCTCTTAAAATTATGCCTGGCTTGTCTGTGTAATTCATCAACAATAATTTGTCTAGACATAATATGTAAACAAGAATATTGCAACTATAGGGTGTTCAGCAGCTGATACTGCAGGATTTTCTAAATATAATTTGTCTCCTATTTGTATTTTAAATTCAAGAGATCCATCATCTTCAACATATGCTGTTTCTAATGTATTGGGGTCTGTAAAATCCTCCAATTCTACACTGGTGATTTTTGGTTTGTTGTCAGCATTTGTTATTGATAAGGTGGGGTAGTGGTGTGCCTGTGGTTGAAGCCAATATTTGATCTTGATTGGTCTCAATGTACCCCCAACAAAAAACTGGTAATAAAATTGTGCAGGGGAAAGCATATATATTTTGCCACCTGGTGTAAATGGAGAATCATATTCTTTGTTGGGGATGCTATACAATTCAAGAATTACTGTATGTTTTGGATTCTCGATTATGCCTGTTATTTCCTTTTCTGCTGTAAGCAATCTGCTTGTTACAGATTCAAGGTGCTCATTGATGGTCCTAACAACATCATCGTGGCCTGGCTTGATTTTTATGTCCACAATAAGTTTCTTGTATTGTTGCACAATCTCTTGAAGCTGGGTGGCAAAAACAGACAGAGCATTTGCTTGATTGGATTCCATGGTCCCTAGCTGTTGCTTGATATTAGCTACAATTTGTTGCAAATTTTCAACAACTGCCAATTTTGAATTTTGAGCAGTAAGATCATGGACCTGTCTTCTGATATCCTCAAACAGGGCATGCAGTTCATTAATATGTTGATTGGTTGGTAGAGTGGCAACTGTCTGAGTGAGATGTTTGATCTCTGTCTGGATATTCTTGATATCTTCTGATTTCAATATCCTATTCACTGCCCTCTTAATATTTTTAAGTTCCTGTGATGTGGGAAGATTTGATACTGTATTTTGCAAATATTCAAGTGCCAATTTCACATTATTTAATTCAGATGCATCAGCCACATTTTGCATAGCATTTTGGAGCAGGGCTATATCTGCCTGAGAGGGTGTTGATTGTTGTAAAATTTCAAGCTTTGTTTGGATATCATCGATCAAGTGATGAAAATGAGATAGCTCAGATTCAGTGTTGAGGTTTTCAAGTTTTGTGATCTGTTGCTGGACACTAACAAGAGTATCTACAATCCCAGGCAATCTGGATTCTAGTACATTTGCCAAATCACTTTGCACTGCTGCTATTGTACCTTCAAGATGGGTTATGGTACTTTGAATTTTTCCAAAATCTTCATATGTTTCAAGTTGCAGCTTAATGTTGGCAACACTACGAGTTATTGCATTCAAAGCATCAGAAGATGGCAAGTTGTTCATAAAATTTTCAAGTGTCTCAATTTTTTCTTTAACCTCGGCTATGGCATTGTGCAGAGGATCCAGATTAGGTATCTGGAGTGACTGAATCTGTTCTTTTAGAGTGGAAATGACTAGATCAAAATCTTCTTGTGATTTTATGCTTTTGACAATTGTTTGGAGCTGTGTCTGGACATTATTTATCTGCTCTTCCAATTGCTGTTTCAATTGCTCAGAGTTGTTAGCCTGGGTCTTAAATTTGGCTTGAAGAGCTGCTACAGCTTCTTCTAAACTTTGAAAATTATCTAATGTTGCCAAATCAGTATATTTTTGAAGCAGCAGTTTGAGTTCAGAATCAATTTTAAGAAGAGGGTCCATGCATTGTGATTGTAAATTTGTAATTTCTAATTGAAGACTGGCATTGAGTGTGGTTTGTAAAGCTTGTAAATCACTTCTTAATTTCTTGACTCTGACATCAAGCATCAGAATCTCGTCACTGTGATCTTCATGTCTTGTATGGCCAAATATATCATTAGGCATTTTTGTTTTAGTGGTTATTTATTATAGAGTATCTGATTCTTAATTCTATAAAAAAGGGTATAAGCTTGTCATATGATCCCGGGACCTCAATATATAAGCAGTCACCAGCAGAAACAGTATAAACAGTGCCAGAAATCATGTTTGAGTGCTTAATTCTGTAAATATTTCTCCCTACTGAAATCTTGACATCACCCTCAGGGGTTGTAATAAATTGCAATTGCCCACCTACAGGTAATTGGTAATGATTTAAATTATTGTTAAATATGTACAATGTTTTGCCTGTTTCTTCATCAACATCTGTAAGTATGCTGTTCAGATGAATAATTAACAAGCCACTCAGTTTAGACAGTATATCAGGAGAGGGTTGTGGTGTGGGCAGGTCCATAATACCTTGTTTTTTGAACCCAAATAAGTTCATAGGCATGTTTATTTATTTCAAATCATGCTCTGTAATTGGGCATTGTTTCCCACTTTTCAAATCACAATGCCCCCAAGGTAAAGTATGTATGCCACATGATAAAATGCATCTCTTGTCATCATGTGGGTCCAGGGCCACTTTTCTTACAATATTGCTAGTCAGCAAGTGATTCTCACTCTGAATTCTATTTTCTGATGTTCTGATTGAATTCTGGGATTTGATGCAATTTTTATAATCTTCAAATTCAAGATCTTTTTCCACAGTAACTCTGCCAACGCCCTTGGCCTTTTTGACAACAGCACTACATGTTTTAAAACTGTACACCTTGGCACTTAACCCAGCAAATTCCACAATAACATCACCAAGTGTCTCATCTTTTAACTTGCCAGGCACCTTTTTGTTGTAGTGGTGTTGAATTATTGTATGTTCACTGGTATCAAAGTATTGAAACAATTCAGGCTGTGACATATCTTGATAAACATCTTCTGTTTGAATATCAAGAATAAAACTATCCGTGTCCATGTACAATAATTTTACACGATCACCATAAAAAGGTTTCAGCACATCATAATACAATATTAACATATGTAATTTGGACAATTCCAATATCACAGCCCCTACATAAATAGGTTTATCAAATTTGATCTTTGTTTTCATCATGTTGAAAAGTGCCATGTGCTCATCATAAATTCTTCTGTAATTGAAGTTGGGCTTTGCAACCAATTTTTTGCTCCGGCTGGGGTCAGTAATTATTTTAACATCGGTATGTTTCCTGACATTTTCAATTGTTTTGCCATACACTGAATTCACCATCAATTTAAACAAGCTCTTATCAAATTGGCTCTTTGCAGATGTTCGAAGCTCCGTGTTTGTATCAATATATGGTTTCAACCATTCTGAGTGCCTGAACCTCAAGACTTTGCCAACTTTGGTTACTTGAACACCATGTTTCATCAGGAACTGGAGGTTTTTGTAATATATGACATATCCTTGTTTCGGATCCAGAGTCATCATGAGCTTCTTCTGTTTAGAGCCAGGTGAGCACTTAACCTCGGGAATTGGGGACAGATCAGAAAATTTATTGTGCAAATCATCAGGAATTGTCAGATCAACCTCTATGAATAGGCCATATTCACTGTCATCAAAGTCCTTAAGATCTTCAATATTGAAATTTTCAACCCATTCAAGCTCTGCATATGGCAGTTTATCCATCATGGCATAACCATAGAGGTTGTTTGCATCTACATACGTTATATAATTTGATGGCCGTGCTGGATCATAATCAGGCATATACTTGTTATTTGCTCTGGCATATCTCTGGGAACATTGCACCATCCCTCCTCTTATGCATTCCTCCATAAACAGATACTTATCTTGATCGTGGATCAGATCCAATGGCTTTTTGGTGTTGAAAAACATTGCAGACCATGCTAGGCCCGGGGCACTGAAAAAATATATTGGGTCCAGTCCATAATTTTGCATGGAAGATTTTCTGAATGCTTGCAATATATCAGCTAAGAGAGTGACATCAAGTTTCAAATATGCCATGTGATAATCACCAAATGTCTTGCATTTTAAATTGTTCCACATCAACTGAGCATGGTGATAATCTTCATCAGTGATTCCAGATCCTCTGATTTTGCTGTAAAACTCTTCTTGTGGTGGCAGGGAACACTCATCAAATTTAGAAAAATCTGTAACATAGTCATATGGATATACACCCTTCCGCCTAATTAATTTCAGGTCCTGATTTGGAAACAATGCACGTGTGATTTTGAATTGTTCATCAGATAATTGAGAGGCCAGTGTGGCCAGGCCAGCAGATAAAAATCTGTAAGAATCAAGAAATCTTATGTGAATAGAAACACCATCAACTTTAATTATCTTGCTAATAGATATATATTTTTCATCATTTTCAGCTAAAATATTTAAATTCTGTTTGTCAAAACCCTCGTACCTGATCAGATGATGGAAATCATAATTGGATGCTCCATGGCAAAATATGGGGACAAATCTTGGTCTCTTGATCTTAATATTACAGCTATTACACAGGGCCATTAAGAATTTACCATCTGTATGAGAATGGTGTTTCACCTTGATATTTGTATCTGAAAATTCACAATCACATACCGGGCATTTTTCTGCTTTGTTGAAATCCTCAATCTGTTCCTCTGTTAAAGGCAACATAGGCTTTGATTTTAATAAGATGTTAGATGCTATGTCACGGCACTCATTTTCTATTCTATGTGCAAATATTTTGATGGCATCTGGCCCCATGTATGAATATTCTTTACTAACAACACCATCCTGTACAACCACATAACAAAAGCTGGAAGGTTCATGTTGCTGGTATGGTGTAATTGAAGATTCTTCTGGATCTGGATTGCAGAATGCAAGAGGTTTGAGGTTCGATTCGAAATCACAGACAATATGTGCTGGGTGTTCCAACAAGGCTTCATACTTTTTGAATTTGCAATTTTCACTTGGATTGGGCATCACCATATGAACAGGTTTATGGTTGCCACAGTATTTCAGATGCTCAATTAACTTGTTTTTGGCAATTTCTGCATTTTTTTCACGAACCCCATTTACCATTTTTTGACCATCAAATACAGTTAAGCATCTTCTACACAACTTAAATATTGTATGAGTTTTGTCTAGTTGTGTTCTCACTAAAGCTTGAAGACTGTGTATCAGAGTATAATGATATGTACTATCTCCTTCAATTAAGAGCAAATCAATCGGAATTGCAGCTTCATCATCAAGTGTACTGATTCTGAGAGGTGCTATCGGGCAATTGCCAGTGGAACAAGTAAATATATTAATAGATAATTGTTTGCCATTGATGTGCCTGGCCCTTTTTTCAAATTTATCAATATTCTGAACTGACATTGGATATTCTAAACCCTCCATTACATCGTCAAAATCATGTTCATGCTGTTTGTAATAACTTATTCTCTCAGGATTCCTTGAAACTGGATACAAAGCAGCTAATATACACCACAAAAAGCATTTCTGGTCGGTGTTTTTTATATTGACCACGGCTCTTTTGTTTTTGATATTAGCAGGTAATGGCAGATATGTAGATCCTTGTAATGGGCTGAATTCAGAAATATTAACATATAACTTGTGTGATGAACCGCATAGGCTCCATCCGGACTCTTTTGCAGCAAATTCAGAGTGTTTAATATTCAGTTGATTTATCAAGCTGCTTATTATTGTGTCTGAATTTGCATTTGAATATACAGGTACAGTTTCTGTTATGTGGGGCTGTGTAAATTTTGTGCCATTTGGTTTCTTATATTGAGTATACAATTTGAGGGATAGCTTATAAGAGCCATTTTGTGCATTTAGAATTGCCTGGAGATCAGAATTTATACTGTTCAAGAAATTCTCAATGCCACATCTTGGCTCTGATACAAACCGGTGATCCCTTAATTGGCCGTTAAAACTGCTACGGATGGGTTCATAGCGTGGCTGCTTTGCTGATCTGGCATTAAGAGGTGCTTCGTGCTTTCTTTTCAGACCAGATGTTGATGACTGTACAGAGCAAGTATCTTTATGTTTATATGTGAAATATTCCATGTTATATTTTCTATTGCATTTGGGGCAAATTTTTGTGGGAGTTTTGTATTTGTCTGGATTACAAATTTTTTGATGCTTGGCCCAATTAGAGCTGGATATATTCTTATTGCACTGATTACAATATTTTTGATTCGGCATTTTTGTTGTTGTTTATTATATACAATTTCCTGGGATTCAATTCAAAACTTTATACTGAATAAAAAATATCAGTTGGGTTCAGCACTGTACTTTGTGTGTGTGTATGTATATATGTGTGTATACACTTAATATTTTTGGTTTTGGTATTTATATAAAATTTCCTGGGATTCAAATCTAATCTCTATGGATTAATATTAATAATATTAATCTTATGACAGGTTGTAAAACCAATAGCCCACAAGTGGAAAATCATTCACACTGACCCAGCGCAAATGCCTGCACGAACATGCATATCTTGAATAGCAATAACCTTGTTATGTATAACAGGCTGGGACAAATATAAGCTTGACTCTAAATATAAGTAGATTACAACAAATATCAGATTTTATATTGTTCAATATGAATTTAAACCTGTAAGTATGAGAAGTACTGTATCAACACATCTGTTCTCCTCAGTCAGTCTCACATAACTGGCTGATGCAATATTCGGGAATTTCTGTAAATACTGGCGCTGAGGAAAAAAATCAATACTACCGTCTCGGGAATTGCGCACATTGCCACAGAGGGGAAACATGCAAACACGGAGCAATTCTAGAGAGGGTCTCTGCATATTGCATTGTTTTAATATTGGATAAGCAAATTGAATGGTATCCAATTAAACTTAAACCTGAAGTAAATATGTATAGGTAGGTATAGATACAAGTTTATAGACAAACTAATGCAATTTTTGTA